>NC_056731.1:1151521105-1151893605 GCF_019279795.1 Protopterus annectens
CATAGTCTCCAATTAAACTCATGTGTCTTAATGCCTAAATTATTTGAATAAATGTTTGTATCCTTTCAACTTTTTAAATATATTTTTTATTTTAGATATCAAAAATACTTGTTTGTAATTTCAATCATACAAATTAAATAGGTATCAACAGTCTTACACACTTCTTATTAAAGACAAGTATTTCAAATATCAAGCATTTTCCTCTATAAAAAGTAAACTATTTACACTACATGCATATTCTCCTAAAAATATTTATTTTTCTAAGTATTTTCAATGCGCTCATTTGTTTAGTAAGAAAGGACCTGTTTGATTTAAAAGCGATGAATCGACATATTAAGATAGATGAAAGAAATAGATTATAGAAAGTAAAACAGGCCCGAATGTTAGCATATTGATAAAACAGATGACCACAGTAATTAGGGCTATTGACTGAAATTCATGTGGTACAAGGAAACAGATCATTAAAATACTTAGAAAGATAGATGTGGTAAAGGCAATGCAAATTATCAGAACAGACGAGGATTTATCATACACTCTTGCCAGTAATAAACTAAAAATAGCACAGACAGAGAAACTTAGAAGGCATGTAGATAAATATAAAGGAAAAGTATAAAATAAGCAATTCATTGATGACCCCAAAAGGTTTATAGAGAACTGGGAAACAATGTAAAAAATTAGAAACACCATCAAGAAAAAAAAGAAATAGACAAATTTTTGAGACGAATTAATGAAAACCCCAATTGAACATAACAAAGATGTTGAGTTGGTGGAAGAATTAAAAGAAGCAGTAAGGAGCGCTGATGTAGAGGATATGAAATGGGATGAAATTACGGCCAGAGAAATTGAGACAAAATTAAGAAAAGCTTCTAAATGGAAAACCCAAAGCCAAGACAGTACCTAACTTCTGGCTGAAATGATTTATATCTTTGCACAAAGACTTATACATCTTTAACAGATGCCAACCTGATTAGCAAGAAGAAAAATAATATTCCTTCTTTAGAGTGAACCTGCAAGCCATCCTAAGAACTATAGTCCAATAACTTGCCTTCTGACAATACATAAAGTATACACTAGAAATTATGTAGATGAAGTTCATAGCCATTTAGAAAAAAAATCAATGATGTCAGTAGAAGAGAAATGTAACAAAATAATGTAATATGCAACCATAACAGTGGGTTGTAAAAGGGGAAGAATATAAATAGCATGGATAGATTATTAAAAAAGTGTTTGACAGCATTCCGCATTCATGTATAAACAAATGCTTGCAGATGTATAAGATACTCCCTATACTGATCAATTACATTATATTGAGCATGAAACAGTGGCAAACCACTTTGCAGTTGAGCCAGAGTTCAGACAAAGGGAAAATTATTATCTCAGGGATAAAAAGTAAATAGGGTATATTCCAGGATGATTCTTTGTCAGTGCTGCTATTTTGTCTCACCTTTCACCCATTAAGCTGTTTACTTAACACATTAGGCTGTGCTTACAATTTGGCTCCCAGAAACCAACCTTTTTTTAAAGAGTTCTCATCCACGTTTTGTGGATGATTTAAAATCGTATAGTTCATCAGATAAAGAGTTGAAAGCACAACTACAAATGGTTAAAACTTTCTCAGATGATGTAAGAATGACATTTGGTCTTGAAAGCTGTGCAAAAGCAACATTTAAAAAAGGAAAGTTGCAGCACCAAGAAAATATTAACCTGGGACAGGAATGTGATATAAACAAATTTGAGCAGGAGGGGGTGTATAAATATTTGGGAATAGATGGACTGGCAATAAAACGCGAACAAATGAGGATAAAGCAAGGAATACTTCAGCAGACTAAAACTAATACTGAAGTAATAGGAATAAAATCTAAGCTATAAATCGATTTGCTCTTCCTGTTCTATCTTACAGTTTTGTGGTGATTGACTGCCCCCAAAAAGTATTGGATCAAGGGACACAAAAACAAGAAAATGGTTCATGCTTATCAAATGGTATACAAATTCAGTGTATACCAAGATTATATATCCCTATCTCTGAGGGAAGTATGTGCCTCCTTGAAACTGATTACATATATAGAGCTGCAATCATGGGTCTGCTTGCATATCTACTGCTGTCATCAGATTCATAGTGTGAAAGTTTTAAAGAAGTATTTCGGTATCAAGCCATAATGTAAATCACACCAAAAGTGTACAAAACTAAGAAAATAACTGAATGTGCCTGTGACATACAGTCAATACCCCACCAGACTGCCAACAATAATGTGACGTTCCCCACTATCCTGAGTCAGTAACTAAGGAGCTTCAATTCTCACTACTAACTCCAATGTGAGATCGTCATTTAAACAGGAGTAATATTTCACAATTTCCCCAAGAGCATAACAGGAACACCCTCTATAACTTGGGAATGGACTGTGTACTTCTGTCCACCCTTAATGTAACTCCTTATTGCACACTTCAGAGCAATGTGCCCCAGTTTAAGACCTCTGATGCATTCACATTTAAATAAATTAAATCTCACACATTCAAACACTTCTGGGAAGCCTGACAGATTTCCAACTGTGTCTCTTCCCCAAAGTAATACAGTAACACACTGCCACCAATCAGATAACGTCTACATGCCCTTTTAAAGGGGTGTCCAATTATGAAAATTAGATAGTAAAACAAATGATAATAAAGGGTGTAAAGCAGCCAAGCTTTCGGAGTGGCCCGGGAAGTTATCAAAGCAGGTATACATACTCTCATATCACTAAAGAAAATACTGATTGACCAGCCACAATGTAAGTTAATAAAAATATTTGATAATGAACAAAATGATTAAATAAATATAAAATGTAATTTCCAATAAACAAACAGAACTTAATCACCAGGAAAATGAAATCAATACTGTAGGACAGAAATCCAACATATAGAAAAACTGTGATTAGTAATAATTTTCCTAACTGACTAAAGAGCACTTCTGATCTAAACTAAATTATTACAACAGAGCAAAGGCAGACTTACAGTTCTTGGAGAGTCCTTTTGGGTATCCACTGCACAGAACAACTGACAACTACAAGTGGCTGTTAACTGGCAACTAACATCAACTGTCTTCAGCAGACTCTTTTATAGACTAGCTTAACTGTCCCAATTCTAATTTTCATTTCATATTTTGAAAATCAACTGGTAGCGGTTTACCAAAGTTCTCCCTGTCTTTCAGCATCTGACAGTAACAGATAGCAACTGTCAACATTCTAATGACGTCATCTGCAGATCAGGTGATTCTAAGACCATCTGCATTTACAATCTTCTTCACAAATATACACAGTTAGAAATTTAAAGGAACACTGTTCAAGTCTTTAAAACATTCTGTACAAAAAGATTATAAATCAATATATAAGAATTTGCTTACAATATCTAGTCATGCTGCCATATAATTTAATCTGAAATTACGAACACAAACTCAGGCAGACATGCTAGCACAAATGACAGTGTCTAATTTCTTCACAGTGCCAAAAACAAAAGAAAGAATATAAGGAAAAGGATCAGCTGAGAAGGGAAAATCCACAAATATATTGTCAAGTACAAAGATCTACAAAAAAATGAACCAACAAACTCGCGAACTAGCTAAATAAAAAAAATTAAGAATAGACTAATACAAATAAAACACAATTTAATGAAAATAATAAAATAGATGATAATAAGTGCTTCTGTTCCCACTGGGATTTTATCAGACCATTTCCATTACATCACCACAAACATTTAAATAACAAATCAGTAACTGACATGAATTAATGTTGTAATCTTTTCCTATTAAGCACTATTTTAAAATTTTCTTTGTAATTCAACCTTACCTGCCAGCAATATTCCTTCCAGTCTAAATTGTCTTCAGCTACAAAACTGAACTCATAGTTGTTCACACAATCAACCACACTAAACATAAAAAGAAATTATTGTTGTCTCTAGTATTAATAACATCCAAATGATTTTTCACATGATGTTTAGCCAAAGCATTACTCATATCCAACTTTGAATTAGCATGCAAATGCTTATATATCCTAGCATTAAATTCTGCAATTGTTCTTCCTATACAAAATGCTTGACATAATAAGCATAAACCCATATATGCCACAAACTTAGATTTGCAAGTAAATTTACTTTTCAGATGAATATTAAGATCCTGCTTTTAACAAATACTCTAGGGTCTTCCAAGATAAACGTACAAAAATTACAAGACTGACACTTGTATATCCCCCCATTCAAACTAAAAGTGTTATAGTCTCTTAGAAAACAAATTCTTCAGATTCTTACCTTTTTCATTTATAAACTTAGGAATATCTCCTTTTTCATTTATAAACTTAGGAATATCCCCAATTACCACTTTTAGATTTGGGATGTTCATAAGGAATCTCCAATTATTCCTAACCACTTTTTTCATCTTTTTTTTTCATCTACAGAACTACTCAAAAAACAAACTGTAGTAAAATCTTTACTAGGTCATTCTGTAACCAAATTATTGCTTGTTTCATTACTCCTACTAACAAATTTAAATTGCAGTGCTCTTTTGTTATTTACTTCTATAAACAATTTGTCTATTAGCGACTTAGGATACCCTCCTTCCTTCAAATTTACACTGTAGTGAAATACATTCATTGACAAACTTCTCATTTTTATCACTAATCTATTTACCCGAATACACTGTCCCTTTACTACATTCTCTTTTAGTCTAGTATTGTGTATGCTTTGACAATGCAAATAAGTATTGCTTTGGACATTTTTCTTGTTCAGTTTAACATTTAATATACCTTGTGCTACATTCTTATACACTGTGACATCCAAAAAATTAATAATTTTAGAATCCACTTTGAAAGTAAATTTTAAATAAGTTGTCAGGACTATGAGGGGAGCAGCTATGGTACTATCACTGGGACAAACTTTCTGTAGTACCCTGCTGTCCCTAAGAATGCCCTCACCTGCATTTTGGTAAGAGGTGCAAGCCATGCCTGAATGGCTTCCACTTTGGCAGGTTCTCTGCCTGATCTTACCACTCCCCACTTTATGTCCCAGGTATGAGACCTTTGCCATACCCACCTGACATTTGCTGGGCTTAATGGTCAACCCTGCCCTCTGTAGTCTGCTCAGCACCTCCCTGACATGTTGAAGGTGCTCTGGCCAGGAATGGCTGTAGATGGCAATAACATCTAGGTAAGCAAGGGCCAACCCTCCTGCTAGGATATGCTCTACCAACCTCCGGAAAGTCACTGGAGCATTTTTCATCCCAAAGGGCATCTTTGTGAACTCATACAAGCCAAAAGGAGTCACAAAGGCTGACCTCTCTCTAGCACTGGGAGTCAAGGGCACCTGCCAGTAACCCTTGGTAAGATCAATGGTGGTAAGATACTTAGCCCCACCCAGCTGCTCTAGGGCCTCATCTGTCCTAGGCATGGGGTAAGCATCTGACTCTGTGTCACTATTTAATTTCCTGTAGTGCAGACAGAACCTGGTGCTGCCATCCTTCTTTGGCACCAGCACCACTGGGGAGGCCCAGAAATTGTTGGACTTTTGAATTACCCCTAGTTCCAACATTTCCTGTATCTCCTCCCTTAGAGTCTGTTTGACTCTCTCAGACACCCTATAAGGGGCCTGCCTAATAGGCCTTTGGGGTCCTGTATCCACCTGGTGCTGCACCAGGTGGGTGCACCCTGGTTTCCCAGTGAGCATGTCCCCCAAACTCCTGTAACACTGCTTGGATTTCTCAAACCTGGGTAGGAGATAGCTGCTGGGACATTGCTACCCCTTCCACTGAGGTGTCAGTCCGAGCCTCACTGAGGAGATCAGTCACCATATCTCCCTCAGACTCCTCCTGCAATCCACTGCAAATACTCAGCACAAGGGCCTCCCTATCATGATAAGGTTTCATCATGTTAACATGGTACAAGTGGTGCTCCTGCCTCCTGCCTAGCAGTTCTACCATAGGTTCATAGGTAGGTACTAGGCTATCGGCCCAAGGGCCTACGTAAGCCTAGTCAGCAAGGCTCCATAGCTTATGCCACCCAAGAAAGTTATTTTCCTGTGCCACTGTCCAGCAGAGACACAGAAGTGATCCCCGGGGTGTATTTCCTATTTCCCATCCACTCATCAAGATTTTGTTTGAAGAGTGCTAATGAGGAACTTTGCTTGACATAGATGGGTAGCTTGTTCCAGAGTATAGGAAGTATCTGGGACAGGAATCTATCCCTCCAGCATGTCCTGTTTATTGTGGTGACAAGGTTTAGGTCCCTAGAGCGTGTAGCTCGGAGGGATTGGGATTTCTTTAGGTGTAGCATGTCCAACAGCTTTGGGTTTGACATAGCTTTATATGTTAGGCAGAGATCACCTCGGAGTAGGTAATATGCTATGGAGTAAAGCTGGAGTGTTTTGAGGTGGTCAGTGTAGGGCATTTGTTTGAGGCCAGTAATCCTCTTTGTGAGGTACTTCTGTGGCTTTCCAGCTGCTGCACATGTGAGGTACATTCCAAAAGGGGTGTTGTACTCTATAATGGGTCTAATGAGTGACGAGTAGAGGGGAACAATGACCTCTTTTTTCCTGGATGAGAACCCTTTTATGATGGTGTGTGCCATGTAGAAGGACTTCCTGACTACTGTGGTGATGTGACTATCAAAGGAGAGACTACTGTCCACCTGGGTCTCAAGGTCTCTTATCACTCATTCAGTGTTAAGTAGATTGCTGCATATGTGGTAGTTCATGGGTACAGAGTTTTTACCAAAGGGGATGACACTGCACTTTTTGGCATTGAGCTTGAAGCCATGGCTCTGACACCAGGCATCTGTCTCAGTGAGGCCCTTCTGTAGGATGTCCACATCATTTGGGGACTTGACTATGGCTCCTAGTTTGCAGTCATCTGCAATCTTCATTAGCCAGAGGCCTTCTGTGTTAGCCTGTACTTCAGAGAAGTAAATACCAAACAGGAGTGGTCCCAGGACGGAACCCTGTGGTACTCCGCTTGTCACTGCTTTGAGGTCAGATTTGGAGTCTGCAACTTTTACAGTGTGGGTTCTATCAGTGAGCCAGTTGGCAACCCATCTTATGATATAGGGATTTATACCTAGTTTAGTGAGTTTAGCTATAATTCCATAATGGGGGATGGTGTTGAACGCCTTGGCGAGGTCAAGATAGGCTGTGTGAACCACCTTACCCTCATCCACAGCTTTGGTGACTGTCTCAAAGAAGTCAGTCAGGTTCAGGAGGCATGATCTGCCTTTCACAAACCCGAACTGGGTGGGACCCAGAGTTGGGAGGTTACCAATGTCTTTGTTTATAAGTTCCATGATGATACGTTCCATGGCCTTGCAGACCAGGCTCGCCAGGCTAATAAGTCAATAGTTCCCAGGATCAGTGGTGGCTCCCCCTTTGTGGAGTGGGATAACTGTTGCTGTGCGCCATTCAGTGGGCACAAAGCCTGATGCGAGGCTATTATTGAACATGGTGCTTAAGTAGTTGACATCATGTAGTTAACATCACTTACCTTTCTTACCACGTTGTAGGGTCCCTC
Organism: Protopterus annectens; assembly: GCF_019279795.1. Lineage (NCBI taxonomy): Eukaryota > Metazoa > Chordata > Ceratodontiformes > Protopteridae > Protopterus > Protopterus annectens. The sequence continues at coordinate 1,151,528,622 of NC_056731.1, forward strand.
CCAAGCTGCTTGCAGCTTGTTGTGTCTGACAGAAATGAGAACTATTACCTACTGCCCTACAGCATGCTCTCTAGCTTGAGCATTCCTGTCATACCAGACGTTTTTCTGTTGTTGGGCTTCTGCCGGGTTCTCCTGGGCCAAGCCCATGAGTTCCCTGAGCCTTGTCCTGAGGTTTATGACATATGCCACAACAGACTCCTTGTGAGATTCATACTCACCTTCCCACTAATCACAAATTAAATCTAGAGGCCCCCTCACCTTGTGCCCATACAATAACTCAAAGGGTGAAAAACCTGTGGATTCCTGGGGAACCTCTCTGTAAGCAAACAGATGGGGCAAATATTTGTCCAACTCCCTCTTAAACTGATCTCCAAATGCCTGTAGCATGGATGTCAGTGTAGAGTTTAACCTCTCAACAAGACCATTAGTCTGGTGATGGTAGGGGGTGGTCTTCAGGTGCTTCAACCCACAGTACTTCCACAGACAAGCCAGCAGGTCTGACATGAAATTGGCACCTCTGTCAGTCAGTATTTCTTTTGGGAAACGTACACTGCTGAAAAGCTCAAACAAAGCATTTGCCAACTTTTTCGTCTCAATGGAGGACAAAGCCACTGCCTCAGGGTATCTAGTAGCATAGTCTACTACCACTAGGATATAATTTTTCCCTGTGGAACTTGGGGTACTCAGATGCCCCACAATATCCATAACTACCCTTTGAAATGGCTCCTCAATCACAGCCAAAGGAATCAGAGGAGCTCTCACCTTGTCTCCTGCCTTGCCTATGGCACTGATGACAGGTCATGCAGTACCCTGTTACATCTCTGGAAATTCCAGGCCAATAGATGTTCTGCATAATACATCTCTTTGTATATTTTATGCCCATGTGACCTGCAAAGGGAATATCATGGGCTATGGCTAGAAGTGCCAGATGGTAGGCTCTAGGCAGTACCAACTGCTGTACTATCTCACCTTCTAGCCTTTCCTCAGAGGTCCACTCTCTGTACAGTAACCAGGGGAGCCCGCAGGATTTTTTGCGGGGGGGTGCAAACCCGGAGCACTGCCCCCCCCCCCCCCCACACACACACACAGCTATTCCAATATCCCATTACATGGCTATTTCTCCACAGTTGCCATAAACACTGTTTAAAACTCTTGGTGTGCATACTGTTTTATGCTTTACTTCTACAATGATTACAGATGTTTGGATTTAATTTCCAATTTTTATTTCAAATTTTAGGCCCTCAGGGCCAATAGCCTAGTAACCTCTTATTTTATAGTACAAACACTGATAGACATTTGCTAAACTTAAACAAAGCAATAGTCTTACACTGAAAACAGACTTAGCATTAAAACTTCTTTACTTGGGTGGCGAAAGCCAGGGTACATTTTTTGACTAGGCTTGTATGGGCCAGAGACTTCCCATACTCTGGAACAGACTACCTATCTATGTCAAACAGAGCTCCTCATTAGCACTCTTCAAGAAAAGTCTTGATGATTGGATGGGAAATGGGAAATTCAGCCCGGGGATCACTTCTGTGGCTCTGCTCGACAGGGGCACAGGAAAATAATTCTCTTGGGTGGCGAAAGCCAGGGTACATTTTTTGGCTAGGCTTGTATGGGCCCTAGGGCCGATAGCCTAGTACCTACCTATGAACTCACATTCACTGAAACAGCATTGAAACCCACATTCAAAGAAAATGCATCTGGCCAGTGGCAGGTTGTTTACCTTTGGACTGTTTTCAAATCATAGGCCCATTGCACACATTTCAGAACCATACATAAGTGCTTTGATTCACCTTCCTGATTGTATTAATTATAATATATAATTGAATTATATCCCTTGTTAATACAGCACCACTGAACATGTGAACCAATAATGACAAATTGCCCAATTCAGAATATTTCAACCATAAATGTTTTAAACTCGCCCTTTCTCGGCTGCTGTCCGACTCTGGTTGAGCGCCTGCACCTTCACTTTCACCCTGACTTTCCCCTTGTGATTTCGCATGAGTGGACACCCTCACCTAAACTATTGTCTACATTATAAGCCTATTGTTCTAAGCAATTTCTACAAACCCTGCTGCCTCTACCAAGCTTCCAATAGAGGAATCCAAGGAACTTTCACCCTGACTTTCCCCTTGTGATTTCGCATGAGTGGACACCCTCACCTAAACTATTGTCTACATTATAAGCCTATTGTTCTAAGCAATTTCTACAAACCCTGCTGCCTCTACCAAGCTTCCAATAGAGGAATCCAAGGAAGTATGTGTATTTGCTACCTTGCCTTGTAATACTATAGTCTGTAAGCCCTGCTAGGTGCTTAGCTTGCTCCCTGCCCTGCCAGGAAAGCCAGCAGCCAAACCCCTCTTATTCTCCCTTTCTCCATTCTTCCCCCTTACCTAGTCCCCTGATCTTTCTTGCTCCCTTCTCCTTTCAGTCCAACCCAGACCTGGGTTAGCCCTGGTGTACTTAGGTGCAATTTCTACATTTGTCCACTAGATGGCACCCTCTCTCCATTAATAGCTACTTCTACTAACTTACTCTACCTTACCCTTTAACTATAACTTTTCTTAATTCTCCCTCTCTCTGTATACTCTAACTTTTCTTTTTCTCTCTCTCTCTTATTTCTACTTTTTAGTCCAACTCAGTCCATTACTCCTAGGCCTGGTTCACTTACTTTTCTGCTATACAACTTTCCACTGATAGATTTTCGATCCTTTCCTGATCACTTTGTTTCTCTATCTCATATCCTACTATACTGCTATGCTCCCTCTCCCTCTCTCCACCTTATACCCATCTTATAATTCCTCCATTAGCTAACTGCATTATCCTATATAATACAACACTGCTCTCCTTCTCTCTCCCTATCTCTGTACCTTGCCCGCTATCCCTCACATCTATTTTTATTTCTTCTTTTCTTTTTCCCTTAACCCGAGTTACCCATACTTTCCACCACCCAGGCATCTCCTTGGGTCCCTCCCCACTTCCTAAATGCATTTATCTAGCTCCTATACTGACAATCCATTTGTTACTGCTAAATCTCATCTCGTATCTGCATTGAAATACACCCCTTCCGGTCCGATCCTTAGTATCCCTATCCCTGCTCCCCCCCCCCGGAACTTCCTCCTGGAATCTTTAAAGGTCCCTCCTAACCTTCGGGCACCATTTTTAAACTCGCCCTTTCTCGGCTGCTGTCCGACTCTGGTTGAGCGCCTAAACCTTCAGTAAGTCATCCATTTGTGCTTTACATTGCTGTATTTATTTGTTTACGCGTTTGTGTTTTGCTATTGATTGATTGTGACGGTAAACCGACTTGCTAGCTCTTTGCAATCCCTTATTCTACTACAACTTATTGTATGCTATCAGGAAAGTCTCTGAACTAATGCTCTAAGCTAAGTATTAGGTGTGTGTTTTTGTACTTTTAGCATAAGCAGTGTCTAGCGACTCAACGAGTCCAATGCTCACGAATTGAAACAACATAGAGATTGCGAGCTAAATGCTACTGTGATAGAAACTCCCATATTAGGGTTACAAAGAGCTTAGTCAGATTCTACCTGTTATGCGACCTTAACATGTCTAATTAACTGGGCAAATTGAATAATTTGAATATTCTGGAAGTATAGACCTGTTTACTTTACTGTGACTTGGCCTCGCTTAGTTAATTGTGACTACTTGAGAAACGGAAAGAACAGAGGCTTGAATCTGTGTATATGCATAAATGTCCTACAAGCTGACTGTTGTAAACCACAGGAAATAGACCTGCCTTGGCACCAGTGCCTGCTTGTAAATGTAATACTGAATGTTTTCTATGCTTTGAAACTGTTTTAAATATAAAACACGTCTGACGCGGTTTAAAAATGTTTTGAGCATCACGCCATTGCACCGCCCTTTTAAAAGACCCTGTGTGGACAAGCGGAATGTGCGTATAATGCTTCTAGCTTCTTAGAGGTCTTGGAAACTGTATAGCGACTTTGACCCGCCTTTTAGTAGAACCTGTGTGCAAAACGGAGTGTCCATATAGCTTTTTGATTCTGCCTACATGTAGTCTGTAGACGGCAACCTATATAAGTGGAAGTAACAAGTAATGTCTCACACTGTTTATATATTTACTTTAAGGCTGGGAAAAGCCATTTAATGATGGTGAATTGGTATAACTGAGTAGCTGAAAAAGTGTATTGTTTTACTCGGCACTATTGCGTTTGTCTGAATCCAACAACTACCTAATGTGATTTATTTTAAATAAGTTCCACTAATTATTGTTGCTCCTTACTGCTGTAGGGATACTGTGTTATTTACTAATTCAGTACAACTCATCTCTCATTTTTTTCTCCTGTTCTCTAGCTTTCACCCTGACTTTCCCCTTGTGATTTCGCATGAGTGGACACCCTCACCTAAACTATTGTCTACATTATAAGCCTATTGTTCTAAGCAATTTCTACAAACCCTGCTGCCTCTACCAAGCTTCCAATAGAGGAATCCAAGGAAGTATGTGTATTTGCTACCTTGCCTTGTAATACTATAGTCTGTAAGCCCTGCTAGGTGCTTAGCTTGCTCCCTGCCCTGCCAGGAAAGCCAGCAGCCAAACCCCTCTTATTCTCCCTTTCTCCATTCTTCCCCCTTACCTAGTCCCCTGATCTTTCTTGCTCCCTTCTCCCTTCAGTCCAACCCAGACCTGGGTTAGCCCTGGTGTACTTAGGTGCAATTTCTGCATTTGTCCACTAGATGGCACCCTCTCTCCACTAATAGCTACTTCTACTCACTTACTCTACCTTACCCTTTAACTATAACTTTTCTTAATTCTCCCTCTCTCTGTATACTCTAACTTTTCTTTTTCTCTCTCTCTCTTATTTCTACTTTTTTAGTCCAACTCAGCCCATTACTCCTAGGCCTGGTTCACTTACCTTTCTGCTATACAACTTTCCACTGATAGATTTTCGATCCTCTCCTGATCACTTCACTTTGGTTCTTCCCGCTCCGTTCGCCCTTCGGGCTCACTCCGCTCACCCACCCTGCCCCCAAATCTCACCCGCCCCCACTATCTCTACACTTATACCCTCATAACCACACCCCCTTCACCAACTACCAATCATAGAATCACTACCAACCACACTCTACAATTTCAACTCCACTCCCTTCAAATCTCCTTCCACTACCATCAGCTTAATCATCCAATACTTAACCCCTACTTATCACCTTCTCCTCTAATAACTACCATACATTCTTCTACCATGTCTTATCTCCAATGTTTAATAGTACCCTCACTCATAAACACTCTTACCACCACATCTCCTAACATCCTATGCACAACCCCTCTCCTTTACTCTTATCATCCCTTCCAAACAAACTCTAACACCTTTCCCAGATGTATCTAGAAGCTTTCACAATGCCATCTACATACCTAGTTTCTTTCAGGCTAAATATCATCGACTAATTCATATTAAATACTCAATTTTAACCAATAAAAACGTATGTCACTACCACAGTAAACCTCCCCAATACTATAACTTGATATTACTTCACTCCTTAATAGATGGAGACATTCACCCCAACCCAGGCCCAACATCTCCCCCATCCCATACAAACTGCAACCAATATAATACAATCACTTTACCATCAACCAAACCCTCCAAATCACTCTCAATAGCCCATCTAAACATATGTAGTATATGCAATAAAATACCACAAATTCATGCTCTCCTGGATGTCCAACAGTTCGACATCCTCTGCTTAACCGAAACATGGCTTAAACCCTCAATACAAGATACTGAAATTATCCCCCCAGGCTATAGTATCTTCGACAAGACCGCATAAATAGAAAAGGTGGAGGGGTAGCAATTCTTTACAAGACAGGACTACAAATCAACAAAATAAATCATAAACTACCCTCAGATAACAACATAGAAATAATTATGTCTAAACTGGAGCTTAACTCCCATAAATCAATTAACATCATCTGCACCTACCTTCCCCCAGGTAAAAAACCCACAATACTTGAAGACTTACTTAACTGGCTTTCTTCCAATCTTCCTCAAGAAACAAAATTACTAGGTGACTTTAATATTGACTGGAATTTATGTAACAACACCAATCCATCTACCCTGATCAACCTCTATGGCTACTCACAAGCTATAAACTCTCCAACCAGAATAAATAAACTCAATAATAAAGAAAGCATCCTAGATTGGATACTAACAAATTGTCCACAGCAAAACTATACAACAGGAACCCTCCCAGATGACCTTAGTGACCACTCTCTAATATATATTATCAGACATAAAACAAATTTAAATATCTCCACTTCAGTCAGAACTGCCCGTAGTAAAAAAACACTTTGACCAGGAACTGTTTCTAAATGAACTTAAACAATGTAATTGGTCACCCCTTAAGTTCCTCCCTATAAATGAAGCAGTTAATTACTTCAGTACCACTTTCCTAGCGATCCTAGACCATCATGCCCCAATGCGTTCCATAAGAATGAAAAAATAAACCAGCCCCTTGGCTCTCAAATCATAGCAAGAAATTAATCTTTAGTAGAAATAAATCTTGGACTAAATGGCGTACCACAAAGAACATGATTGATCACCAAACTTTTAGACAACAAAGAAACCTAACAAAAAAAGCTATCCTACAAGATAAAAAGAACTTCTATATTCAACTACAGCAATCATCCCTTCAACAACCTCAAAAGTTCTGGTCTGCTATTAACACACTACTATCCCCAGGCAAAGCAGGAACACCTAATCCACTAGGCTCCAACCCTGATTTTCCATTACAAACAGCAAATGCCTTTAATACTTTCTTCACTACGGCTATACTAAATCTAGCTAACCAACAAAACCCTAATACCTCTAAGTTGCCCAGTCCAAGCTCCACTCCTCCCCCTTTTCACCTTAAACCTATACCCACCTCCTATATCTCTTCCTTACTTCAAAAATTAAAACCTACTACCCCCTCAGCTGATAAATTACCAGCAGAATACCTTAAAATAGGAGCCAAAGCCATTGCCTACCCAATCTCCATATTGATCAATAGAACTATAAAAGAAGGCACTATCCCAACAATTTGGAAAATCTCTCATATCATTCCTCTTCACAAAGGTGGTGACTCTACTGAGTTCTCCAACTTTCACCCCATAGCTCTACTCTCTCCACTTGCCAAAATAATGGAAAAATGCATCCACAAACAATTAATAACCCACCTACTCCACTATAATCTCCTAGCTAACTGTCAACATGGTTTCCGGCCTTTCCACAGTACCACTACAGCTTTGCTATCATTTACCAACTGTATCAACATAAATCGCAACAATAATATTTTATCCTCAGCATTCTTTGTAGACCTATCTAAAGCCTTCGACGTGGTCAATCATCAACTTCTCCTCCACCTACTAAAGTCCCTCTCTCTTGATAATCCTGCTATGAACTGGTTTACATCCTACCTGGAAAACCGAAAACAAGCAGTTCTCTGGCAAAACCATCTTTCAGACCTCCTGCCCACCTCCATAGGTGTCCCTCAGGGCTCTATCTTAGGTCCACTACTGTTTTCCATTTTTATAAATGACCTTCATCTCTCTAATCCACTCGCTACCTGCATCCAATACGCTGATGACTCTACCATCATTTGTTCAGCCTCATAGGTTCATAGGTTCATAGGTTCATACTAGGCTATCTGCCCGAGGGCATTTACAAGCCTAGCCCATAGTTTTGTGGCTTACGCCACCCCTTTAGTATGGGGAACTATACCCATTATTTTGCTGTGCCTCTGTTGAGCAGTGACACTGAGGTAATCCCTGGGGTATATCTGCGATCTCCCATCCATTGGTCAAGATTTCTCTTGAACAAGGCCAGCGAGGTGCTCTGCCTCACATATACCGGGATTTTATTCCACAGCATAGGGAGTCTTTGGGTGATGAATCTATCCCTCCAGCACGTCCTATTAATAGCCGTGTCGAGGTTTAAGTCTCCCGCCCTTGTGGCTCTGACGGATCTAGATTTTTGAGGTGAAGCATATTCATCAAATCTGGGTTTGACATGGCCTTGTATGTTAGGCAAAGGTCACCTCTGAGCAAGCGGTGGCGACTGAATAGAGCTGGAGTTCTTTCAGTCGGGCAGCATAGGACAGATGTTTGAGACCCTTTATCCTTTTGGTGAGGAACTTTGTGGCCTTTCCAGCTGCTGCAAGTGTCGGGTCAGATACATTCCGAATGGGGCATTGTACTCAATCATTGGTCTGATGAGTGATGAGTATAGGGAGACTATGACCTCCCTTGATCTAGATGAGAATCCCTTCATGATAAGGTGGGCAATGTAGAAGGTCTTCCTAACTACTTTAGCTACATGGGTGTCGAATGACAGACTACTATCAACCTGGGTCCCCAGGTCCCTGATAACTTCTTCTGTACTCAGTGGATTGCCACCTATTTGGTAGCTAGGGGTAATCTTGTTTTTCCCGAAGGGTATGACTATGCATTTTTTGGCATTTAACTTTAGGCCATGGCTCTGGCACCAGTTATCCGTTTCTGTGAGACCCTTCTGAAGGATATCTGTGTCAGATGTGTTTTCTACTATGGCCCAGTTTGCAGTCATCTGCAAACTTTGTCAGCCATAACCCTCCTGTGTTTGCTTGTACTTGGAAAAGTAGATGCCAAACAAGAGTGGGCCCAGGACTGAGCCCTGTGGTACACCACTTGTGACAGGCTTTGAGTCTGACATGGCGCCAGCAACTCTGACCCTGTGGGTTCTGTCACTCAGCCAGTTTGCAACCCATCTTGTGATGTATGGGTTAACATTTAAGCTGATGAGTTTTTCAATGATACCCGAGTGGGGTATTGTATCAAAGGCCTTCGCCAGATCGAGGTAGGCTGTATGGACTGCCTTTCCCTCATCAATGGCTTTGGTGACTGTTTCAAAAAGTCAACCAAGTTTAGAAGGCATGATCTGCCTTTGACAAAGCCAAACTGGGATGGATCCAAAGTCTGCAAATTCCTATGTCTTTATTTATGAGGTCCATTATGATCCTCTCCATGGCTTTGCAGATAAGGCTTGTCAAGCTAATGGGCGGTAATTTCCAGGGTCGGTGGAGGCACCGCCTTTGTGAAGTGGGACCACAGTTGCAGTGCGCCACTCCTGGGTGCGTATCCAGAGGTAAGACTATGATTAAACAGCTGTCCTAGCTGTGGGTTTAATTCCTCGTTGAGTTCGTGGAGCACACAGCCGGGGACACCATCAGGTCCCATGGATGCTGTGTTTTTGCTTTGGAGAGAGCAGTTCTCACTTGGGCGTTGGAGATGTTTGGGGGGCTGCAATCGCTTGGTATAGATATCTCTCCTTTTGGGGGGGAGGGGAGAAGTTTGCACTGAACCTGTCAGCCAGTATGTTGGCAATGTCTGTAGGATCAGTAATCTTCACATCATTTTGAACTAGTTCTGAGCATATCTGGGAGTTTCCTCCCAGGTTTCTAACATAGCTAAAGAAGGCCTTATGATTGTCTTTTGAGTCTTTAGCTATTTTTCTCTCAAAATTTGCTTTGGATGATTTTATGAGAGCTCTTAGTTTTTTACTTATAGTGATCAAGGGTGTCTTACCTTTTAAGGATTTTGCTCTATCTTGTATTAGCTTCCTCCTTTTGTTGTAGAGTTTGTTTATGGCTGGGGTCCACCAGAGTGGACGCTTGCCTTTGGTACAAAGAGTCTTTGTTTTGCTTGGGATTGCCTTATCCATGCAGTCCTGCAGGTGCTGGTAGAAGGCATTTGTAAGTGATTCAGCGGCTTGAGTACTGTTTTCCGTCGGCTCGGGGGCCTTAAAGGAGACCACACTAGTCTTTAGAAGTGTGAAGTCGGCTTCGAGAAGTTCTTTACTGTGGTCTTTTTATTTTAGGTGTGGGTGGCTTGAGGACCTCCAGCGAGATTAGTTTGTGATCTGATCACACCAGTGAGTTGTATACTTCCGGTGTTGAACATTGTGCTCCCATGTTCGTGATGATGAGATCAAGTATGTTTTCTCCTCTTGTGGGGATGGTGACTAGTTGTTCCATGGCATTTGAGTTTATGAATTCCAGGAACTTTTGGGCTAGGGTGTTTGGGCTTGAGTAGTGTTCCCAGTCTATATTAGGGTAATTGAAGTCACCTAGTATGATGGTGTTTGGTGATACATTTATCCCCTCTAGTGTTTTCAGGAAGGCCATGTGAGGTTCCTGAGTTTGTGAGGGTGGCCTGTAACATGCTACAATTTGCAGAGCAGTCTTGCCTATGGTTAATTGCACTTGGATGGTCTCCGATGCATCGTGCGTTGCCACCAGTCTTGAGGTGTGGGTGTCTTTGATGAATATGGATACCCCCTCCTTTCTTGGTATTGTCCGGATTTTGGGGCCGGAACGCATGATAAGAGGTAAAACCTGATAGTGCTGGGGTGCTCTCAGGAGCCTTGAACCAGGTTTCTGTCACTGCACAGACATCGATGTTCTCCATACTGAGAAGGGCCTCGAGTGCGTGCATTTTGAGATTTAGACTTCTGGCATTGAGCAGCATTACCCTTAGTTTTTTCCTTTTTGTGTTCTAGGGTGGTAGGTTTAGAATTTGAGCCTTGCCTAAAAAGGCACTATGGGGGTCGCAAGAGCCTTTGCCAATATCCGGAATCCCAGGGCTGACAGGTGCAAGCCGTCCCTTGCGAAGCAGCGTGGCTTGTCCAGCATGTCATCCCAGGCAGACAGACATTGGATCCCCTTTGAATGACACCAGAGTTTAAGCCAATTGTTAAAGCTGATCATCTTATCTCTGTATTGTGGCATCATTCTTGGTGAAGGTAGGATACTGCTCAAGGTCAGGGTCATACCTGCCTGGGCTACATAATCAGAGAGCTCCTCAATGTCTCTTTTCATGTAGTCCAAGGAGGTACGTCTCAGGTCGTTTACACCAGCGTGGACAATGACCGAGTCATATTTGTACCTGCTGTTGAGAGACCTGAGTGCTTGCGTTATGTGGCGGATTCTAGCGCCCGACAGGCAGCTTACTGTGACCTTCTCCTTACTCAGTCTGGTGAGCGGGACGTCAGTGTGTCTGACTATGGAGTCACCAATGACTAGTGTGTCTGGCATTGTGTTTGGCCTTAAGGGCTGTGACTGTTTGACACTCTGACTGTGAGGTCTATGTGTTGCAGGTGTTGTGTTCTGAGGTGGTGGTTGTTTGGGTGTCTGCTTTGGTGGCCTCTGCTGTTTTGGTAGATTTTTGATCAGAGCCACGAGTATGTCTTTGTGTGTTTATGTGTATGATTTGAGGTTGTGATGGTACTATGTGAGACTGGGTCTATAGTGTGTGTGGTAACCTTCTCCTCCTGACTGGTCTTGCCAGTCCTATGTTGAGAGAGCTCAGCCTCCAGTTTGGCCGTATAGTTGCATCTCTCGCATGTATTTGTGTTTTGTGGGAGGAGGAGAGGGTTGTCTGTGTACATGAGGCAATTGTAACATTGCCTCAATATTCCCAGGTTCACCAGCTGAGCAGGAGAGGACACTAGCAACTGATCCTCGACATGCTAGAAGGACTAGACAAAAAACTTTAAAAAGATTCGGGGACGTGGTGACCGAGAAATGGGGTTTGCCTTTTGGGGTGCTATCTATAAGAGTGCCGTATCAAGGTAATAAGTACTGTAGGAGCAAGTGCTAGGTTTAACAGATAGAGAAAAGTCTACTTGGAGTCAAGTAGAGATGATCTTTTTAGGTATTAGAGAAAGTGCTAGTAACAGAGATGCTTAAAGGTAAGATTGAAAAGAATGCACTCTGCAGTGTGCACTAGAGAAGTTAGATATGAAAGTAGGTAACTTGAGTTTTACCTGTTTAAAAGTTAAGGTTTAGTGGAGAGTTACTATTTTTAAAAGAGCAAGATGGACTGAAAGGGGTGGTTACTTTTGTATTTTGGTACTATGAAATACTGTAGGATGGCCAATAAATTTAAATAATTGAAGGGGTGGGATTTCAAAAGTGATGGTTTTGTGATTACTCACATAAGCCAGTGAAAGTAGAGAGAAATGAGATATATGGTCAGATTAACATAAGAGGCGGGCAACTAGAAAGACAGTGGTATTTAACAAGACAACTTAAATGGGTGGGAGGGAGGGGAAAAATTCTGCCTGACTCAGAACAGAGAGAGCTGTGGTCTCTTTTGAAGTTTTAATATGCTGTTAAACAGAATGCAAGCAAAACACAAGGTAAAGAAAACAAACTACAGTATTCAAAATATAGAAAGGCAATATAGAAATACAAAAAATAACAGCAAACTAACCTTTCCTTCACAGCAAAGTGTAGCAGAGTCTGGATGAGCCTTTCTGGTAAAGTTTCATCTCTAACAGAACTTCATTCTCTAACACAAAAAGCCTTCTCCACTATAGAACAATGGTTCTCCAACCATTGTCTTCTCCTTAACCCCAAAAAAAACAAGCTACTACTCTTTACACCCTCTCACTGGTCTCCCCCTCTTCATTTTATGCTTACATCCAACAATGGTACCATTATCTCTCCAGACCCCACCACCAAACTCCTAGGAATTACAATCGACAATCAACTAAAGTTTGACACTCACATAAATACTACAATAAAATCTATTAACAAAAAACTTGGATCCCTCTATAGAATAAAACCTATCCTGACATCAGTAGCCAGATCCACTATAGCTAGAACCCACTTAATCTCTGCCCTGTTATATGCTTCCCCCATATATACCAATCTTTCTAAAAATAATCTTAACAAACTAGCTAAATCATATAACAATATTGCCAGATTTGCTACAAACTCTCTATACAGGACTCATCACTGTCAGAATCTAAAACAACTAGGCTGGCTTGAATTACCTCACCTTTTACAATTTAACCAACTTATAATCGCCCACAAAGCCCTGCACCAACCCAACAACACCCCAATTCTCTCTATCTTCATAAGACCATACAATAACTTGAGGAATCTGCGCTCTGCTAACAAAATGTTGATTCATACTTGCTTATCAAATAACTTAGCAGGTGATTCCATATTCTCTAATTCAGTTGGTAAAATATGGAATCAATTACCACAAGAACTGACAACCCTAATCTCTCTCTCACTATTTAAAACTAACCTAAAACTTTTCTTCTCTAACCACTGGTTATGCTCTTGTACCAATCCTGACTAACTGTTTTTTTTCTCTAATTATCTGATACCCTCAAAACACATTTTTCTTAACCAGAACCCTGCATTTATCATTCTTTATACTACCCTTCCTTCTTGATTTCTAACACTGTCACTCACAAGTACTACTTAACATGCTTAACTCTCCCACTCATTTTTTCCTACTCCTTTTTTAAATATTGTTAAACTAAGATGAATTTATTTCTTACTAATGCCTTTTTCTAATTTTTGTATTAAATATTTCTGTAAGTTTTGTAGTATGTTTTTCACTGTTTTTTACTATGTTTTTTTTTTTTTTTTTATATAACTGGAGCTTTTCTCCCCGGGCCTCCACTGAAAATGGACATGTATCCAGTTGGACTAGCCCGGTCAACAAATGTAAAATAAATAAATAAAAATTAAAAGGCCACTCAGACTTCTATCATTACGATCCACCAGTATCAGTCAATATGCACAATCTCTGCAGAAGTAAAAGTCATCTGAATAATTTCACATTAAAGAGATCTGAAACTAATGAAGAGGCTGTTGCTAGAAAACTTTATATTTCAGTGTTTTATGTACAAATTCAGTGCCTGCTGCCCTTAAACAATAAATTGCCTATGTTACATTTAAAAAATGCTAAGGTTGTATATTGCAATAGGAATGGGTGGCAAGCAGAAAAACAGGTTCATAGTTACTAGGCATCTCATGTAAAGGAGGACATACTCAGGACTGCAGCACCCCCCCCCCCAAAGTACTAATCTACATGCTGTGGGAGCAGAACCTACAGCCCTCTACATCAAAATGCAAGTATGCTACTTGCTGTGCTACTAAGATTGTTTTAAAATTCTACACCACAATAGTGATACCATTTGCTAAACAAAACATTTGCACATTTTAAGCAGACTTATCATGAGTAAACTTCTCTTCCCTTGAAGCTTGCAATTCCTTGAAAATAAATTCCACCTGCTAACTCTAAATAGGGCATTTCACTCTCTCTCACACAAACATACTTAGTGCAAGATGTCTGGACAAAGCGTAAAATAAATAGGGACGGATTATAAATATTGCTCTCGTGAACTTAAAAATTGCTAGAATAACAGGATTTGTTTTAATATGCATTTTTCTAAAGGATATGACATCTAAAAATCAAATGTTTGTTATTATTTAGCAACTTAATTCCTTTTTAGGAGGAATATGGGGCAAAAAATGTGGACATTCTGCAAAAACCTGGACAGCTGAGGGTTATGTTACCCCCTCTTATACATGTATGTATATATCACACACACACACACACACACACACACACACACACACACACACACACACACACACCCGTCTCAATCTTTTAGCACAAGAAATCCAGACAAAGCCTGTTATAATGTTGAGGAGAAAGGCCCAAAACTAAGGACACATTTAGAGAGTTGGTAGAATAACAGGATTTATATTAGAATGCATTTTCTAAAGGATATGAAGTCTGAAACTCAAATACATGTCATTATTTTGTAACTTTAATCCTTAGCTCATGCCAGTAATTTGTTAAAAAAAAACAGAAATTTTATGAGGAACAGACCAAAAATATAAGGCAAAAAATCTGGACATTCTGTAAAAATCTGTACAGCTGAAAGGTATGACACACACATACATCCCCTGACCTCCTTAGAAAGTGGATAGAACAAAAATGTTTGCATTAGTATGCATTTTCTGAGGATATGTATGGGAGGAGAAATGGCGTAGGAGTTATCCTGAAGGAACAGTATGCTAAGAGTGTTTTAGGTTCATAGGTTCATACTAGGCTATCTGCCCTAGGGCATTTATAAGCCTAGCCAGAATGTGTTTGGCTTTCGCCACCCATTTTAAATTTATTTTGCTATGCCCTTTTTCGAGGTTAGTATACTGTGCCTCTGTCTAACAGTGACACAGAAGTGATACCCGGGGTAAACCTACGATCTCCCATCCACTCATCAAGATTCCTCTTGAAGAGAGTCAATGAGGGACTCTGCCTAACCTGGACTGGGATTTTATTCCAGAGTGAAGGGAGCCTCTGGGTTATGAATCTGTCCCTCCAGCATGTCCTATTTATTTCAGTGCTGAGGTTCAAGTCTCTCGAGCGTAGCTCGATGGGATTTGGATTTTCTGAGGTGCAGCATGTCCATTAATTCCGGGTTGGACATGGCTTTATCGTCAGGCACAGATCGCCTCTGAACAGGCGGTATGCCACTGAGTAGAGCTGGAGTTTCTTTAACCGGGCAGCATATGGCATCTGTTTGAGCCCTTTGATCCTCTTGGTGAGGTACTTTTGGGGTCTTTCCAGTTGCTTCAGGTGTCTGGTAAGGTACATCCCAAAAGATGGCATTGTACTCAATTATGGGCCTGATGAGGGATGAGTAAAGAGGCACGATAACCTCCCTGATCTAGATGTGAATCCCTTCATGATTAGGTGGGCTATATAAAATGTTTTTCTAACCACTTTGGCCACGTGGTTGTCAAATGAGAGATTGCTATCAACTTGGGTCCCCAGGTCCCTAATTACTTCTTCTGTACTTAATGGATTACCACCTATGTGGTAATTTGTGGGCACTTTGTTTTTGCCAAAGGGGATGACTATACACTTTTTGGCATTTAGCTTGAGGCCATGGCTCTGGCACCAGTTGTCTGTTTCTATGAGGCCCTTTTGGAGGATGCTTGTGTCGGCTGGAGAGTCGATTATGGCACCCACTTTGCAGTCATCTGCGAACTTGGTCAGCCACAGTCCTTCCGTGTTGGCCTGTACCTCCGAGAAATATATACCAAACAAGAGAGGTCCCAGGACTGAGCCTTGTGGGACACCACTTGTAACTGGTTTGGAGTCTGACATGGCTCCAGCAATTCTAACCATGTGGGTTCTGTCCTTGAGCCAGTTTGCAATCCATCTAGTGACATAGGGGTTTATATTTAAGCTGGTGAGCTTATCTATAATGCCCGAGTGGGGTATTGTATCGAAGGCTTTTGCGAGGTCCAGGTTGGCTGTGTGGACCACCATCCCCTCGTCAATGGCCTTGGTGACTGTTTCAAAGAAATCAACCAGGTTTAAGAGGCAGGATCTGCCCTTAACAAAGCCAAACTGGGTAGGATCCAGTGTCTGTAGGTCCCCAATATCTTTATTTATGAGGTCCATAATGATCCTTTCCATAGCTTTGCAGACCAAGCTAGTCAGGCTTATGGGGCGATAGTTTCCAGGATCCGTTGAGGCACCACCTTTATGGAGAGGGACCACTGTTGCTGTACGCCACTATTTGGGCACATATCCTGTAGTAAGGCTGAGATTGAACAGTAGTTTTATGTTTGGGTTTAGCTCTTCTTGGAGTTCATGTAGGGCGCAGCCGGGACACCATCTGGTCCCATTGATGCTGTGTTTTTGCTTTGGAGAGGGCAGCTCTTACCTGAGCATCTGAGATGTCAGGGGCAGCACTCTGCTGGTATTGATATTTGCCCTTTTGGTGGTGCGCGGGCGGAGAAGTTTGCGCTGAACCTGTCAGCTAGGATGTCGGCAATGTCTGTGGGTTCGGTGTATTTTGTGTCATTTTGGACTAATTCTGAGCATATCTGGGAATTACCACCCAGGTTCCTAACATAACTAAAGAAAGCCTTGTGATTATCCTTAGTGTCCTGTGCAATTTTTCTCTCGAAGCTGGCCTTAGACAATTTTATGTGTGCCCGTAGTTTTTTGCTAATACTGATCAGTGATGCCTTCCCTTTTTGGGATTTTGCTCTATCATTTAGTAGCTTCCTCCTTCTATTGTATAGTTTGTTTATGGCTGGGGTCCACCAGACAGGACGTCTGCCTTTGGAGGATTGGGTCTTGGTTTTATTTGGGATTGCATGATCCATGCATTCCTGAAGGTGTTCATAGAATGCGTTTATAAAGGATTCTGCGGTCTGGGACGTATTTTCCACAGGCCGGGGCTTTGAAGGATTCCACCTCAGTTTTGAGGAGTGTGAAATTTGCTTTAGAGAAGTTTTTCACTGTGGTTTTCTGGGCAGGGGGTGGGGTCGGTATGTGAATATCCAGTGAGATTAGTTTATGGTCTGATCTTACCAGTGAGGGATCCACTTCTGGTCTGGAGCATAGAGTCCCCATGTTGGTGATGATCAGGTCCAGTATGTTTTCCCCTCTTGTGGGAGTGGTAACAAGTTGTTCCATAGCATTTGAGTTTATAAATTCTAGGAACCTTTGGGCTAGGGTGTTGGAGCTAGAGTAATGCTCCCAGTCTATGTTTGGGTAGTTGAAGTCACCCAATATAATGGTGTTTGGAGAGACCTTCATATTTTCCAGTGTTCTCAGGAAGGCCGAGTGGGGTTCCTGGGTTTGGGAGGGTGGTCTGTAGCAGGCTATAAACTGGAAGGCAGTTTTACCCACTGTTAGTTGCACATGGATAGTCTCTGATGCTTCATGCTTTGCCACCAACCTGGAGGTGTGGGTATCTTTGATGAATATCGATACTCCCCTCCTTTTGTGGTTCGGTCCAAGTTTTGGGGCCGAAAAGAATGGTATGAGGTATAACCTGGTAGTGCTGGGGTGCTCTCGGGAGCCCTGAACCAGGTTTCTGTTACTGCACAGATATCGATGTTCTCCATGCTAAGGAGAGTTTCGAGTGCGTGCATCTTGAGGTTTAGACTTCTGGCGTTGAGTAGCATTACTCTTAGTTTCTTATCCCTTGTGATACCTATGGGGGTGGGTTTGTCTTTTGAGCCTTGCCTAAAAAAGGCACTATGTGGGTAGCAAGAGCCTTTGCCAATATCCGAAAGCCCAGGGGTGACAGGTGCAAGCCATCCCTAGCGAAGCATCGTGGCTTGTCGAGCATATCATCCCAAGCTGACAGGCATTGGATCCCCTTTGAATGACACCAGTGCTTAAGCCAATTGTTGAAATTGATCATCTTGTCTTCATATTGTGGCATCATTCTTGGTGAGGGTAAGATGCTACTCAAGGTCAGGGTCATACCGGCCTGGGCTACATGCTCAGAGAGCTCCTTTATGTCTCTTTTCATGTAGTCCAGGGAGGTACGTCTCAGGTCATTCACACCAGCATGGACAATGACTGAGTCATATTTGTACTTGCCTTGGAGTGACCTGAGTGCTTGTGTTATGTGGCGAATCCTAGCGCCCGACAGGCTGCTCACCGTGACCCTCTCCTTGTTCACCCTGGTGAGCGGGACGTCAGTGTGCCTGATGATAGAGTCACCTATTACAAGTGTATCAGGTGTGTTGTTTAGTCTTAAGGGCTGTGACTGTTTGGCACACTGGCTTTGTGAGATATGTGTTGTACGTGTTTTGGAGGTGAAAAGAGTGTCAGATAGAGTGATGTTTATGAAGCTGCAAATTGATGGTGTAATGATGAATGTTGTTAGTGCATATGATCCACAAGCTGGGTGTGTGATGGATGAGAAAGAAAAATTTTGAAGCGAGTTGGATGAAGTGGTGATGACTGTACCCAAGGGTGAGAGAGTGGTGATTGGAGCAGATTTCAATGGGCATGTTGGTGAAGGGAACAGAGGAGATGAGGAAGTGATGGGTAGGTATGGTGTTAAACAAAGGAATGCAGAAGGTCAGATGGTAGTGGATTTTGCGAAAAGGATGGACATGGCTGTGGTGAATACGTATTTTAACAAGAGGGAGGAGCATAGGGTGACATACAAGAGTGGAGGAAGATGCACACAGGTGGATTATATCTTATGTAGGAGGGCCAGTTTGAAGGAGATTGGAGACTGTAAAGTGGTGACCGGGGAAAGTGTAGTTAGGCAGCATAGAATGGTGGTTTATAAGATGACGTTGGTGATCAAGAAGATGAGGAGGAGTGTGAGGGCAGCACCAAGGATCAAATGGTGGAAATTGAGAAAGGGTAATTGTGAGGTGGAGTTCAGGGAAGAGTTAAGACAGGCACTGGGCGGCAGTGAAGAGTTACCAAATAGCTGGGTAACTACAGCAGAGCTAGTAAGGGAGACGGTTAGAAAGCTGCTTGGTATGACATCTGGACAGAGGAAGGACGACAAGGAGACATGGTGGTGAAATGAGAAAGTACAGGAGAGTATACAGAGAAAGAGGTTGGCAAAGAAGAAGTGGAATTGTCAGAGAGATGAAGAAAGAAAGTAGACAGGAGTATAAGGAGATGAGGTGCATGGCAAAGAGAGAGGTGGCAAAAGCTAAGGATAAGGCATATGAAGAGTTGTATGAAAGGTTGGGCACTAAGGAGGGAGAAAAGGACCTGTACTGATTGGCTAGACAGAGGGACTGAGCTAGGAAAGATGTGCAGCAGGTTGTTGTGTCTTTCGGCTTTTCCCAGTTAGGGGTCGCCACAGCGGAACTCTGGTCCGCTAATGATTGGCAGTAGATTTTTTATGTGCCGAGTTGCTGGCCCTGACACACAACCTTCAATGAAGGTACGCCCATTCACGCATGTCTCCACACAGAAGACGCTCTAGCTGAGAATTGAACAGGACAACGTCTTACTGTGAGGCGACAATGCTATGCAGCAGGTAAAGGTGATAAAGGATAATGAGGGAAACATACATACAAGTGAGGAGAGTGTGTTGAGCAGATGGAAAGAGTACTTTGAGGGGTTGATGAATGAAGAGAATGAGAGGGAGAGAAGGTTGGATGATGTTGGGATAGTGAATCATTAAGTGCAATGGATTAGCAAGGAGGAAGTAAGGATAGCTATGAAGAGGATGAAGAATGGAAAGGCTGCTGGTCCAGATGACATACCTGTGGAAGCATAAAGGTGTTTAGGTGAAATGGCAGTGGAGTTTTTAACCAGATTGTTTAATGAAATTTTGGAAAGTGAGAGGATGCCTGAGGAATAGAGAAAAAGTGTTTTGCTACCAATTTTTAAGAATAAGGGTGATGTGCAGAGCTGTAGTAACTACAGAGGGATTAAATTGATCAGTCACAGTATGAAGTTATGGGAAAGAGTAGTGGAAGCTAGGTTAAGAAGGGACGTGATGATTAGTGATCAGCAGTATGGTTTCATGCTGGGAAAGAGCACTACAGATGTGATATTTACTCTGAGAGTGTTGATGGAGAAGTATAAAGAAGGTCAGGAGGAGTTGCATTGTGTTTTTGTAGACTTAGAGAAAGCATATGACAGGGTGCCTAGAGAGGAGTTGTGGTATTGTATGAGGAAGTCATGAGTGTCAGAGTGGTACAGGATATGTACGAGGGTAGTATGACACCGGTGAGGTCTGCGGTGGGAGTGACGAATGCGTTTAAGGTGGAGGTGAGATTACATCAAGGATCAGCTCTGAGCCCTTTCTTATTTGCAATGGTGATGGACAGATTGACAGATGGGATCAGACAGGAGTCCCCGTGTGTTATGATGTTTGCAGATGACATTGTGATCTGTAGTGAGAGTAGGCAACAGGTGGAGGAGACCCTGGAGAGATGGAGATATGCTCTACAGAGAAGAGGAATGAAGGTCAGCAGGACTAAGACAATATATGTGTGTGAATGAGAGGGAGGATAGAGGAATCATGAGGATGCAAGGAGAAGAGGTGGTGAAGGTGGATGAGTTTAAATACATCGGATCAATAGTTCAGAGTAATGGTGAGTGTGGAAGAGAGGTGAAGAAGAGAGTACAGGCAGGATGGAATGGGTGGAGAAGAGTGTCAAGAGTGATTTGTGACAGGCGAGTACCAGTAAGAGTGAAAGGGAAGGTCTACAAGAGGGTAGTGATACCAGCTATGTTATATGGGTTGGAGACAGTGGCATTGACAAAAAGGCAGGAGTTCGAGCTAGATGTGGCAGAGTTAAAGATGTTAAGATTTGCACTGGGTGTGACGAGGGTGGACAGGATTAGGAATAAGTATATTAGAGGGTCAGCCCAGGTTGGAAGGTTTGGAGACAAAGCCAGAGAGGCAAGATTACGTTGGTTTGGACATGCGCTGAGGAGGGATGCTGAGTGTATTTGGAAAAAGATGCCAAGGATGAAGCAACCAGGTAACTGGAAAAGAGGAAGGCCTAAGATAAGGTTTATGGATGTGGTGAGAGAGGACATGCAGGTGTTTGGTGTGACAGAGCAAGATGCAGAGGACAGGAAGAAATGGAAACAGATGATCCACTGTGGCGACCCCTAACAGGAACAGCAGAAAAAAGATGATGATGGTCTAAAACTCAACTTCAGTCTTCATTGATTTGCCAGAAAAAAAACACAATTTTATGAGAAACAAATTGAAAATATGAGGCAAAAATCTGGATAATTGTGAGGTATGACCCCCCATACACCCCTCCCTCCCTCTTACAAACACACACACACCCCTCCCTCTTACAAACATACACACACCTCCGTCTTACAAATGCACACAATGAAAAATACATATTTTTTGTACCTGGTATTCTGAGCTATAGTAATGCATCACAATTATTCTACATCTTATTATACTTTAATTTATTTTACCAGAAAATGTCCATCACAGGGCAATGGATCATACAGGTCCCCAAAGGCATAGCTGGTTCATCTTGTAACCAATGTTAATCCTCAGTCTGGAACCCTTCAACCTCATGCTGAGAAGGAAAAAGCAACAGGTCCATTCCCTAGTCACATGCTTCTCACGTAAGGAGTAAGCCAGGTAGGTCTGTGTCCCAAGGACCAAAAAAGGTAATGCTAAAGAAGAAAAGTGTTTCTTTCTACCTTTAACTCTTGTAGGAAACCTTTTTTCTACTTTAAATGTATCAAATGACTTGTTACAACATATATCAGACATGAAGCACTGACCTGACCGCAAAAGTAGTATCAGCATTAATTTATGTACTGGCACTCAGGCATGCTAGTATGAAAATTAATGTCAGCACTGAACTACTAATTGATCGGCATCTTCCAATCACATCTCCTAATATCTTGTACCAAGGACAGCTGCCCCATTCATCCCACAATAGCCGAGATTCTGCAGTTCCCAGCATGTGATCTTTTTTCATTCAGTAAGACAGTTATTATATGTACAAGCAGGTAGGTACGCAGGCAGAAAACTGCATACTCCAGGAATTGCCTATGCATATCATGTGACAATGTAAGGATAAGTATGTACTTGTGTTAAGTAACCTGTAGAGATCAGCATGTATTTGTCTAAGTAAGCTGTAAACACAAATGCTGTGCAAAAACTATGTACAGTATAACTTTCTACAGAACTTATGCAAGAATTTAGGTATATATTAGTGGCCATCAAGAGAGGGGTGGACCTCTGAGATCTTACTTTGCAAAATTCTTCCTCTACTCATCAACATCTGCTGCATTCTACCACACTATTTTTATTTACAATAGACAGTGCTTCCTGGACCCACATTTGAATATGAGTGACTGTTACATTATTGCATTCCAAGTATAAATTCAACACTTCACAAAGCATGATGGTTATTATGGTCAAGGATGGTTATTGTACTGGACTGAGGCAGATTTTATATTTTAAACTGAAGAAAGTGCGGCAACATCATTGCTGTAATGCAGTATAAGCATTAGTGTCAGACGTATCATGTTTTAATGCCTGAAGAAGCCACTACAGCAAAGAATTACTTTATATTCACAACAGTTACTATCACAAAATGTATGCATGATAGTATGAGTGAATCTAGCCTTATATACATTACATAAATAACTCAAAACTTAATCATTTATTGTGTTCTTGTCAGGAGTCCTGCATCTTGTCATTTAGTTCACACAAGGAAGTATGCCATCAATAGTGTATTGTTAAATGGCAGGATAATAAACCAAAAAAAGGAATTCACTGTACTTCATGGTTGGCAATAACTATTGCACTACACTGGAACAAAGCTCCTAATTTAAAATGCTAATACATGAAATAAATGTCAAAGTTTATTTTAACCTCTTATGGGCTATAGATGTTTCCTGGTCCCAGATATGAAATGTACAATTTAATTAAGGGATAGCACAAACATTTGACATTAGTATCAAGTAACATGGAAATATCGCAGACAAAAATATTACCCGAGGTTCTATGAAATACTTCCTTTTAAATTATGAACTATGCATATTATTGAGACTTAAATGAAATATACCCAAGAGCTGCTATATAAAACAACAGAGAAACATGGCTGTATTTTTTAAGTAATGCAACATTTTCTGTGCAATCATTCTGACACACCCAGTTCACTTAATCAGCTTCTGTAATCTTGCATATCAGGCTGATTAAAT
Organism: Protopterus annectens; assembly: GCF_019279795.1. NCBI lineage: Eukaryota > Metazoa > Chordata > Ceratodontiformes > Protopteridae > Protopterus > Protopterus annectens. Next base: position 1,151,551,927 of record NC_056731.1, read on the forward strand.
ATATCGCTTTCTCTCTCTCTCAGAATATTAAAAATTACTGATACTTTACAACTACATAACTAAGCTTTTTGTAACTTCAGGCAAGGAATCTTACAGGGAGAAAATATTCTGAAATGATGTCTGCACCTGAGATTAAATTATCATTCCTTCCACTGTATAGAACATTACAGTATGTACTGTACAAGTCAGTTCAGTACATTTTTTGAAAAGCTGTACTTGCGGCAGATGAGAACAGGGGACTTGGAAGTATTTCATCAGGTACTTAATGAAATTATATTAATTCTTTAAAACAGAACAAGTACTGTACTTTAGACTTTGGCAAATACTGTCTGACCATCTAGCACCCAAAATGCTAATCAGACTTGGGGTCACCAGTGTTACAATTGAGTGTTACCCATGAGCTCCAGACATGCACCTGGGCAATGTTGCTGCTTTACTGACAGAAGTTCTAGTAGATTTATTGTGGCAGAACAACTGAGCAGTGCTACTGTATAGGAAATATACCTGGCAAGGATAACAAATACACATTGAATAGCATAACTGATAAACTCAGACAGCAGGCATATACTAGCCATCCACATACTGCTAGAATGGTGAACAAAAAACCTGGACAACCTAACTAGTTCCAGGGCAACATGATTTGCTATGGTTACTTATCACTCTAGATTGGTAGTGGTAATTCTCTGCACAATTGCCAGCAATATTTTTTTCCTGGGCTGCATCACAAAGGATTCACTTAACCTTTATTACCATGACATCAACACAGGGAGTAGCACAGTGCAGAAGATATCACACACACACACATACACATCTTTACCTACCTACTTCCAACATACACGCATACACACCCCTACCTACCTACTTCTTACATCCATTCCACACACCCCTACCTACTTCTTACATCCATTCCACACACCCCTACCTACCTACTTCTTACATCCACACACCCTTACCTATTTCACACACACACCTACCTCTCACTTGTACCTTCATCTGCAGTCCAAACGCCTTCCAAAATTCAAATTCCATGCAGGAGCAGAAGATGAAGATGTAAAACCATTGGTTATGTGCAAATGTGCGACTGGACACAAAGGGCATTCTTAAAGAACACCCTTAAAAAAAAAAAAAAATGAATCTCCTGGTCAGCTGGTTCCAGGGGGTGCAATTTCACCCTCTTCCACCTGCCTGTGGGCACCCTTGACGGTAACCCTTTGTCCCAGTATACAGATTCCCCCTTCCCTTGAGAATCAGGTGACTCACCAGTTACCTGCCTCAGGCCTTGTAGGGTCTGTGAGCTGAGCCTGTCTCAACTCTGTCTTTGTAACCTTTACCAGCTCCCCTTCCACAGGAAATCTGGCATCCTCTGACAGCAGTGCCTCACTGTCAGCCTGGGTGCTACTACTCACCTCTGCCCTTGCATTCACTCTGTCCAAGGGACCATCAATACCTACTAGCAGCTGTGGCTCACCTTCAGTCTCACTTCTACAGCGTAGCTCCCTCCCTGAAGTAACCACTTGGCTGCAAGTGTGCTGTCTGTCTGGGTCTTTCCCAGGCTACCAGACCCACGTGCTTGTCTCCAAGCCTGACTGTGTGTAACTGCATGAGTACATGGTACTGCGTTATCAAAATCATTCCCTATCAGGACATCTGTAGGGATAATCCTCAAACACACCTAACTGCTGGCTTCCTTTTCCACTCTCCCAGTCAAGGTGAACCCTAGCCAAAGGTATTTGGAATTGGGTCCCTCCTAAAGCTCTGACTGGAGTAGACTGACCTGGCAAGTAGTGCTCCTGTGTAACCATTGTAGGCTTCACAATACTTATGTCAGAGACTGTGTCTCTCTTAGCAATGGCCTGTTTGCCATTCACTACAATAGGATATAACCTCTGGTAGTAGTTTGGTACCCTTGTTGTCTCAAGACAACCTACTGTTGGCATTTTGTCCTTCCCACTTACTGGCTCCCTTACCTTTTGTTCCCTACCTTGCCTCCATGGACATCTATATGCCACATGACCCCACTGGTAGCATTCAAAACATTTAACCCTAGGTCCTGGATGTGTACCTGGACTAGTGGCTTCTCCTGCTACTGGCAGATTCTGTTGGACTGTCTGGGCTGCCCACCATGGGTTCCTTTAGACCCATGAGCAGTACTGGGTGTCCCTTTCCTGTACAGTGATGCCCTGCTTGCTAGGTATAGGTCTCCCTTCTTCCCCAACTCATCTGAAGTAGCACATTGTCTATCAGCTAACCTAATCCTCATGTCCTCAGGAAAAGTGCTACGGGCTTCTTCCCTCACCAAAATGTTTGCCAGCCTTTCAAAAGTGGTGATCTGACATCCACTCACCCACCTATGAAAATAAGTGCTTATTTCAGCAACATATTCACGCACATTTTCATCTGCCTTGCGTCTATGCTCACAAAACTTTTTCCTATAAATTTTAGGTTTTAGCGTAAAAAATTCTAACAGACAATTCTTAACAGAAGTATAATCAAAAAATTTACGATCAGAAAGATTAAACAACACAGTTACAGCTTTACCATGGAGTAAGGGAGTCAGGAACAGTACCCAGATCCTTTGGTCAACATCATACTGTTTACATAGCCTCTCAAACATATGAATGAAACGATCAAAATTATCCCCCTCTGTAAACTGCAAAAGGAATTTACTGACATATTGTGCTTCTGGGGTTCAGTTGCTTCCTTCTCCATTACCTCCATGACTATGATAAAGAGTCAGCATCTCCTTTTCATGTTGCCTCTGCCTCTCCTTCTCCTCATCTTCCATTTCTAAATGCCTGGCGTCCAACTCAAGCCTCTTTAGCTCCAGATGGATTTTTAAGTCCTCTGCAGAAAGGGTGAGCTGCCCATTCCCTGAGTGTTGTACATCTCCACGACCAGTCTGATTGTCCTCCTGATTGCTGTTTTCTGATGCAGCTGTGACCAAAGCTGCAATCTTGTCTGCCTTAGTCTGGTTTTCATGCACTAGTCAGTTAGCCTGGCACATCTCAGCCAACTGGCTCCTTGTCAGCTTGCCATACTCCTCTGCTGAAATGCTTTCCCTGACTAGCTATGTCAACAAAAGAAAGACAACAATTGTGATCTGAGCTCTGAATATTCACTGGGTGGCTGATTTAGAGTACAAAAACACCTTCAGTGATTACTGTACACAAGCTACAGGAATTCACTATCCACACCACTGCAAGCCAATTAGTATGTGATGTGGCTAACTCACCACTATCAAACAATTAATATCTGATGTGGATATCCCACCATTGCCACCAATTAATATGTGACATCCATGCACTGGCCAAGTAATCAAGGAGCCTCAATCCTCACCACTAACACCAGTGATGGGCATGCATATTGGGAAGGATAACAAGTATACACACAGTAAAGTACAATTTCCCTTAAGAGCACACAGAGTTCACAGTCAGTCTGGGGCTGGTTTCTCCCTTTCTTTCCAGATCCCCAATAAGATTCCCCACTGGCACAGCTATTGGGTCCAGATCTTAGCCTAGTGGTATAAGTAAAACCTCCAGCACCTTCTCTGTCCAACCAGTGCTTCATATCCCTGTCCAAGTAGCTGACACACACACACACACACACACACACACACACACACACACACACACACACACACACACACACACACACACACACACTTTAAGATTTGATTGATATACAAACACACAGACACTCCTGGGGAAGGCATGCACAGGCTCTCCAGCTGTCCCCCCTTCTGGCCCAGACTATAAGGTAGTAATTACTGCCACCAACCACTAATATCAGCTATCAATATGGCCCTTGCCAAAGGCTATTTAGGAGTGGCTGGTACAGTATCACCAAATAAATGCAATGACTCTAAGAGCTTAAATTATCTCTACACAAAACAGCCACAGTTGAAAGGTTTAAAATATTTAATAATACATAATACAAACACAAGACAAATCTTCTCATTTCAACACAGTGCTAGTCAAGAGTTCAGAGATCACAAGAAATGATTAAAATAATATTATACAATAGTCTGACATAAATATAAAAAACAGCTAGTCTAATCTTACTATTTTCTATTTTAAGAGAAATACTAAAGTCTAAGATCCTACTTACATACAGAACAAGCAAGTGCTGGTGATATCAGTTCTGAAGACAAATGCAAAATGCTATCTCTTTCTCTCTGAGAGCTCTTAAATTGATAATACATCACTGCTGACTCATTTTAGGTTACATCATTCTTGACACATCTCTGGTTCCCAGGCTACCAGAAACTCTAAATTTACATTTCTTAGTAAGCTTACACCTAGTCAGAAAGCCACAGCAATAAAAGACATTATACATGTAAAATCTAGCAATTAACTCTGGTCTCAAAACAATAGAAGGAATTCCTTCATCCAGACATCCTATCTTCGAGCTTTGAGATCAAACAGTCATAAAATTAAGTTCAAAACATATAACACAGTTTTTCTTACATTTAGTTTTCTTACATTTGTAAAACAGCCTGTGGATTATATTAATATTTACAATGACATAGAATTATCAACAAAATTCTATCTAGCTGGGCATGCAGCCTTCTAGTTTTGCACAGACTTCATACATGGTTTACATAGTCCATTGAATATGTGGGAGGAACAGACAAATGTGGGTTCAGTAAAACAGAATTGGAAGCAGTTTCACATCTCATTATCGAGAGTGAAACATCAATGGCTGACGGCTGTATATCGAAAGGCACAATGATATATCAAGACTGCTGCACCAAGGATTGTGCAAGCACTACAATATAGAAGTAGCTGAGAAGCACTGGAAAATGAACAATGCATTATTGACAGTGGTGAAGTTTATATCACATGGAATAACACAATACCAACAGCTGAAAAAATTAGATGTAAGAAAGCCAGATATACTAGTCCAAGGAAAAAAAGAAAAAAATAGAATTAATCACTGATATTGCTATACTCAGTGATTATACTGTCTTATGTACTGAGAATCATAAAGTACCAGGATTTGCAAGGAGAAGTGAAAGCAATATGAAAGAAAGATATTCATACAGTTACAACAGTGGTAGGAGTAACAGGACTAATAAAATATAATTTGCAAGCGTACTTAAATATTCTACTAATACATGTAACCCTGTATGAACTACATAAGGAGGCAATTCTAGGTACATTTCATGTGTGGTTAAGAGCACTCTTGGCAAATGTCAAAGACTGAAGCAATACTAATCTCATGAACTTGAATTTTACCCTGACTTAGGAATAGGGTCCATTCTTGTTACAGTATTATAAATGCAAAACATTTGAAGGAATTAAAAAAAGAGGGTAAGTATGTGACAAATGCCTTGGAAACTTGGGTTTTGACAGACATCTAAGATTGATAAGTATTCTTCTTCTTTAAGCTTTTTCCCGGTTAGGGGTTGCCACAGCAGATCACCTGTCCAGTCATGATTGGCAGTGGAGTTTTACAGTGTCGAGTTGCCAGCCCGGCACCCAACCTTCCACAGAAGGCACACACATACATGCACTCACGCCTAGAGCCAATTTAGAGTGTCCAATCCACCTACAGCATGTCTTTGGGATGTGGGAGGAAACTGGAGCACCCAGAGGAAACCCACACAACTACAGGGAGGACATGCAGACTCCGCACAGAAGGCACCCCAGCTGAGGATCGAACCAGAGAACCTCTTGCTGTGAGGAGGCAATGCTAACCGCTGCACCAGCGTGGCTGCCCTAATAAGTATTCTATGATTCTGTATTCTGTGTCATTTCAGTGGGTTAGCAGTTTTTAGTGAAAATTAGAATGATTGCTGGGAAGCTTAAAAGCAATCCTAGGGGTGATGATGCACCATGCTTGATATTCCTTTGTATTCGGAGTGGTTCTTCCTCTGAACCACCATGGGGAAGAATGGTAATCAGTAAATCAAGACATCTCCAGTACCTGCCCCCACCCCTTATCTCTAGGGAATAGGTCATCACTGCCCTCTCAACATCCCAGGTTGCATCCTACATGAACTCAGGCATGAACATTCAGCTCCATTAGGCACCCTATTCAACCAATGCCCGAGTACCAGCTTTGTCCCAGCCAAGTGGAGACAGCCACTGTCATCCCTTTACACAAAGGTGGAGTGTCCACCAAAATGGGAAATTATAGACCCATCAGCCTAGCTAGAATGATCTGCAAGACCATGGAATGGATTATCATGGACCTCATTATCATGGACATTGGCAACCTCCAAACACTCAACCCCACACAGTCTGGCTTTGTCAAGGAGAGGTCATGTCTGTTAAGTCTGGTTGACTTCTTTGAAATGGTCACCCACCTACCTTGACCTAGCCAAAGCCTTCAACACTATTCCTCACCTGGGCATAATAGATAAACTCTCTCAACTAGGCATCAATCCATATGCTACCAGATGGGTAGCAAACTGGCTCACTGATAGAACCCACCTAATCAAAATAGGGGAAGCCACCTCAAGCAGTAGAACTGTAATGAGCGACGTACCCAGGGATCAGTCCTGGGGCCTCTGCTGTTTGGGTTATACTTCTCTGAGGTGCAGGCCAAAACCAGTGGGCTATGGTTGACCAAGTCTGCAGATGACTGCAAGCTGAGTGTGGTCATCAATTCCCCAAGTGATGTGGACATCCTCCCATTGAAATTCACCTAAATTAACCTGATGTCCTTCAAGGATGCATCTGCAGTCATAACATATGGGTTGTCCTGCCTCAGGCAGCCCTTCGGTCGGCCAGATTCCAAAGTCTGGGTCTGGCCTCGGCTGATGTCGCACTTTTCCCGACGTCAGAGCGTCTGGGGTATAAAAGCATCAGCCGACGCCATTTTCCTCAGTCTTTCTTGCTGCGTGGTGCCCGAAGCAGAAGCAGTTCGCAAGTGCCGGTCGGTCAGCTCCTGTGATTCAGCTACCGAAGACTTCGAAAAAGCTAAGTACCCCATTGGGGACTCTTTCTTGCCTCAGCCGATGTCAGATAAAGTAAATAATTGTTTAACTTGGGGGAAACAAATACCTCATAAGGATTTCCACTCTTACTGCCTCCCTTGCTTAGGCCCAGACCACGACGTCTCGGCCTGTTCAGCCTGTGCTTCCTTCACCCATCGAACTCTCAGACGTCGGTCGGAGTTTGCAGAGGAATTCTTTGGGGCTAATTTCGCATATAAGATGCCGTCGGAGACTCCGACATCGCATTTGGTGAAAAAACGGAAGGACAAGGACCGACACTCGAGGCCCGCGATTTTGGCTGAAACCACGGTTAGGCCTACGGCGAGTGTCTCGGTTTCGGCCGAAACCGAGTCCTCGGTACTTCCTTTAACTGAATCCACTCAACCGACCACCGCGGCCCTGGAGGCCCCAGCTGAGTCGGCTACTGAGCTACCTACTGAAACCAGTGCCCAGGAATTGTCCGACACCATTCCTTTGGACAAGTCTACTCCTGCACGTGGTGCAGCCAGACCCCCTGCATCCATGTCCATTTAGGCTTTTTCCAGGGCTAAAGCTGCTAAACTTGCTAAAGCTTTGCCTCCCAAGACTACCTCTCAGAGACCTTCTTCTAGTTCTCAGATCCTCAGCCTTGCAGAGGATCTTATCTCTTTAATTAGAGGTTCTCAGCCTCACCCGGACAGGGGCTCTCACCCACCACCAGACAAAAGGCCCAGGACTGAGCCCTCTGACCAACACTCTTCAGATGAGTCTACAGATGGATCTGTGTTGTCAGATCACCAGGAGGAGGCTTATTCGGCCTACGAGGATTCTGATGCTGAAGAATCTATCCCTTCAGCCTCCCCTCCTGAAGAGTTTTCCTTTGGTGAGACACTACACTCTATGAGAGAACATTTTCAATGGCAGGGTCAGGAATTTTCTGATTCTAGAAAGAGATTAAGGACCTTTTTACATTTACCTCAGCATAGGCCCTTAGCTATACCTCCTGTTTTGAATGTTATTGATGATGTGTACAATGATGTTAGTACAGCCCCTGATGCTCTCCCTCCGGCTCCTGCCAAACCTGATAGATACTACAGGGTCCCGGATTCTCATCTACATCTGTACAAGGCCCATTCTGCAGACCCAGATATTATTTCTCAGGGCCCAAAAGGGGTTGCAGCTGCCACTGCCAAAAATCCTCTACCTTCTGAAAGGGAGTCTAGAGCTTTAGAGAGATGGGGAAAGAAGGTATATACTTCTGCAACTCTTTCCATGAGGGCATTCAATTGTCAATTTCACATGATACAGTACCAAGAGTATTTGTTAGATGAATTGCATAAGAAGCTTTCCTCTTCTGAACCCCTTGACTGTAAATCCCTTCAGGATCTGGTACATAACTCACAGCAGGTTAGTAATCATTTTTTGCAGTGCGGTTATGATGCACTGGAAGCTTCATGTAGGTCAGCTATGACTGGGGCAGTTATTCGTAGGCATGCCTGGTTGAAGGAACAATCTTTACCAGACCATGTTAAAGCTAAACTCCTGGATGCTCCAATGGAAAAACAAAAATTATTTTGTTCCTCGGCTCAGGAGGTCTTAAAGAAGTTTGAAGAAAAGGCAAAATCTGTGCAAACAGTTAAGGACTTTCTGCAAGTACAACCACCGAGATTCAGCAGAAATTGGCCTACTAAGAATTGGTCCTTTCCAGACTCGGACAGATCCCAGAGGGGCAGAAACAGGCGTCCCAGAGGTAGAGGGCAAGCTAGAGGCTCCTACAGAGGCCATCAGTGGCAGCCTGCCAACCAGAGAGGTAGTGCAGGAACAGCAACAACAACTACTACACCTGGACAGACTCAATGACTTTCCTTTGATTCCGCCGACCAGGGCTCAATTGGAAGCACCCTTGGGCGGAAAGCTTTCTTTATTCTCAAAAAACTGGCATTACATTACAAGGGACACATGGACACTGCAAATAATAGACAAATGATACAGGTTCCACTTCCACACTTTGCCAAGAAGAAACGGAATGCCAAACCTGCCACCAAATCAGAGGGCAGAGGCTTTAAAGCAGATCAACAACTTAATACAAATGAAAGCCATAGAAAAGGTACCTCTTTCAGAACAAGGCCAAGGATTTTACTCCAGATTATTCCTTGTTCCAAGAAAAGAAAATCAATGGAGGCCTATTCTCGACCTGTCCGCACTGAATACTTACCTCATTGTGCCAAAATTCAAGATGCTGACCCTACAGCAACTTCTTCCCATGCTGGGCAAGGAGTCTTGGCTGGTGACTCTAGATCTCAAGGAGGCATACCTGCATGTCCCTATTTGGCAAAGTTGCAGAAGACACCTCAGATTTCTTGCAGGATCAGAGCATTATCAATTCTCACCATTGCCCTTTGGCTTATCTACTGTGCCCAGAGTATTCACGAAATGCCTGGCATCAGTAATTGCACACTGCAGACTTCAGGGGATTCAAATCTACCCATATCTGGATGACTGCCTTATACAAGCGGACAACAAGAAAAATTTGATAAAGGACTTGGGCTATGCCATCCACCTATTGCAGGCCTTGGGATACACAGGCAACATCCAAAAATCAAGACTTGTTCCATTCCAAAGGATAACCTTTTTGGGTGCAGATCTAGACACAACCACCCAAATGGCCTTTCTCACAGAAAAAAAACAAAAACAACTTCCGGATTACTTCATGAATCTGACAAGACAAACTCAGCTAACTGCAAGGAAAATCCTGCAGGCCCTGGGTTACATGGCATCCTGTATAATTCTGATTCCACAAGCCAGGCTGCATATGAGAAAATTACAATGGTACCCAAGGAGTGTATGGTCTCATCACAGTCACAGTTTGGAAACTTTGATACCAATCATTCCTTGCCTTCAAAAGGAATTCCTGTGGTGGGCTCAAGCCTGCCAGTCCAACAGAGGGTTGCCTTTCAACAAACCAAAAACACAGCAAACCATCACCACGGGCGCTTCAGACCGAGGATGGGGAGCACACATGGAGGGCAAATGTATCCAGGGCCTATGGTCTCAAGGACAGCTGCGCATGCACATAAACCAAAAGGAAATGCTGGCAGTGATACATGCAATCGAGGCCTTCAAACCTTTCCTCCATCAAGGCCACCTGTTAATAAGGACAGACAACACCACAGTCATGTGGTACATAAACAAGCAAGGAGGCACGCATTCCTACCCTCTATGCAGACTGGCCATGAATCTATGGGAACTATGCTTGAAACTCAATATCCAACTGCAGTCCCAGTTCGTGCCAGGGAAAGAAAATGCACTGGCAGACAGCTTAAGCAGAATTACCATGGATGCACACGACTGAATGCTGCACCCAGACATCTTTCTACTCATAACACAAGCATGGGTAAAGCCGGAGATAGATCTGTTTGCCTCGCTCCACAATCACCAACTGAAGACATTCTGCTCAAGGACATACCACCCACAAGCTTGGAGGGTGGACTCTCTCTCTTTCAGCTGGAAAGCTCTAAAAGTCTATGTCTTCCCATCTCTCCCATTAATGTCCAAGGTTTTACTGAAAATCAGGGCAGAACAGCCAAGAGTGATTCTGATACCTCCAGACTGGCCAAGGCAGCACTGGTACCCACTACTGAGGAGCATGTCACAGACGAAACCGTGGCCTCTACCCCTATGGCCACTTCTTCTGACGCAGAACAATTTCAAGATCATGCATCCCAACTTGAAAACATTGCAGCTAACTGCCTGGAAAATCCCATAAACCCCCCTCAGAATAACTTATCACAGAGAGTAAAGGACATTATTATGGAAGCTCGCCGGCCTTCCACAAGGAAGACATACTCAGCAAAATGGAAAAGATTTCTCATTTGGAACACAACAAAAGGCTTAGATGTGACAGTGGCGAGCATGGCACATATTCTGGAATACTTAGCAGAATTGTACCACAATGGCCTGTCCTATTCTTCCATTAAGATTCATGCCTCAGCAATTTCAGCAGAATACAATGTTGATCCACCTATCTTCTCGCATCCTCTCCTCAGGCAATTTCTGAGAGGAATCAAAAACATCAATCCTCCAAGGAAACCTCCTTTAGCTACTTGGGATCTCAACTTTGTGCTGGAGAAACTAACACTTCCTCCCTTTGAACCAGCAGCATCGCGGATCTACAGTTTCTGTCTTGGAAAACTGCATTCCTTCTGGCCATAACTTCAGCAAGAAGAGTATCTGAGTTACAAGCTTTAATGGCAGTACAGCCATTTCTTATCTTCCATCAGGACAGAGTTTCATTGAGAACCAATCCTACTTTTATGCCAAAGGTGGTATCTAGGGTATCCTTGAACCAAGCTATTCACTTGCCTACATTCTTCCCAAATCCACAAAATAAAGGGGAAAAACTTCTACACACCCTGGATATACACAGACAACTACACTACTACTTGGACAGAACTAAAAGTTACAGAAAGACTGACCAACTCCTTGTAGCATATGCTGCCGGGGTGCAAGGAAAAGCAATTTCCAAACAGACAATTTCAAAGTGGATAGGAAATTGCATTCGATTTTGTTACTCCTTTCATGGAAAGACGGTTCCTGCAAACATTAGGCCTCATTCCACGAGGGCCACAGCCACCACTACAGCCTTCCTAAGAGGGGTGGCTACCAAGGACATTTTAGAAGCTGCTATATGGAGCTCCGTGCATACATTTGCCAAGCATTACAATTTACCTTTATACTCCAGATCCAGAGCAGGTTTTGCTACAGCAGTCCTGCAGGGTATCTTAACTACACCATCCTTTTCTTAGTACCTCCTCCCCCAGATTGGCTATGGTATTCTACCCATATGTTATGACTGCAGATGCATCCTTGAAGGACATAGTACAGTTTTGTACCTACCATAAATGTAGATGTCCGATAGGTATGCATCTACAGTCAGGTTTACCCTCCCTCCTTCCCATCTGTGGTATTCCTAGGGTGCTTACCCCTCCATTAGCTAGCTGGGGGATCTATTATGGTGTATTTGTTTGTATATATATGTATATATTTTGGAAAATGTTTGGAATTTATTGCATTCCTCCAAATTTGGCCTTCCTAGAGGGCACCTGGCATCTGGGGCAAGAAACACTGAGGAAAATGGCGTTGGCTGATGCTTTTATACCCCAGACGCTCTGACGTCGGGGAAAGTGCGACATCAGCCGAGGCCAGACCCAGACTTTGGAATCCGGCCGACCGAAGGGCTGCCTGAGGCAGGACAACCCATATGTTATGACTGCAGATGCATACCTATCGGACATCTACATTTATGGTAGGTACAAAACTGTACTTTTGTCTCTCCCTCATCTGACTTTTATTTTGTACATATCCTTATGGGACTTTTTAGCATATAAGTTCCTATGCAGTCTGCATCCTCTTCCTTTATTAATGCTAATCTATTTCTTCCATGGAGTAATTATCTATCTCGCCACCCACTCCTAGTTTTAATCTTTAATGACATCCTCCGAGGGCCTCATCCAAACAAATGACTGATTCCAGAAACATAGCCTTAATGTCCCCTTTGGGGAGAGTGATGTCCCCACATATTATCACATAGGTTCATAGGTAGGTACTAGGCTATCTGCCCAAGGGCATTTATAAGCCTAGCCAGAATGTGTTGGCTTTCACCTCCCTTTTAAATTAGTTTCCTGGGCCTCTGTCTAGCTGGGCCATTGAAGTGATCCCAGGGGTAAATTTACGATTTCCCATCCACTCGTCAAGATTTCTCTTGAAGAGAGTCAGTGAGGGGCTTTGCCTAACATAAATTGGGATTCTATTCCAGAGCGAGGGAAGTCTCTGGGACAGGAATCTATCCCTCCAGAATGTCCTGTTTATTGTTCTGCTGAAGTTTAACTCACTGGAGTGTGTGGCTCTAAGAGATTTGGTTTTCTTGAGGTGGAGCATGTCCATTAATTCCAGATTGGACATGGCCTTGTACATCATTCAGAGATCACCTCTGAGCAGGCAGTAAGCAACTGAGTAGAGATGGAGTTTCTCTAGTCGAGCTGCATAGGGCATCTGTTTGAGGCCCATGATCCTCTTGGTGAGGTACTTCTGTGGGCTTTCCAGTTGTTGCAGGTGTCGAGTAAGATACATTCCAAATGGGGCATTGTACTCTATTATGGGCCTAATGAGTGACGAGAAGAGGGGTACAGTGACCTCTCTTGATCTAGATGTGAACCCTTTCATGATTAGGTGGGCTACATAGAAGGATTTTCTAACCACGTTGGCAATGTGATTATCAAAGGAGAGGTTGCTATCTACCTGGGTCTCCAGATCCCTAATTACATCTTCCGTACCTATGTGATAATTCGTAGGCACTTTGTTTTTCCCAAAGGGGATGATTATGCACTTTTTGGCATTTACCTTGAGGCCATGGTTCTCACACCAGGTATCTGTCTCCGTGAGACCCTTCTGGAGGATAACTGTGTCAGCAGGAGAGTCGATTATGGCCCCTAGTTTGCAGTCATCTGCAAACTTGGTCAGCCATAGTCCACCCGTGCTTGCCTGTACCTCAGAGAAGTACATACCGAACAGGAGGGGTCCCAGGACTGAGCCCTGTGGGACGCCACTTGTAACTGGTTTAGAGTTGGACATGGCACCCGCAACTCTGACCATGTGAGTTCTATCCGTGAGCCAGTTGGCAACCCATCTCATGACATAGGGGTTTATGTTCAAGCTGGTGAGCTTATATATGATGCCAGAGTGGGGAATGGTGTCAAAGGCCTTAGTGAGGTCCAGGTAGGCTGTGTGGAATACCTTTCCCTCATCTATGGCCTTATTAACTGTTTCAAAGAAGTCAACTTGTTTGGGTAGGGTCCAGTGTCTGGAGGTTCCCAATGTCTCTGTTTATGAATTCCATGATGATGCGCTCCATAGCTTTGCAGACCAGGCTAGTCAGGCTTATAGGGCGATAGTTCCCAGGATCTGTTGTGGCACCACCTTTGTGGAGCGGGATGACTGTTGCTGTACACCATTCTTTGGGTACATAGCCTGTGGTAAGGCTGAGTTTGAACAGTGAATTTAGGTGAGGGTTTAGTTCATTTTGGAGCTCGTGTAAGACGCAGCCTGGGATACCATCCGGTCCCATTGATGCTGTGTTTTTAGCTTTGGAGAGGGCTGTTTTCACCTGTGTGTCTGGATCTTTACATTCTTCTGGGATGGACACGGGCCCTTTTGGGGGTGGGGGGGTAAAGTTTGCACTGAACCTGTCAGACAGGATGTTGGCAATGTCAGTTGGTTCAGTGTATTTTTGCCATTTTGCACTAGCTCAGAGCATATCTGAGAGTTGCCACCTAGATTTCTGACTAGCTAAAGAAGGCTTTGTGATTATCTTTAGAGCCTTTGGCAATTTTTCTTTCGAAACTGGCCTTGGATGATTTTATGAGGGATCGTAGTTTCTTGCTAATATTGATCAGGGATGCCTTTCCTTTTTGTGATTTTGCTCTATCATGTAATAGTTTCCTCCTTCTGTTGTATAGCTTATTTATGGCTGGGGACCACTAGACTGGTTTCCTCTTTTTGGAGGAGTGAGTCTTGGTTTTACTTGGGACGGCTCGATCTATGCATTCCTGTAGGTGCTCATAGAATGCATTTGTAAAGGATTCTATGGTTTGGGCAGCATTATCCTTTAGTAAGGAGGCTTTGAAACTTTCCACGTCAGTCTTGAGAAGTGTGAATTTGGCTTTTGAAAAGTTTTTCACAGTGGTTTCCTTGACTGGGGGTAGGGTCGGGATGTGGATGTCCAGTGTGATTAGTTTATGGTCTGATCTTACCAGCAAGGGGTTTACCTCTGGTGTGGAACACTGATCCCCCATGTTGGTAATGATCAGGTCCAATATGTTGTCACCTGTTGTGGGCATGGTGACCAGCTGTTCCAGGGTGTTTGAGTTTATAAACTCTAGGAAGCATTGGGCAAAGGAGTTTGTACTCGAGTAGTTTTCCCAGTCAATGTTTGGGTACTTGAAATCATCCAATATCATGGTGTTAAGTAGGACCTTCATTTTTTCCAATGTTCTCAGGAATGCTGAGTGGGGGTCCTGAGACAAGGTGGGTGATCTGTAGCAAGCTACAATCTGAAAAGCAGCTTTGCCCACTGTTAGTTGCACATGGATGGTCTCTGAGGCCTCGTGCTGTGCTACTAACTTCGAGGTGTGGGTATCCTTTATGAAAATGGATGCACCCCCTCCTTTTGTATTTCAGTCCGGGTTCTGGGGCTGAAAGGTATGGTATGAGTTGTAGCCTGGTAGTGCTGGGGTGCTCTCTGGAGCCTTGAACCAGATATCAATTTTCTACATGCTGAGGAGTGCCTCGAGTGCGTGCATTTTGAGGTTTAGACTTCTGGCATTGAGTAGCATTACCCTCAGTTTTTGGTTACTTGTGTTGTTTATGGAGGTGGGTTTGTCTTTTGAGCCTTGCCTAAAAAAGGCACTATGGGGGTGGCAAGAGCCTTGGCCAGTATTCGAAAGCCTAAGGGCGACAGGTGCAAGCCATCTCTGGCGAAGCAGCGTGACTTGTCGAGCGTTTCATCCCAGGCTGACAGACACTGGATCCCCTTTGAACGACACCAATAGCTAACCAATTCTTAAAACTGATAATTTTTTATTTGTACTGTGGCATCATTCTTGGTGAGGGCAAGATGCTACTCAGGGTCAGGGTCATACCTATGTCTCTCTTCATGTAGTCCAGGGAGGTATGTCTCAGGTCATTCACACCAACATGTACAATGACAGAGTCATATTTGTACTTGTTTTGGAGTGAGCTGAGTGCTTGTGTTATGTGGCGGATCTTGGCACCCAACAGGCAGCTTACAGTAACCTTCTCCTTGTTCATTCTAGTGAGTGGAACGTCAGTGTGCCTGACAATAGAGTCACCTATTACTAGTGTATTGGGTGTGTTGTTAAGCCTTAAGGGCTGTGGTTGCATGGCACACTGACTTTGTGAAGTATGTGATACTTGGTTGTTGTTTGAGGGTGGTTGCTTGGATGTCTGCTTTGGAGGTGTCTGCTGCTTAGGCAGATTTTTATTGAGAGCCTCCGAGTATGTTTTTGTATATTTGTGTGTGGTTTGCTGGTGCAGATATGACTGGTGTATGTGAAACTGGTAGTATGGTGCAAGTGTTTCCCTTCTCCTCCTGACTGACTGTTCCAGCCTTGGGTTGAGAGAGCTTGGCTTCCAGTTTGAGCATCTCTCACATACATTTGTGTTTGTTGGAAGGAGGAGAGGGTTGTCTGTGTACATGAGGCAATTGTAACATTGCCTCAAGATTCCCAGATTCACCAGCTGGACTGGAGAGTACATCTGAAACTGCCCTTTGGACATGCCTGTACGGATAAATAAACTGATTTACTGATTGTCCGGTAGGGACGTATAGGGAGCCTTGTACTACTGTATAGTAAAGGGGGGTGTAGTGTTAGCATTTATTAGTGCTTACTGAGAGCTTAGGGCAAGTGCTGGGCTGTAAAAGGAAGATTAGAGTGCTTTATTTGAGAGTTTGACTAGCTCCAAGGGAAAAATTGAAGAACAGACTTCGTGGAGCCTGGAATAGTTTAACCCGAGCTAACCGGCGCTGGGCGGTGTGCAAAACCGCGCAAATGCGGGTTTTAAAGCAGGGAGATGAAAGAGACAGAAATTAACCCAAAATGGCCAATAAACTACTAGTTGCTGGGCTGAGACCACTCCTCCAGGGACAGATAGGCTGCTCAAAGCTCCCCACTCTCACTGGTGAACAGAGAAACTTCCTCCTATCCAAGTAAGGATATGGGCAACACAGGAACTTTTACCACAGCCCTGAATTCAGCACAACCTGAAAACTGGACTAGGCTAGCTTAGAAAAGGCAGGAAACAAGATTTTTTTTTTGTTTTTTTTTTCTTTTTTTTACAGAAAATACAGTAAACTTACACAGAAAAATACTTTAAATGCTCAGAACAGGCTAGTGCACTTGAGTATGTAGCCTACAACAGTTAAACAGAAGATTACAACACAAAAAATGACTTAAACGACTTTAAAAATGCAAACAGCAAAAATAAGTACAGTATGCAGCAAATATAGCTTTTTAGAGCACAGAAATGCTAGATCATCGCTTTTTAGGTGAAAATAGCAGTCACGGGAAAAATGCAGAGAAAAAAATACTTAATCAGTTAAAAGTCACTCTTTTGTCACTCTGCTGCTTGTAGTACTCTGCAGGACACCACAAGGAGCTTTGCTGAGTTGTATACAAGCACAAAACCGGGCAAATGCAGGTTTTAAAGCAGGGTGATGAAAGAGAGAGAAATTAGCACAAAATGGCCAATAAACTACTAGTTGTTGGGCTGAGACCACTCCACCAGGGACAGATGGGCTTCTCAAAGCTCCCCACTCTCACTGTTGAACAGAGAAACGTCCTCCTATCCAAGTAAGGATATGGGCAACACAGGAACTTGTACAACAGCCCTGAATTCAGCAGAACCTGAAAACTGGACTGACTAGCTTAGAAAAGGCGGGAAACAAGAATATTTTTTTGTTTTTTTTCACAGAAAATACAGTAAACACACAAAAAAACACTTTAAATGCTCAGAACAGGCTAGCACACTTGAGTGACATTAATAACAATGTCCTAAGCACGCAATCAATAGTGAGGAATTTGGGCACCCAGGTTGATAGCAACCTGACTTTTGACCACCATGTTGCTTCCGTTGTATGGAAAACTTTCTACATGGCCCACCTCATAAGTAAGGATATCTCATCCAGGGACAAAGAGGTCCCTGTGTTGTCCATTACCTTACTTGGATAGAAGGAAGTTTCTTTGCTCACCAGTGGGAGTGGGGCGCCTTGAGCAGCCTACCTGTCCTTGGGGGAAGTGACCTCAGCACAAGAAGCTGTAGTAATTGGTTGTTTGGGACCATTTCCAGCTCTTTTGTAGTTCACTGTTTAAAATCCGCCTCTGGGCGTTTTTTTCTGGCTATACTGCTCAGACAAGCTCCACGTGGGTTTACAGAGTGCTCCTAGCAGCAGGGAACTCAGAAAAGTGACTACCTTCTGGATTTAAGTATCTCTGCTTTTTTTTTTCACTTGAAATAGCTTCCGTAGCTTACCTTGAACTAGCCTGAACTGTTATTTAACTGATTGCTGCATTATTTTAAAATCTGCACTTAAAGTTACATTTTAGTCGAATTTGATCGAAAGTTTGCTTGTTTTTTGTTTAATTTAACTGTGGAGGCTGCCCACTAAAGTGTGCTAGCCTGTGTAACTAATTTATCACTGTCTCTGCATTTTCTGTGTGTTTCTACCACAAAAACAAAAACAAAAAAATAATCCTTGTTTTCCCGCCTTCCTCGACTAGTTTAGACCAGTTTACAGGCATTGCTGTATTCTGGGCTGTGGTGTAGTTCCTGTGTTGTCCATTACCTTACTTGGATAGAAGGAAGTTTCTTTGCTCACCAGTGGGAGTGGGGAGCCTTGAGCAGCCTACCTGTCCTTGGAGGAAGTGACCTCAGCACAAGAAGCTGTAATAATTGGTTGTTTGGGACCATTTCCAGCTCTTTTGTAGTTCACTGTTTAAAATCCGCGTTTGCGGCTTTATGCGATCAGACGCATAGCGCTTGGCGGTTAAACAAGGTTAAACTTTTTCTGACTCCGCCAAGTCTGTTCTTCAAATTTTCCCTTAAGGAAGCTCTACTCTTAGTATAACCAGACTACTCACTGTATTATAAGCCTAGCACTTGTTCTCAATACTTCTCTACTAAGTAAGCACTGTCGTACTAAGTAAAGCACTACATCTACTTACCACCCCTGTGAATACCCACTTCCCTTAAAGGTATACCACTCCCTTATACTGTTCTAGCATGTTGAGTGGTAGATTACTGGCGTCGTCTCCAGTTCAGCTGGTCAATCTGGGCATCTTGAGACAATGCTACAATTGTCTCATGTACACACAACCCTCTCCTCCTCCCAACAAACACAAATACATGTGAGAGATGCAACTATATAGCCAAACTGGAGGCTGAACTCTCTCAACTCAGGGCTGGCATGACCAGACAGGAGGAGATGGCAACCACACACACAACAATCCCAGTCCTACATAGACCTACCACAACTGCAAACCAAACACATAAAAACACAAAGACATACTTGGAGGCTCTAATAAAAAACTTACCAAAACAACAGAGGCTCCCAAAGCAGGCATCCAAAAATCCACCACCTCAAAACAAAACACATGCAACACATACTTCAATAAATCAGTGTGTCAGCCAATTGCAGCCCTTAAGGCCAGACACCTTGCCTGATACACTAGTAATAGGTGACTCCATAGTCAGACACACTGATGTCCCACTGACCAGGCTGAACAAGGAGAAGGTGACTGTGAGCTGTCTATCGGGAGCTAGGATCCGCCACATAACACATGCACTCAGGTCACTCCAAAGCAAGTACAAATATGACTCCGTCATTGTCCATGCTGGTGTGAATGACCTGAGACGTACCTCCCTGGACTACATGAAAAGAGACATAGAGGAGCTCTCCGATTATGTAGCCCAGGCTGGTATGACCCTGACCCTGAGCAGCATCTTGTCCTCACCAAGAATGATACCACAATACAAAGACAAGATGATCAGCTTTAACAATTGGCTCAAGTACTGGTGTCATTCTAAGGGGATCCAATGTCTGTCTGCCTGGGATGATATGTTGGACAAGCCACGCTGCTTCGCAAGGGATGGCTTACACCTGTCACCACTGGGCTTCCGGATATTGGCTAAGGCTCTTGCCACCCCCATAGTGCCTTTTTTAGGCAAGGCTCAAAAGACAAACCCACCTCCTTAGAAAACAAAAATGGAAAAAAACTAAGAGTAATACTGCTCAACGCCAGAAGTCTAAATCTCAAGATGCAGGCATTTGATGCACTCCTCAGCATGGAGAACATCGACGTCTGTGCAGTAACTGAAACCTGGTTCAAGGCTCCTGAGAGCACCCCAGCACTACCAGGTTATACCTCGTATCATGCTTTCGGCCCCAAAACCGGGCGAACCACCAAAGGAGGGGGAGTGTCCATATTCATAAAGGACACCCACACCTCCAGGTTAGTAGCAACACATGAAGCATCAGAGACCATACAGGTGCAACTAACCATAGGCAAAACTGCTATACAACTGGTAGCATGTTACAGACCACCCTCCCAATCTCAAGAACCCCACTCAGCCTTCCTGAAGACATTGGAGGATATGAATGTATCACAAAATACCATCATACTGGGAGACTTCAACTACCCAAACATAGATTGGGTACATTATTCTAGCCCTAATACCCTAGCCCAAAGGTTCCTGGAATTCATAAATTCAAATGCACTGGAACAACTAGTCACCTCTCCCACTAGGGGAGATAATATACTAGACCTGATCATCACAAACACGGGGACAAAATGCTCCACACCAGAAGTATACCCCTCACTAGTGAGATCTGACCACAAACTAATCACCCTGGATATACATATCCCACCTCCACCCCCAGCACAAAAGACCACAGTGAAAAACTTCTCAAAAGCAGACTTCACTCTTCTTAAGACTGAGATGGTATCCTTTAAGCCCACTGTGCCAGTGGATACCACATCCCACAATGCCGAATCCTTCACAAATGCTTTCTATGGACATCTCCAAGAATGCATGGATCATGCAATCCCAAACAAATCCAAGTCCCTCTCCACCAAATGTAAGTGTCCTGTCTGGTAGACCTCAGCCATAAACAAATTGTATAACAAAAGAAGGAAGCTACTGCACGTCAGAGCGAAATCCCATGAAGGGAAGACATCTCTGATCAACATTAGCAGAAAACTACGTTCTCTCATAAAAACATCCAAGGCAAACTTTGAGAGAAAAATCGCTAAGGACACTAAAGATAACCACAAAGCCTTCTTCAGCTATGTTAGAAATCTGGGCGGAAACCCTCAGATATACTCAGAGTTGGTTCACAACAACAAAAAATACACTGAACCCACAGATATTGCTAACATTCTGGCTGACAGGTTCAGTGCAAATTTCTCACCTCCTTCACCCCCAAAAGAAGAAATACTTATCCCAGCTGAATGTAATCTCCCTGTCATCTCAGATGTCCAAGTGAGAACCACCCTAAACAAAGCAAAAAACACAGCATCAATGGGACCTGACGGTATCCTTGGGTGCGTGTTACGTGAACTCCAAGAGGAGCTAAGCCCACACATAAAAATGCTATTTAACCTTAGCCTTACTTCGGGATATGTACCTGAACACTGGCGTACAGCAACAGTGGTCCCACTCCACAAGGGGGGTGTGACCCTGGAAACTACCACCCCATAAGCTTGACTAGCCTGGTCTGCAAAGCTATGGAAAGAATCATTATGGAACTCATAAACGGAGACATAGGGGACCTACAGATGCTTGACCCCACCCAGTTCGGCTTTGTAAAGGGCAGATCCTGCCTTTTAAACCTGGTTGACTTTTTCGAAACAGTCACTAGAGCCATTGATGAGGGCAAAGCAGTCCATGCAGCATACTTGGACTTGGCTAAGGCCTTCGACACAATACCCCACTCAGGCATCATAGATAAGCTAAACAGCTTAAAAGTAAACCCTTATGTCACTAGATGGGTTGCAAACTGGCTAAAGGACAGAACCCATAAAGTTAAAATCGCTGGAGCAATGTCAGACTCAAAGCCAGTCACAAGTGGTGTCCCACAGGGATCTGTCCTGGGACCCCTCTTGTTCGGCATTTATTTCTCAGATGTTAAAGCAAACATGGGAGGGCTGTGGCTGACAAAGTTCGCAGATGACTGCAAACTAGGCGCCATAGTCGATACACCAGCAGATACACACATCCTACAAAAAGGCCTCACTGAAACAGACAACTGATGCCTTAGTCACGGCCTTAAACTAAATGCCAAAAAATGTATAGTCATCCCTTTTGGAAAAAACAAGGTACCCACAAATTATCACATAGACAGCAACCCACTGAGTACGGAAAAAGTAATCAGAGACCTAGGAACCCAAGTAGACAGCGACCTCTCATTTGACACCCACGTTGCCAAAGTGGTTAGAAAAACATTCTACCTTGCACACCTCATCATGAAGGGATTCACATCCAGATCCAAGGATGTCATTGTACCCCTATATTCCTCCCTCATCAGACCCATGATTGAGTACAATGCCCCATTTGGTATGTACCTCACCCGGCACTTGCAACAGCTGGAGAGACCACAAAAGTACCTCACCAAAAGGATCAAGAGTCTCCAACATATGTCTTATTCTGCCAGACTAAAGAAACTTCAGCTCTATTCAGTAGCATACCACCTGCTCAGAGGTGATCTCTGCCTGACGTACAAGGCCATGTCCAATCAGGATCTGATGGACATGCTCCACCTCAAAAAATCAAAATCCATCAGGACCATGAGAGCTAAAGACTTAAACCTCGGCACAAGTATGAATAGGACATGCTGGAGGGATAGATTCATAACCCAGAGGCTTCCCATGCTTTGGAACAGGATCCCAGTTCGTATTAGGCAGAGCCCCTCACTGACTCTCTTCAAGAGAAATCTTGATGAGTGGATGGGAGATCGTAAGTTTACCCCAGGGGTCACATCTGTGTCACTGCTAGACAGGGGCACAGTAAACTAATGCTATTATATAAGGGGACCTTCACTGTGTCACTACTAGACAGAGGCACAGTATTCTAGATTTATTCTGTACATTTTTGTACCACTTCATGGGGTGGCAAAAGCCACATCACTATGGCTAGGCTTACAAATGCCCCAGGGCAGATAGCCTAGTACTATACTATGAAACTATGAAACTATAACATCCCTGTATTCTTCCCTTATAAGGCCAATTATTGAGTACAATGCCCCCTTTGGCACGTACCTCGCAAAGCACATGCAGCAGCTGGAGAGACGACAGAGGTTCATCACCAGGAGAATCTAGGGTCTCAAACATCTACCATACACAGATAGGCTAAAAGCCCTGCCCCTCTACTCAGTTTCATAGAGACTCCTCAGAGGTGACGTCTGTCTGGCATACAAAGCAATCTCAGACCCCGCCTTGATGGGACTGCTGCATATCTGCAAGTCAAGCTCCACTCAAGTAACCCGTATGCGTGACTTCAACCTATTCTGTGATAGTAATAGAACTTGTTGGCAGGACAGATTTGTGTCCCAAAGAATACCCCCATCTGTGTAATAGACTCCCTCTCCACATCATGCAGAGTACCTCATTATCCTTTTTTAAGCGCAATCTGGATAACTGGATGGGAAACAGAAAATACATCCCTGGGATTCCACCTGTATCCCTGCTGGACAGGGGCTTTGGGTGCTAACTTGTCTAAACATGGGCTTAAACACTTGGCTAGGCTTATAAGGGCCTCAGTGCCAATAGTTTAGTAACTTCCTATGATCCTATATGGTCTTCCAAAAGTCTCATGTCCTGTATGAATTGGTTCAGGTGGACAAATCTTGCCAGTACCTTTCACAAGTCTTCATGACTGATACAAAAAACAGCTCAAATGCTATTAAATAAAAATAAATGAAATGCAGAGAGAAATATATGCCATCAACTGAAGCAGTAAAGCTCATAATATTATTCTGAATGTTAAAAACAGCCATTTCCAGTCTTGCTGGGTAACACAGTGAATTTCATCACTCAAAGCACATGAATGAATCTTCTACATGTCTCTCTTAATCTGTTAATAAGAAAATAAAATAAATGAAATGTAACCAGAATGCATACATGACAAAATATTATGGACAGATAGTACTGAACAACCATGGCATAAAAATAGTGTCTAACTTTTGTGAGTATAATCTCAGCAATTAAGATGCAATGCAGTAGGCTTGTCATGTAACTATGCACTAGGTACTCATATGTAAAGCTATACAATGACCTGAACATGAGGCTAAATGACAGGTCAGAATACACTGCTGGCTGCAGTACTACACATAAAGAACAAATATAAAATAATCTGAACAAGTGCAGTCCATGACAACATGTATGTCAGCTCAAGCATGGCAAGAATCACAGCTGTGTGTACAAATTCAGTGTACTCCTATTTGCATAAAGAGATGACACATGCATACTGCCACAATTTAATAAAATAAAAAAGGATGCATGGAAGCAGCAACCCAAGCTGAAAACATTTATTGAGCGCTTTCGTCAAAACTAGTACTTAACTTCTTCAGTATGACACCTAATACAACTTATCTCCTTATAAAGCCAGGCAAACTCATTTGAATATCAATTAAACAACCAAAGCAACGTGTTTCTTAAAGCAACAGCTCTAAGCACATCAGTTACATGCTCCACATATAAAAAAAATACCATAAACACATAAAATTGACATGTTGACCTAAATAAAACATTCTAATTTTACAACATAAAACATGAACAATTTTAAGATCATAAATGGTGTGCACAATGTACTTGTGATACAGATTTCTGTTGCTAATCCATGACCTGTACTCCCCTTTTACTCTACGTATGAAATCTACTTGAATACATTGTTGCAGAAGCTACATGTATTATATTAAATGTGAAACTCTGCCTTCAATTTTAAATAACTTGTAATGGAAATGACATCATTTAACCCAAGTGGACTAGTGGCATTAATTCCAAGTTGCCACATCAGTTCCTTATATTCTAAGAACAAATCACTAGGACCACCTCTCTCATTGGGTTCAAGTTGTTCAACCACAGTGAACTTAAACCTGTGGTGGGGAAATCTGTCGCCATGTTTAGCGAGGGCATTACTAACATTACCTTTATTGATGTCATATATATGTTGATATATGCATTGCCTAAATGCATTCTTGGTTTATCCTATATAATAACTATCACATTCTTGGCACATTGCAGCATATACAACATTCTTAGTCCCACAATTACATTTGTGGTTGAGCCTAACCATGCCATATTGGGGGTTACTGCCACAATTTTACAAAGTGCACAAGCACTAGAAGCACAAGCACAGAACAACAGACGTTATGCAACATAGCTGACAACCCATTAAAATTACTTATTAAACATGTGACCATTTTAATATTAAACATTTAAATACAACTGCATGCACATATCATGTGACTCATAACACTATGTACTGATCATTCATTACCATCCTCATCATCAGCCTCCTTTCATTCATTTTACATGAGGTCAGGGTGTTATGTCAACTGTTGCCACGTCTCTCAACTGAGATCCACTCTCATAGGAGGTTACTAGGCTAATGGCCTTGGGGCCCTTCCAAGCCTAGCCAAAAGTTTATCCCCAAAAAGAAACCTCAGTCAGCACCTATCACCCCTGTCAATGAGGGACACAGGTGGAACCCCGGGACAAATTTGTGGTTTCCCATCCAATCATCAAGTTTGTGCTTGAAGAGGGTCAGCGAGGTGCTCTGTTTGATGTGTATGGGAAGTCCATTCCAGAGAAGAGGCAGCCTCTGGGAGACAAACATGTCTCTCCAGCAGGTTGTGTTGATGTCGCATATTACATTCAGGCCTTTTGATTGGGTAGTGCGTGAGGAGTTAGACTTATGCATATGGAGCATCTCTAGTAGGGCAGGGTCCGAGATTGCCTTGTAGGCGAGACACAGATCACCCCTGTGCAATCTGTATGATATCAAGTAGAGTGATAGTGATTTGAGCCTGTCCACATAGGACAGGTGCTGGAGGACATGGATTCTCTTTGTGAGGTATTTTAGTGGCCTTTCCAGTTGGTGCATATGTTTGGAGAGGTACATCCCAGATGGGGCGTTATACTCAATTATTGGTCTAATGAGGGAGGAGTATAGAGAGGTAATAACCATTTTTTCTGGATGCAATCCCTTTACTTATGAGATGAAACAAGGAAAAAGGCTTTTCTGACCACTGCCACTACATGATGGTCGAATGTGAGGTAGTTATCAACCTGAGTGCCCAGGTCTCTCACACAGGTTGTGTGCTTAGGGGGTTGCTGCTGATATGGTAATCAGTAGGGGTTGTGTTTTTGCCGAATGGTATGATGATATATTTTTTGCATTTAGCTTGAGGCCATGACTTTGGCACCAGTCATTAGTTGCTGTGAGACCCCCTTGCAGTATGTTAACATCATTTGGGGAGTCATTGACAGCACCCAACTTACAGTCATCCACAAACTTGGTGAACCACAGGCCCTTTGTCTTTACCTAGACCTCTGAGAAATAGATGCCAAACAGTAGGGGTCCCAGGACAAATCCCTGGGGAACTCTACTAGTGACATGTCTGCTATCAGAGGTGGAGGTGCCTATTTTGACTTTGAGGGCCCTGTCAGTGAGCCAGTTGGCCAACCACCTGATGAGACAGGGATTTACGCCAAGTTCCTACCTTCTCTGACAGTCATGTCTGTCTGCTTCAGGTCTTCTTTCATGCAATCCATCCATTGTTTGGTGGGATGGCCTTGTCTCCTCTTACCTTCTTCCTGTCTCTCTAAAATCTACTTTACCAGATTGTTTGCTGCTTTCCTGTATGTGACCTAGCCAATGTAATCTGTTATCCTTGACCTCCTAAGTAATTGGGGCTACTTTTATTTCTGCTCTAATGCTGTTATTTCTTTGTCTTTTTCCAGTGTGTCCATCCTGCTACCCATCTCAAGCACTTTATCTCCATCATCTTACACTTCCTTAAGTGCTCTACCTTCACTGCCTATTCATCTTGCCACACAGAATCACTGGTCACATCACTGTTTAGTACAACTTGGTTTTCAGTTTCTTTGACGTTTTTCTGTCATAGAGTTATCTGCACTGTCTCTGACTATGGCTTTGTTATCCTCATTCAGACTTTCCTTCTCTGCATCCACACTCCCAGATCCTGTTTCCCCTCACTCTCATAGGTTCATAGCAGGGTACTAGGCTAATGGCCCTAGGGCCTATATAAGCCTAGCCAAAAATGTACCCTGGCTTTTGTCACCCAAGAAAATTATTTTCTTGTGCCCCTGTCAAGCAGAGCCACAGAAGTGATCCCCGGGGTGAATTTCCTATCTCCCATCCAATCATCAAGATTTTTCTTGAAGAGTGCTAATGAGGAGCTCTGTTTGACTTAGATAGGTAGTCTGTTCTAGAGTATGGGAAGTCTCTGGGACAGGAATCTGTCCTTCCAGCATGTTCTGTTTATTGTGGTGATAAGGTTTAGGTCCCTAGAGCATGTAGCATGGAGGGATTGGGATTTCTTTAAGTGGAGCATAGCCAACAGCTCTGGGTTTGACATAGCTTTGTATGTTAGGCAAAGATTGCCTCTGAGTAGGCGATATGCAACGGAGTAAAGCTGGAGTTTTTTGAGACGGTCTGCGTAGGGCATCTGTTTGAGGCCAGTAATCCTCTTTGTGAGGTATTTCTGTGGCCTTTCCAGTTGTTGTAGATGTCTTGTGAGGTACATACCAAAAGAAGCGTTGTACTCTATAATGGGTGTAATGAGTGATGAGTAGAGGGGAACAATGACCTCTTTTTTTTCTGGATGAGAAACCTTTTGTTATGAGGTGAGCCACATAGAAGGATTTCCTGACCACTGTGGTGATGTGATTATCAAAGGAGAGACTACTGTCCACCTGTGTCCCAAGGTCTCATCACATTTTTGGTGTTATGTAGACTACCAGCTATGTGGTAGTTCATGGGTACAGAGTTTTTACCAAAGGGGAAGACAATACACTTTTTGTCATTGAGCTTCAGGCCATGGCTTTGACACCAGGCATCTGTCTCAGTGAGGCCCTTTCGTATTATGGCCACATCGTTAGGAGTTTCGATTATGGCTCCTAGTTTGCAGTCATCTGCAAACTTTGTTAGCCAAAGACCTTCTCTGTTAGCCTGTACTTCAGAGAAGTAGATACTAATCAGGAGATGACCCAGGACTGAACCCTGTGGTACTCCACTTGTCACTGGTCTGAAGTTGGATTTGGAGTCTGCTACTTTCACAGTGTGGGTTCTGTCCATGAGCCAGTTGGCAACCCATCTTGTGACCTAGGGATTTATACCTAGTTTAGTGAGGTTATCTATAATTCCAGAGTGGGGGGTGGTGTCAAAAGCCTTGGCGAGATCTAGATAAGCTGTGTGAACCACCTTACCCTCATCTATGGCTTTGGTGACTGCTTCAAAGAAGTCAATCAGGTTTAGGAGACATGATCTGCCTTTTACAAATCCGAACTGGGTAAGGTCCAGAGTTTGGAGATTACCAATGTCTTTGTTTATGAGTTTCATGATGATACGTTCCATGGCCTTGCAGACCAGGCTCGCCAGGATAATGGGGCAGTAGTTTCTGGGGTCCATCGTGGCTCCCCCTTTGTGGAGTGGGATAACTGTCACAGTGCGCCATTCAGTGGGCACAAAGCCTCAGGTGAGGCTATGACTGAAAATGGTACTTAGGTAGGGTGCCAGTTCATGTAGAATGCCACCTGGGATATTGTCAGGTCCCATGGATGCTGTGTTCTTGGCTTTGGAGAGTGTGTTTTTTACCTGTGCAGTCGTGATTACAGGAACTTTGCATTCCTCCGGTATAAAAATGGGCCCTCTAGGAGGTGAGAGGGGGGGTAAAGTAAGCACTGAACCTGTCTGCCAGGATGTTGGCAATATCAGTTGGTTCTGTATATTTAGTGCCATTGTGCTGTAACTCAGAGCAGATCTGAGTGTTGCCATTGAGATTCTTGACATAGCTATAGAATGCTTTGTGGTTGTGTTTAGAGTCAGTGATAATTTTGTTTTCGTAACTAGCTTTGGAGGATTTTATGAGGGATCTCAGCTTCTTACTGAGGTTGACCAGGGCATTTCTCCAGTCATGGGATTTTATTCTTTTTTGCAAGTTTCTTTCTTCTGTTGTAGAGTTTGTTTATAGCAGAGGACCACCAGATCGGCTTCCTTTTTTTTGGAGGATAGCATCTTGGTTCTGTTAGGGATAGCATGATCCATGCACTCGTGTAAGTGCTTATAAAGTGCATTTGTGTAGGATTCAGCAGTTGTAACTCTATTGTCCGTCTGCATGGGTGTCATGAAGTTTGCCACTTCTGTCTTAAGAAGTGTGAAGCTGGCTTTGGAGAAGTTTTTTACGGTGGTTTCCCTAATTGGGGGTGGGGGCAGGGGCGGGATGTGGAAGTCTAGGGTGATTAGCTTGTGGTCGGATCTGACCAACGAGGAACTGACCTCTGGTGTGGAACACCAGTTGCCCATGTTGGTAATGACCAGGTCTAGGATATTACTGCCCCTGGAGGGGGTGTGAATAAGTTGATCCAAGGCGCTGGAATTTATGAATTCCAGAGAACGTTGAGCAAAAGAGTTGGTATATGAGTAGTTTTCCCAGTTAATGGTGGGGTAGTTGAAATAACCCATTATTAGGGTGTTAGGTTGTACCCTAATACTTTCCAGTGTATCAAGAAATGAGGAGTGGGAATCCTGGGACATGGTGAGGGGTCTGTAGCAAGCTACAATTTGGATTGCGGTCTTGCCCAGAGTTAGTTGCACTTGGATAATCTCGGATGCATTATGCTGTTCAACTAGCCTGGAGGTGTGGATATCCTTAATGAATGTCGACACGCCTCCACCTTTAGTGCTTCGTTCTGGGTTAGGTGGCCGAAAGGTGTGGTATGAATCATAGCCTGGTAATGCAGGGGTGCTCTCTGGAGCTTTGAACCAGGTCTCTATCACTGCACAGATGTCGATGTTCTCCATTTTAAGAAGTGCCTCGAGTGAGTGCATTTTGAGGTTTTAGACTTCTAGCATTGAGTAGCATTATCCTCAGATTTTGCTTGCTTGTACCGGTTACGGTGGTGAATTTGTCATTTGAACCTTGCCTAAAAAAGGCACTATAGGGGTGGCAAGAGCCTTAGCCAGTATCTGGAATCCCAAGGGCGACAGGTGCAAGCCATCTCTGGCAAAGCATCGTGGTCTGTCGATCATGTCGTCCCAGGCAAACAAATATTGGATCCCCTTAGAATGACACCAGAAGCTTAGCCAATTGTTGAAGTCAATCATTTTATCCTTGTACTGTGGCATCATTCTGGGTGATGGCAGGATGCTACTCAGGGCCAGGGTCTTACCCGCCTGGGCTTCAAGATTGGAGAGCTCCTCCATGTCTCTTTTCATGTAGTCCAGGGAGGTACATCTCAGGTCATTCACACCAACATGGACAATGACAGTGTCATATTTGTACTTGTTGTGGAGTGACCTGAGTGCATGCGTTATGTGGCGGATCCTGGCACCTGACAGTAGCTATCTCCTTGTTTAGCCTGGTGAGTGGAACATCAGTGTGCCTGACTATAGAGTCACCTATGACCAGAGTGTTGGGTATGCTGTTATGCCTTATGGGCTGTGGTTGAGTGGCACACTGAGTTTGTGGGCTATGTGTCAATTGGGTTGTGTTGGGGGGTGGAGTTTGCTTGCGTTTCTGCTTTGGAGGTCCCTGATGCTTGGGCAGGTTTTTACTGAGAGTCTCCGCGAATGTAGGTGTGTGTTTTGTGTTTCTATGTGTGTGTTTCAGTGGTGTAGGTTTTGAGGGACTATGTGATGAGTGTGGTTTGATGCAAGTGTTTACCTTCTCCTCTTAACTGTCTAGTCCAGTCTTGGGTGAAGAGAGATTTGCTTCCAGTTTGGCAATATAAGTGCATCTCTCACAAGTTGTAGTGTTGGATGGTAGGAGGAGAGGGTTGTCTGTGTACATGAGGCAATTGCTGCATTACCCCAAGATGCCCAGATTCATCAGGTAGACAGGAGAAATCACTGGGAGCTGACCCTTAGACATGCCTGGATAGGTGCTTATTTATTAAGTACTAAAAACTGCTTTCCTCTAGACAAGTGAGGAAAGTTGAGTGCTGTAGTAATTTGCAACTTATTTAGTGCTTACAATGAGTTCTGAACAAGTGCTGAGTTCAAAGAAACAGATTTGAGTGCTGAAACTAAAAAACTGGCTAGTTCTAAAAAAACAAAATTAAGCTAGAAGGCTTCCCTCCAAAACAGAAAGGCTTGGGGGCTTAGAAGCCTACAAACAGTCTAGACCACTTACAGGAAAGGCAGGAAACAAGCTTAAAATTTTTTTTTCTTTACCGGATGCTCTCTTTGTACACAGTAGTCGTGCCTGAAATCAGAATATGATCTCTCTGTACTCAGTTGGTGAGCAAATGAGATGGACTCAGAAGGAGTATCCAAACACAAACTTACAAGAGGGGCGGGCGGTTTCAAAGCCACCAAGATTAACAACAAAACAGATACAGGGAGGGTGGGTAGAGAACTAACTGACAATACAGAGTCAAAACTTCCAGTTCAGTTAATATTCAGTGTAATACAATAACTCAATTTAAATGCCGTATTATTTGAAAAATGTGCAGATAAAAGGTACTTAAATTCTCTTATACGTCCAGTTGAATACAGCTAGATCTTAGCCGGCCAAAGCTGAAGTTTTTATGCAGAAAATATTCCTAAATGTACCACATACCTAGGCAGCGACAGGCTATCAATGAATGAGACTTCCCCAGCCTGGATTTACTAACAGCAATAAAATCTAGTAAGCACTGACAAAAATCTCAGTTTAAGCTTCTTCTGATCCCCCCCCCCCCCCCCCATTTGCTGCCATGACCACTTTGTTTGCATTCAGTTTCATTCTATGCACCTTCAGTTTTGCATTCCAGTTTCTTTTCATTTGCTGAAGGTCTTGTTCTGAGTTTGGTTGTTGTGACATCGTCTACTTACAGTAGCTCAGTTGATCTGTCCCTTCCAACCTGTCTGCTCATGTAGTCCATTGCCAATATGAACTGAGTAGGCAAAGCGCTAAGCCCTTGTACTGGGTACAAAACTGAAATTCTGAGACAAGGTAATTAATACAGACACAGCAAAGATGGAAAAGGAGACAAAAGACACCAGCAGAAATAGCTTTAAAAACTTGTTATACAAGATTTACAAGCTAAAACACTTCTGATATTTCATGCAATACTCACAAATAGTATCAGACATCATGGCTTACCTCTGCAAAGAAAAGAAACTGATCTGCTACCGTCTGACAGCTATCAGCAAAGGCAGAACTGCTTCTGTCATTAATCAGGCAAAGAACATTGATCGGGCATGGATGTAAATGAGCAGTCAGTGGATTCTCTGTTGTAATTCTGAGGCTCATAAGTGCAAGCTCCAGAATTATGAAAAAGAGTGTAAAAATACTAGGAAACAGTAAATATCAAACATCATTATTCTCTTTTAAAGTTTTTTTTTTTTTTTTTGCAGGGGGACAAGTCTGCCTGATCATCCCAGATTTATACCATCTCTGTGACTGCCATACCTTGAAGAAAAAGAAATATTCTTAGAAATGGCAGTTTCAGACTTAGCATATGTAAGTCATCATTTTTGGTCATTCAGACTTGACATTCTAGGACTCATACTGAGGTGTTTTAGAATACCAAAGTTACCCATTCAACATTCTGTATAGACAGCTTAGCTTAGTAGAGCCCTGATCTTGTGTGTCTTAAATCTGCCAATTAATTCTGATGTT
The DNA here is from genome assembly GCF_019279795.1 of Protopterus annectens. Lineage (NCBI taxonomy): Eukaryota > Metazoa > Chordata > Ceratodontiformes > Protopteridae > Protopterus > Protopterus annectens. The sequence continues at coordinate 1,151,584,329 of NC_056731.1, forward strand.
GCACATTTTAAAAGGCATTTTCCAATGAGCTGAGCTACTAGAAAGTAACGGCTTGCTATACTTCTTCACTCTCTGACACTGTATTGTTAAATTCCTGAGAAAAGACAGCAGCTTCAAGGCAAAGCCTGGCTGATGTTCACCGTGTTACCCTGCTGCAGTCATCACACTTGGGTTATCCTGCCGTCAGGCGGTCCCTCAGTCGTCCCGAATTCCAAAGTCTTGGTCCGGCGTCAGTTGCTGTCGCTTCTTCCCTGACATCAGAGCGCCAGGGGTATATCAGAGGCATCCGACGCCATTTTCTTCAGTCTTTCTTGCTGCGCAGTGCCCGAAGCAGAAGCAGTTCGCAAGTGCCGGTCGGCCGACACCTGAGATTTTCGAATTGAGTTTCATTCCGAAGGCTTCAAAGCTAAGTACCCCATTGGGGAAACTTTTCTTGCCTCAGTCCGATGTCAGAAAAAGTTATCAATTGCATTTCTTGTGGGAAGCAAATACCTCATAAGGACTTTCATTCTTTTTGTATACCTTGCCTAGGCCCAGACCACGACATCAATGGTTGTCGGTTTTGTGCCAGTTTCAATAAGCGAACTATAAAGCGACGCTTTGATTTCGCACGACACTACTTCGGTAGAAAATTTAATTACACTATGCCGTCGGAGCAACCGACTACCGGCATGCATAAAAAATGCAAAGATAAAGACAGGCAGCCTAGATCCAAGCCAGACTCTGATGCCTCAGCTGGGCCGGTATCCGGTTCTCCGGTTTTTAGTGAGGCGCCTACGCAGCCCCTGGTTACCACTGAACTGGATCCCCAGACCCTTTCGGATCCCCCAGCAGAGAGTTCTAGGCCGATGCAGCCATTTTCTTTAGGCCCTACCGACATTACAGTAGCGGAAGCCAGTGCTGTAGAAACACCTTCGGTTTCTGAAGGTGTCTTCAGACCAACTACTCTCACTTTAAAATCTTATGCTAAGCTTAAGACTCCTCTAAAACCAAAAAAGCCCCTACACTTCAGTCTCCAGGTCAAGGCCCTATGCCTAAGAAACAGATGCTTAAAATGGCTGAAGATTTGATTTCTTTGATCAGGGGTTCCCAACCCCCCCCCCCCGGCAAAAGGCCTGGACAAGAGGAGGATTATGCCTCCTCTGATCAAGTGTCTGTTTCCTCAGGCTCCTCTGAGGAGCAGGATTACTCCTTTCCACCTTATGAAGATTCTGATGCTGAAGACTCCATTCCCTCAGCTTCTCCCCCTGAAGATTATTCCTTTGGGGAAACCTTACATACCATGAGGGAGCATTTCCACTGGAAAGTCAAGACTACTCCGACTCTAAGAAAAGGCTCATAGAGTTTCTTTTACTCTCCCAGCACAGACCACTTGCTATCCCCCCAGTTTTGGACATTGTGGATGATGTTTTCCTAGAATCTAGTCTAAATCTAGATTCTCTGCCTCCTGCTCCAGCCAAACCAGATAGATATTATAGAGTGCCTGACTCACATAAATTCCTTTACAAAAGCCCTGTTGCTGATCCAGAGACAATCTCCCAGGGGCCCAAAGGGGCTAAGGCTTCTATGGCTAAAAATCCTGTACCCTCAGAAAGGGACTCCAGAGCACTAGATAGGTGGGGGAAGAAGGTTTACACCTCAGCTACTCTAACAATGAGAGCTCTAAATTGTCAATTTCACATGCTTAAATACCAGCAATTCCTAATGTCTCAAATAAAACAAAAGATGGGCACGCACCCTCAACAGTCTGAATTCAAGGAAATGCAAGATCTGTTGCATGCAGCTGAACAGGTGGCCAAACATACTTTACAATGTGGTTTTGATGCCTTGGAAGCTTCCTCTAGAGCAGCTGTTACTGGGTCAGTCATATGTAGGCATGCTTGGTTAAAGTAACAATCTCTGCCAGACTGCCAGATCATGTTAAATCAAAGTTACTGGATGCACCCTTACAGCAGGATGTCTTATTTGGGGTTAAAGCAGAGAAGGTTTTAAAGAAAATGGAGGATAAGGCAAAATCTATGCAGACGGTCAAAGATTTCTTACAGGTACAGCCCCCACGCTTCAGCAGAAATTGGCCAACAAAAAACTGGTCCTTTCCAGCTTCTGTCAGACCACAGAGGGGTAAATACAGGTGCCCAAGGGGCAGAGGACAACCACAAATTCCTTACAAACCTCGCCAATGGGGCTCTGCAACACAGAAGGGAGGAGAAGACAGGTCCCAAGCTACTAGAAGGCAAACACAATGACTTAAGCCTCAAACTGCCAAGCAAAACTCTCTTGGCAGCTCCCTTGGGAGGAAAATTAGCACTTTTTGCAGATAACTGGCGCATCATCACAAAGGACAAATGGGTCCTAGACATTATCTCACATGGATACAGATTCCATTTCCACACCTTGCCAAGGATAAAAGGAATGCCAAACTTGCCACAAAATCAATGGGCAGAGGCACAAAAACAAATTACAGCTCTCATGGACATGAGAGACATTCAACTGGTACCTACAGAGGAACAAGGCCAAGGATTTTACTCAAGGCTCTTTCTAGTCCCCAGAAAGGACAATGCTTGGAGACCCATTCTGGACCTTTCAATTTTAAACACCTACTTGCATGTACCCAAATTCAAGATGCTAACACTACAGCAGCTTCTTCCCATGTTGGGCAAGAAAGCTTGGCTAGTAACGTTGGACCTCAAGGAGGCATACCTGCATGTCCCTATCAGACAAAATTGCAGAAGATACCTCTGTTTCATTGCAGGTTCAACCCATTACCAGTTCTCTGCACTGCCCTTTGACTTATCTACTGCGCCCAGGGTCTTCACAAAATGCCTGGCACCAGTAATTGCATACTGCAGACAAAGAGGAATTCAAATATATCCATACCTGGACGACTGTCTCATCCAAGCAGAAAGCAAGGACATTCTCTTACAACACCTGGCCTTTGTAAAACATCTTCTAAGTTGCCTAGGGTACACAGTAAACGAAAAGAAATCAAAACTAGTGCCCTCACAAAATATGACATTCCTGGGTGCCAGCTTGAATACAACGGCTCAGATGGCTTATCTGATGTCAGACAAACAACTATAATTAACTCAATACTTCAGAACAATGGCAACAAAGACCCAACTCCCTGCAAGAAAAATTCTGTAGGCCTTGGGCTTCATGGCATCTTGCATACTACTAATACCATTTGCAAAAATGCATATGAGAAAATTACAATGGTACCTAAAAAGCGTATGGACCCAACACAGCCACAGCTTGGAAACAATGATACCTCTCATTCCCTGCCTACAACAGGAGTTTCTATGGTGGGCACAGGCTTGTCACCTCAACAAGGGTCAGCCTTTCACCCTAGCCCCAGCCAGGCAAATTATGACAACAGATGCATCAGACTATGCCTGGGGGGCACACATGGCAGGATGATGTGTTCAAGGCAAATGGACTGTAGATCAAAGGAATCTGCACATCAATCAAAAAGAACTGCTAGCTGTACAAAATGCTCTGACAGCCTTCAAGGACCTCTTACATCCAGGACAGCTTATCATAAGGACAGACAACACCACAGTTATGTGGTACACACTCCTACCCTCTATGCTGGCAAGCAATGACCTTGTGGAACACAGCACTGGCTTACCAAGTTCAATTACAAGCTCAATTCCTGCCAGGAAAAAAGAACACATTGGCAGATGACCTAAGCAGAAACATCATGGATCCCCACAAGTGGAAACTGGATCCACAAGTATTCGCAATGATAGCTCAAAAATGGGGGCTCCCAGACATAGACCTGTTTGCCAGCCCTGAAAACTATCAGCTAACAAAATTTTGCACAAGGTTTTTCATCATCAAGCTTGGAAAGTGGACGCACTCTCATTCAGTTGGAAAATGCTAACAGTATATGCCTTTCCTCCATTACCCCTTTTCACAAAGGTGCTACTGAAAGTCAAGATGGAGAGACCCCAAATGATACTCATTGCCCCAGACTGGCCACGCCAGCACTGGTACCCACTATTAAGGAATATGACCCAGGGCCCACCATGGATTCTACCACAAATTACCCACCTGCTCACACAGCAAGACAATCAGATTCTACACAGCCAGCTCAAAACCTTAAACTTGGCTGCATGGCCAATCACCTAAGCAACCAGCCAGCTCCTCTCTCACAAGCTGTTATGGATGTTATTCTGGAGGCCAGGAGGCCCAGCACCAGGAAAGCCTACTCAGACAAATGGAAAAGGTTTTGCGCCTGGAACGAAGCTTAAGGCCAAAATACCCTTCAGCCTGTCATACCTCAAATTCTTCAATATTTAACTGAGATGTTACACAATGGGCTTTCTTTTTCATCTGTTAAAATCCATGCCTCAGCTATTTCTGCTCACTACAACATGGATCCTCCCTTATTTTCACATCCACTCCTAAGGCAGTTTCTCAGAGGGGCCAAAAAGATTAGGCCTCCCAGGAGAGCACCAACACCTACTTGGGACCTCAACTTTGTTCTGGAAAAACTCACGCTACCTCCTTTTGAGCCAGCTTTCTCAGCTGACTTAAAGTTTATATCATAGAAGACTGCCCTGCTGCTAGCAATTACTTTGGCTAGAAGAGTTTCAGAGCTCCAGGCACTAATGGCAGTAGAGCCTTTCCTCATTTTTCATCGACAAAGTTTCTCTACGAACTAACCCCTCCTTTATGCCTAAGGTAGTATCCAGTGTGGCTCTAAATCAAACCATCCATTTACCCACCTTCTTTCCAAATCCACAGAACAAAGGAGAAAGACTCCTGCATTCCTTGGACATTCACAGGCAGCTACATTACTACTTGGATAAGACTAAGGTTTTCAGAAAATCTGACCAGCTTTTTGTATCCTATGCTACAGCATCACAAGGAAAGGCCATCTCAAAACAGACCATTTCCAAATGGATAAGACATTGCATACGTTTTTGCTACACCCACCATGGAAAACCAATTCCTGTTACCATAAGGCCCCACTCTACCAGGGCAGCAGCTACATCTAAAGCCTTCCTCAGGGGGGTGCCAACCAGGGATATTCTGGAAGCTGCAACTTGAAGTTCAGTACACACCTTCACCAAACATTACCACTTACCACTATACTCTAAGACTAGAGCTGGCTTCGCCACTGCAGTTTTGCAGGGCCCCCTAGCCTCCTCTAACCCTCTTTGACTCCACCTCCCATCCTTAGCTTTGGGATTCTACCCAAGTGTGATGACTGCAGCAGGGTAACACGATGAACATAGTACAGTTTTGTACCTACCATAAATGTAGATGTTCGAATATATACCCTGCTGCAGTCCAGGTTACCCTCCCTCCATCCCCTCTGAACTAGCTGAGTTTATTTCTACCACTTTAGTCTATTCTACCTCTGTGGTGTATTTGCTTCTGCCTAAGGGTTTTTGTTTTATTTTCCCATATGGCTATATGTATATATGTATATATATTTTTTGCCTACCTATTAGGGGCACCTGACATCTTGGGCAAGAAAAACTGAAGAAAATGGCGTCAGATGCCTCTGATATAACCCTGGCGCTCTGACGTCAGGGAAGAAGCGGCAGCAACTGACGCCAGACCAAGACTTTGGAATTCGGGCCAACTGCAGGACCACCTGACGGCAGGATAACCCAAGTGTGATGACTGCAGCAGGGTATATACTCGAACATCTACATTTATGGTGGGTACAAAACTGTACTTTACCTTGTGTAGATGCACTTTGTAAAAGTACACTGTAATCAGTTCCCCTTGTTGTTTAACATGAAACTTAACAGAGACACAACTTAATTATTCTACAGTGACACTAATGGAACCAAATTTCTGCAGTAGCACAGCTTAATATTGTCAGACTAAATGCTGCAGTGCCCAAGGTTAGTAGGAAGTTACTAGATATGCAGTCCAGGATACCATTGAAGAGCCTAGTCCAGTTTCCTGGCTGCCCAAGAGCGCTGGCGAGTTAAGTGAGTTGCTCAGGGTTACACAGTAGGCAAATGAGGGCTGAGGGGATCAATACCTGTACCACAGGAAGCAGCTTAACAACTCATAGCCTTAATTCTGTATAACAAATACCTGCAGCTACTTTTAACCATAATGCCAGATTATACATACTAGTACTTCAAAATCACACATATTCATACTTTGCTTATAAGGTGCTCAAGCCATATTAAAAGGCAATATGTGTTCCCCCTCCTGCCCCCCCCCCCCCCCCCCCGTGGTCCCCCACAGCCCTGATGCACACCCACTCCCACTTGGGACCTCTCTGTAACTACAAACACTGTTCATATTTTTGTCATTGAGTTCCCTCTACATAACCTGCTCTAATTCTACCAATGTTTCTGGTACTTCATCCCCTCAGAGGACTGCCTAAAGCAGCTCTCAGACAACATGTTTAAAACTGAAAATATCTAGTTGGAATACAATCCATGAATAAAGTACACAAACATAAAACATGACTTATAGTCACTGTGAATATAACATATGAGTTGTTATGGACACATACTCATGCATTACTTTTTGAAACATACTTCATACTCTGTGCTGTTCACCATACAGTATAACCAACACAGGCAGCAAAATATGTAAAAGAACAAAAGAACAAAACACAATAGGAAGCACTATGTAGTCTTCAACTAATGCATTGCAATAATGCAAGCATCAGGAAGGCTAAAACATTCCACAACAGTAATACTTTTTGTACACCCATGTACAAATGCAGATATGTTCCAAATTTTTTTCATAGAAATATATAGCAATGGCAATCATGCCCATTGTCTAAAGAGCCTGAATTTATGCAAATATTTAAGCAGGCTTTCTTCAACAATGTGGAGAAGTTGATTTTTGGAAGCGATTTTCTTACAAGGTGTTGAGGGGAAGGCTTCTAGAAACTTGTCTGCATGACACACATGCACACTATATATGTGTGTGTGCACGCGTGTGCGTTTGTGTGTGCATGTGTGTGCGTGTGTGTGTGTGTGTGTGTGTGTGTGTGTGTGTGTGTGTGTGTGTGTGTGCGCATGCGTTTGTAAGTGTGTGTATGTATGCATGTGTATATAATATATATGTGCAGAGCCAGGTACATATAGAAGGGAGAGTATAATATAATGATTTATACTGAAAACCACAGCAGTACCAGGCAAAGGTGTAATAAAAAAACAAGAAATAAAAAAACACCAAGGAATGCACCAGGAGGACTCCAATAAGTAGTTTTTAGCGTAGTCAAAATTTAATATTCGCTATTCGTCTAACAGACTTCTTCAGAAACTAAACATAAAAAACTCTATCAATTAAACATTTAAATAATGAAAACAGTTAAACACCAACCAATCAGCATGTCACTTTGATTAAAACTAAGGATAATATAATGATTTATACTGGACGATGTATCATAATGCAAGGAAATTACAGACCTTTCAGTTAGCAAGCTGCCTCTTGCAGAAAATCTTACCTTTTATCATGAAGGATGTCTCGATAGGAGGTACTGCCAGCTATGCCAGGAGAAACAGGGCAGTGGATGTGTAAAGTATGCTAGAACAGCTAGCTGGAATTTAATAAAGAATTATATGCTATTTGAATATCAAACTGATTTCTACAGATGCTTGTGTTGAAAATGGATTTGTAAAGTTGCTTGTGTTAAAAATGTACCAACAGTGGGTCCTGACTGCATTGTAACTGAATTAAATATATATATGTTAACAGAAGCTACTGGAAGAGAAGAGGTTAAGCTCAGCTCCAGCTAACTTTGAGAAATAGTAAGAAATTAAATTACTGGGCCTAGGCCATAAAGATGTTATCTCATAGTTTCAAATGAATCCAGAGACCCAATGTCTGTAAGAAGCATGGTTTGTGAGTCTTTGTAGGAGGAGTAGAAGTTTGTAATTGTTTTATGACTTCCGGAAGCTGCACCAGATCTGTGCAAAGCTCTTGTGTGTGTATTATTGACAAGTAAGTGCTAAATCCTGGTGGTTTCTAGTAATGGGGGATGCTTGGGAACCAGAAGTCAGATGACCAGGTGTATGTGATGCCATTATGTACAGAAACCATGTTTTAATATTAGCCAAGATTAAAGTATCAGGGCAGTCTGTTTCTCAGAACCAGAAGTAGAAGGATCCCTCACCTAATTCATTTTGCCTTGCTCCAGTAAGTGACTAGGGAATAGTATTCTTTAGACCAGTCAGAAAAATATAGTGAGATCAGTTAAGTATTGCTTTTCTGTAAATGTATGAACCTGTCCACCTGTGTTATTTTTAATATTTCTTGTGATTGAAACTCTGATGTTTATTATAAACAGATATTTAGTATTTTCATGTTCGTTTATTATTTATTATTAAGTATATTTAAACTTTTTGTTGTGGCTGGTTATTTTGGAGAATATTTTAACATTTGAGAATACTTATATCTATTGGTGACACTGTGGCCACTCCTGAAGCCTGGCTGTTTGGTCAACATTACCATTTGTTTTAATATTAATTTCACTCAGTATAATTGAGTACCCTTACAAGAGTCTTAGGTAGCTGGCTTTGTAGTATCTGGTGGAAGGGATAACTACCTTATAATCTGGGCAGAAGGGGGCACCAGCCTTTCCCAGGTGTGTGTGTGTGTGTGTGTGTGTGTGTGTGTGTGTGTGTGTGTGTGTGTGTGTGTGTGTGTGTGTGTCACTGTGGGCTCAGTCTGTGCCTCAGTAACCAACAATAAGAGCACCAAAGTTGTGAGTCCTCAGTATTAGTTTAATAAATAAATAAATGTTGAGCGCTTTCATCAAAAAGTTTGACTTCTTCAGAACAAGGAAAACAGTTCACAAAACAAGTTTAAATATACAATGCTGTTTAACTATTGGTTCAACTCTAACCAATACTAACAAAGAATGCTTTGAGTTCATGAATATTAACAAAAGAAATCCAAATGCTTAAAAGGGGACAGTTTTTACAAAAAATAAAATCATGCTGTTAAACAATCCTTTTGAATAAGGAATATTTTTTTTTATATATGAACAAGTATTATTATATTATTGACCTGAACTCTGAAGCATACATTCACTTTTGTATCTAAAATATAAAACCCTTTAATTACATGTAAATGCTAATATTGCTATAAACATATTGGCTTCTATGAACTGAGTTTTTTTAAAAAATGAACATGTGTATAAATATTGGTAAAATTACATAAAAATGTATAAAGAAAACAGCAGAATTTTCAACATATGTATTGTTTCAATAAGTGCTATAAATTATAACACTATTAAAATTGTTCTGCCTTCTCTTTTAAAATGGGCAGTATAGTCAATTGCTCATTTAATCCTGGTGGAAAATCTGCAGCTAATCTTAACTGCCATAACAGTTCTTTTTTTATTTAAAACATTTTGCCAGTCACCCCCTCTAACTTCCACATGTACAAAGTCAGGAAAGGCAAATTTAAAACTTACAAAATTAATGCATGACATACTATGCTTATATAAAGCATTAGACTCCTTTTTGTTTCTTATGTCATATAAATGTTCATATATCCTGGTCTTTAGTAGTCTCTCTGTCTTTCCTACATAAAATGAAGAACAAGTATTACACTTGGCTATATATACCAGTTTACTGGAAGAGCAGTTACCACTTTTTAAAAATATATAACTTTTGTTCTGATTGTCAATTCTAATCGAACTATCCTGTAAAATATATGTACAATAAGAACATCTACCACAAGGTTTACTTCCACCCATTTTCACTTGTATACCTTGGCTGTTGTTACCCTTCTCTAATATTGCTTTTAAATTGGGTCCTACTTTTGTAGAAAATAAAGGTTTATCACCCAACAAACGAAATACTTCCCTGTTGGTTTTAAAAATGTTCCAGTTTTTCATTAATATTTCCTTAATTTGAGAATACAACGGGCTATACTATATCACACATGCTTGTTGAAAATCAATTTGATTTTTTACTTCAGAACTGGTTAATAAATTGTTAGTAGATTTAAACCCTTTGCCAAGTAAAGGCGTATATTTTTTATCCCATTCATCTAGAACATCTGCAAGTATAGGATCTATAAACTCATCAGGGTAACCTCTTTCTAGGAACATGTCCTTCAAAAATTCAAACTCTCTAATCACATCATTTTTTTAAGGATGTAATCCTGGCAATTCTAATAGCCTGACCTTTAATAATACTTTTTTTTTCTGAAAAATAGGGTGATGACTGTTGAAATGTAGGTAACTGTTACAAAAAGTATTCTTACGGTAGATTCTGGAAATGTATTTGTCTTGAGTTTTAATTATCTTGGTATCCAAAAAGTTGATTTCTTGATCATGAAATTCAAAGGTAAATTTTAAAAAATCAGTAGTTTCATTTAAATATTGGATAAATGGGGGTATGGTAGCTAAACTCCCTTTCCATAAATTAAATATATCATCCAGGAATCTACAGTAAAATAATATATTGGATGAAAAGAAATTACTTTGAAAAACATATCTGTCTTCCCACCCTAATAGAACCAAATTTGCATATAAGGGGGTGCATGCTGCTCCCATAGCGACTCCTTTTAGTTGTTGAAAATATTCCCCCTCAAAATATATGTAATTATTTTCCAATATAAGACTCATGAGTTCACATATTAATAAAATCTCATCAGAAGTAAGGGAAGAGCTTGTAAAAAGCACTTCCTCAAAAAGCCTTAAACCTTCTTGTTTTGGTATACATGAAAATAAATCCTGGACATCTATGGTTAAAAATAAACATTTATGACACCACAATTCCTTTTTCATTTGTCCAAGAAAATCCCATGAATCCTTTAATAAATGTGGAAAATTTCCACAATATGTTTTAATTTTTTGTCTATGTATACTGCTAAATTGTGTGTTTTTGAACCTGCAACTGCTACAGTTGGCCTAAAAGGTGGATTTTCTAGGTTCTTGTGTATTTCAGGCATACCAAAAAAAATGGTATTTTGGGATATTTATTCAAAAGAGTAATTTTCAGCATTAAAAAGAATATTTTGCATAACATTGGTATAGTCTTCTGAATTATATAATATAATCCCTCCACCTTTATCAGGTGTCATGACACGTATTCTCTTGTCTTCTCTTAAAGTTTTCATCAAATTTCTTTCCTCCTGGTTTAAATTTGAGAACATTTTCTTTTTCTCTCCCCATACCTTATATATATCTTCCTTCACTATTTTCTTAAAAGCAGTAATAAGTGGATGCAAAGGGGGATTAAATATACTGCTTTTTTTTAGGAATTTCTTTAAATTTAGTTTTAATTGTTTTATCTGAAAACATAATATTAAAATTTAATTTTCTCAAATATAATTGTAAATCCACCATCACTGTAGATATTATCAGGTATTTTAGTAGGAACAAACTTAAATCCCTTAGAGAACAAAGAAAAAATCTGTTTAGTAATAGTAGTCCCAGCATAATTATATATATTAAATCCATTTAAAGTGTATTGAATTTTGTCTTTAACCTTTATTGGATCTGATATTTCTACCACCTGGGTGGCCCTTCTGCTGCTGTATTGCTTTGCTGTATGTTTTGTATGTCTCCTGTTTGCGACTGGCTATTCTCTCCGAGCATCTTGGGAGTGGAAAATCCTGAAATTCCCCCAAGTTGTCACCATCATCTTCTCTAAAATTTTCATTTTCCAAATCAAAATTAAAATTAACATTGTCTACATCCAACTCATCTTGTTGTAAATGAATTGTTGGGCCATATTCACTTTCATTACTAAAAACTAATTTATCTGTAGGATACACTCTACATTGTACTGTCTTAAATCTCTAATTTTTTAACTTTTTTATTAAATATGTTGTCACATTTCTTATCAACTCTGCTAATAATCTTGTATTATAAATTCTCATATTGTGTAAATAACAAGTCAGTAATAATGTTTTTGTGCACGTCGTTCACTTCATTACGAAGCCTTTTTTCCATTTTCTCAAAAAAATACACTTTTTTCTAATAGCTCAAGTCCCCATTTGTCAAACATAACAGTAAAAGCTTTAATAATATTGATATATCATAATAGATTCCAAAAGGGAATTTAAAGACTCTTAACCCTTGCGGAATCACTTGCTTTTTGATGCATTCATTCATGTAACAAATCTCCATCTGGCACATTTTAAATTTAAACAACTTTTTTTCAAAAGTATAGATCATATCTTTCAATGATCTATACCTAAAATGTCCAGCATCTCTGTTGTCTAAAGTCTCAATACTGGCTTTTGGACTCGAAGAGGAAAAAGCAAAATGTTTCTTAAAAAGAGTACCATAATGTCCTTTAGTCTTATCAGTCCCAGTATTATCTTTTAAGGTTGCATTTGCCTTACAGGTACAAACCGAATGTGTTTTTGTATTTAGTTTAACATGTTCTTTTTCCACAGTATGCACATCTTTATTACAAGGTACACTGTTACTGATAACTTTACCATGAAAATTGTTAGTACCTGTATGAATTGCTTCCTCTGAACGTACTGGGTTCAGGTTAACATGGTCGTCTGAAGCGAGTTCTATTTCGCCATCAAATTGTACCACACAGTTGCTTTTTAAATAGTTTCTGAAACGGAAAGGAACTTGCACACCTCTGCCCTTGCCAATATGGTTTCCATCACTTGGAGAACGCCATTCAAACTCTCTGTGATGTATCTGTGCCACCGTGATGACGTCACCACCTTTCTTAAAGCGACTTGGTGGTGTACTCATACTGCCGATAACAGTATTCTCACCGATGTATGAATTACCCTTTTTAGAGCCATTAGATTGAGCAAAACAGTTAAAGTCTCTTTGCCGTGGTTGTGAAAACAATTCAATCAACCTGGTTAGCTCTCCTTTCAGGTCAGCCACATCCTTTTTTAAGGATATCAATTCCTCTTGTTGTCCAGAATCGAGACTAGGAGAGAGGTTAAAAGATTCTGGGGACCCCATAGCAACACACACTGCTGAATAGACACAATAACCAAATAAGTGGTGCAGTTAGTGTTCAAAAAAGAACTAAGTAACCAACAATAAGAGCACCAAAGTTGTGAATCCTCAGTACCAGTTTAATAAATTAAAATAAATGTTGAGCGCTTTCATCAAAAAGTTTGACTTCTTCAGAACAAGGAAAACAGTTCACAAAACAAGTTTAAATATACAATGCTGTTTAACTATTGGTTCAACTCTAACCAATACTAACAAAGAATGCTTTCAATTCATGAATATTAATGAAAGAAATCGAAATGCTTAAAAGGGGACAGTTTTTACAAAAAATAAAATCATGCTGTTAAACAATCCTTTTGAATAAGGAATATTTTTTATATATATATATATATATATATATATATATATATACACTATATAATAATATATACAAGTATTGTTATATTATCGACCTGAACTCTAAAACATACATTCACTTTTGTATCTAAAATATAAAACCCTTTAATTACATGTAAATACTAATATTGCTATAAACATATTGGCTTCTATGAACTGAGTTTTTTAAAAAATGAACATGTGTATAAATATTGGTAAAATTACATAAAAATGTATAAAGAAAACAGCAGAATTTTCAACATATGTATTGTTTCAATAAGTGCTATAAATTATAACACTATTAAACTTGTTCTGCCTTCTCTTTTAAAATGGGCAGTATAGTCAAATGCTCATTTAATCCTGGTGGAAAATCTGCAGCTAATCTTAACTGCCATAACGAGTTCTTTTTTATTTAAAACATTTTGCCAGTCACCCCCCTCTAACTCCCACATGTACAAAGTTAAGAATGGCAAATTTTAAAAAACTCAGTTCATAGAAGCCAATATGTTTATAGCAATATTAGTATTTACATGTAATTAAAGGGTTTTATATTTTAGATACAAAAGTGAATGTATGCTTCAGAGTTCAGGTCGATAATATAATAATACTTGTACATATATAAAAAAATTATTCCTTATTCAAAAGGATTGTTTAACAGCATGATTTTATTTTTTTGTAAAAACTGTCCCCTTTTAAGCATTTGGATTTCTTTTATTAATATTCATGAATTGAAAGCATTCTTTGTTAGTATTGGTTAGAGTTGAACCAATAGTTAAACAGCATTGTGTATTTAAACTTGTTTTGTGAATTGTTTTCCTTGTTCTGAAGAAGTCAAACTTTTTGATGAAAGCGCTCAACATTTATTTTAATTTATTAAACTGATACTGAGGACTCGCAACTTTGGTGCTCTTATTGTTGGTTACTTAGTTCTTTCTTGAGCACTAACTGCACCACTTATTTGGTTATTCAGTCCGTGTTCAGCCAATGGCAGGGTGTCCTGTAGTGGCCATTCATTGTTCCTCAGCTCCTCCATTGGTCTCTCTGAGTTCCTCTGTTATTGCCTCTTCTGCAGTCACGAACCAGGAGTTATACACATCCACTGCAGCTGTTCCAGTGTCTGATAAAGGTACGAGACAGTCATCTTTCTTTCTAGGTCTGGGAGATGTTCCAAGAGATTCTTATTGGTAGCTAAGGAAAGAGATATCTTGCCCAGAATAAAGAGCCATCGCCTATTTCTTTTTTTCCCCAGGGATACTTTACCTAGGAAATAGAAACAAAAGGTTAGTCATTATTCATCTAAGGATACAGTTATAGTACATAAAGACAATTTTTTTACCTCAGCCTGGAGTTTATTGGAGGCAGTTGGTCCTGAAATTCAAAAATCCTTATCTGAACCCTATTTATGAAACTGAAAATCCTGAAGATAGTCTGTGAGAAGAGCCTAATATTGATTGAGATGGAGTTCCCTCTCCTATGGTTTCCCAAGACCAGTACAGATTCTGGAGAAAGCACATATGCCCCATCTCTCTTGGAGAAGTTTTCTTTTTCTGAGTCTATTTCCAGGAAGCAATTATGTATTTTTGTGGGAACAAGAGGAGGTTTCCCCTAAAATGCAGGGATACTATGGGTTATTGCAAGTGGAAGATCCATATGTTACTCCTATTCCTCTTATTTTGCCAGCCTTGGGGGATGTCTTTAATGCTGCCTGCAGTAATTCTGATTCCCAGTCTTCTGTCCTAAAAAAGGCAGATATTTTTGCAGAGCTTCTCAGGCTGACAATTTTTTTTTTGTTTTCTCACCTTTGGTCTGATTCCGCAGTTATTTCTGCCTCAGTGTTAGCTGGATAAGGTTTTAGTGAATCCTTAGTCATGTTCAGGAGATAAAGAGGATAAGGTGTTGGATAGATTTAGGAACATGATTTTCTCTTTAGCCACTTTGGCTTTTAGAAGTCTGTTACCAGGGCTGTGTCTGGAAATTTATGTTATATTCTGCTAAAACTTGCCATTTGCCTTCGGGGATAAATCCTTTCTGGAACCCATTATTTCTAATATTCATATGCTCTCTAAAATTGCCCTAAAGCATATGTATGATTCAGCAGGTACTGTGTTTAGGGCCACTGCTATTGTCTTAGAAGAGGTATGACTAGGTACATATCCAAAGGCTCACAGATTAAGTTAAATCTGAGATTTTGAACTCTGCTTTAGTTAAAGAAGTTGTGTTTTGTCCTTTTTGCTATTCATGTCCTCAAACAATATGATGAAAGATGGAAATTATTTCAGAGAATTAAACATTATAAGGCCTCCCATTATATATCAAATAGATCCTCTAATCCCTTAGGAAACTTAAACAGTCCCTGCCTACTTCTGGGCAAATAAGGCACAAAGAAGAGATGGCAGGAGGGGATCAACATTAACAAAACACATGGATCTTTTCAGTAAAAAGGACGATCTACACCCACAGAATGGCTAAACCTACATTCCCCTCCTGCCACTTTATCTCTAACTTTGTGACACAGGACCGCATTCTCTTTCACTTTGCAATCACATGCTACCCCTACAAATAATAGATCCAGTGTCTTTAGGCCACAGGGGCAAAGGCATTTATTTCAGATTTTTTCTTAATCCTAAAGAAAGGACCTGCCTAGAGACAACTTTTAGATTTTTTTCTTCAGATTCTCTATGTCTGGGTCATGATATCAGTTATCTGTATTACCCTTTGTGTTATCCACAGCTGTAAGAGTATTCACAAAGAGCCTAGCTCTTGGAATAGCCTTTTGCAAACTTTCAGGCATTCACATATGTCTTTATTTAGACAACTTACTTATCTTTGCAGTCTTTTCTTAGAAGTCAGTTGGCTTTAACATGGATTTTCTCCTTCTATACTAGTCTGGAGTTTCAGATACATATTCAAAACCACTTTTTGACACCGACATGCAGCACTGCCTTTTCAGAACTCATGAGCAAACAACGTTATCATCCTCTCGAATTTTATATTCCAGTTTTTAGCCTTATCAAGAAGGAACTGCATGGGTGGAGACTGCGTATTATTTAGAATTCTGGTCTCCCTCTTTTCTTTGTATCCCATCACAGTCTGTACCAACAAATACTTCAGATTTTGCCTGGGGAACAATTTTAATGAGAGTTAAACGTTGTGGAATATATATGGCATGTAAGAAGGGCCAAACCACATCATTTTCAAAAGTTTACTAGCTGTGATCCATGCTATATAATATCTCTTTTTTTTATCTAGTGTCTCAAGGACCCTTGCACATGATTACAGGCAATACCATAGGTGATGTGGCAGTTCAACTAGCAGGGGGATGCCTGGTCTTTTCCTTTGTGCCGGCTGGATATGATAGCTTGGAAAGAAGCTATTCCACATTTCTTGACCCAGCAAGCATCTTACATTCTGTCAGAGCAATATGTAATGGTAGACGAGCTGAGCAGAACCAGAACAGACCCGCACTATTGGAAATTACACAAGAGGGTCTTTCTGGAATTGATCCAGTTGTGAGAAGTATCTCAAGTAGATCTATTTGCCTCCTTTCAAAACAGACACTTAACTATATTGTATTTCAGGACCCCTTACAGGTAGACCAATGGAGCAGATGCATTTCCACTGATATACAGGGTCATTCTCAAGATTCAAAGGGATTCTTCAAAGATCTTTGTGGTGACTCCCATCAGGCCCAGGCAATAGTGATTCGCCCTTCTTATGGAATTGGCCTTGGGCAATTACTACAAACTTCCTCACAGACTGGATCTACTCATATAAGAACAGGAGTGTTTGTTACAACCCACTCTCAACCTACATACAACTGACTGCCTAGACAATTCATTTTTAATACCTTTTAGGTACCTCTTTACTGAGGATGTAAAAGATACTAATGAAGAAAAGAGAAGACCTGCTACTAGGAAATCATATGTCAGCAAGTGGAAATATTTTCTAGTTGCTGCCTAGCCAATAACAATGGCCCAAATGAGGGTTATGTATTGGTTCTTGAATATTTATGCAAGCTACTATCCTCTGGCCTATCTTATTCCTCTGACAAAGTTCATCTTGTGACCATTTCAGTATGTCTGCCTATGACTACACCCCATCCCCTTTGTCTATCATTTAACAATTCTTGAAAGGCATTTGCACACAAGGTCACCTAGAAAGAAGGTGGCTCCTTTTTGGGACCTTAACCTTGTGCTGGAAAAATAACCATGTCTCCATCTGAACCTGCTCACATGACAGATTTATGGTTCATTGCCTGGAAATCTGCTCTTCTCATTGCTCTGACATCTGCAAGAAGAGTATCTGAATTGCAAGCTGTTTGGAGTGTGAACCCTATCTGGTATTCACATCAGTACATTCAGGATGGGCAAACTGGTAAGGTCACCAATAGCTGATTTAATACAAATTCAGAAACCGTGGTTAGAATATGATGTAAATAATATATAACATTTTAGAAATATTAGCTGCAGATACATTTAAGAGGGCAGTATCCAGTAGTACTTTAATAAAGTAGGTTTCTCAAAGTGACCACAAATCTTCTGAATAGCTATCTATTTCAGTAGAATGACTATTAGCTGTAAATGTAAATTTTAATTCCCAGTTATTCTCACTAGGGGTACTATATAATTATAGACCATGGGATGGGTAAAGCCAGTCTATAAACAAATGGGATAGGTTATTTCAAGCACTAAAAGGGAAACTGGCTGGGCTTAAAATGGCCCACAAGAGCAGTTAGCCTAGTACTTACCTAAGAACCTATGAACCTAAATTAGACTTAATGCACCAAGGGGCTAACAATAAGCTTTCTTCTAGGCACGTGCCTTTAGCTACAAACAAATTGTTACTATCTGAATTGATTGATTTTGCATTGTAAGAAAGAGCATACATCAAAATACTATATATTTAAGTATAGTTAATACTGTCAATATCTACAAACTCACCAAGTGCTAAACAAATTATATCCAGAAGTGCATCTATGGAATATCATGCATTGTTATGTACTAGATCAGAACTGTCTGGTTTATATCATCATGCTGTTACTAAGTTAAATCCACCATTTTAGCAGATGGAAAAGAAACTACAAAGATTGTTACACTCAGAAAGCATCATTACAGTATTTAGACTCTTGTATATTTGTAAGAATAAAAGAAATGATACACAGAAAAATGAGGTAATGCATGTAGGGGACAAATGAGAATATCCTATAACACAAGTGAAAATTAAAACTCTTCCAAGCAAAATATTACACTGAGTAGGTTAAGTACCTGTTTTAGCCCATGATTAGATGTGTGTGTGTGTGTGTGTGTGTGTGTGTGTGTGTGTGTGTGTGTGTGTGTGTGTGTGTGTGTGTGTGTGTGTGTGTAAACTACTGCCAGTAACCCTGCTAGACAAAAATTATTTTTATGATCTGCCTTTTACAGAAGCTGAATTAGATGAAGGGGAAATGCCTCTAATTATATTTATATGAGAAGAGGCTCAGCCTCCCCTTTATATCAGAACAATGATGAAATTAATGCTGACTTGGAGATAAGCAATGTAAACTTTAAACAGTCTCGGTGGGAAGGCAATACACTAAGGATAAGAGGTAGAGAGAAACAGAATAGCTAAGTAACCAACAGAACAGAACAGCCCAACTGCTGTACTCATAACCGGCCTTAGTCATAGGCCAACTAGGTGGAAGCCTAGGGCACCAATCAAGCAGGGGTGGTTTTACAGTATTTATTTGTTTATTATTATATTTTTTTTTGTGATAAAGAAATGGTTTCATTAAAATATGTTGAATGAATACAGGAAAAACTGAAGAGTAAAACGAACTCTGAGAGAAAGGAAGAAAAAAGTAATCTGGATGGTGTAGGTAGACCAGTATGGGGGCAATGGGTGGTGTGGAGAGAGGCGCTGTGGACCCCTTTTGCCTTGGGCACCAGGTGACCAAAGGCCAGCCCTGCAACTGCTTACCTCCACTCTGAAATGAGAAATGAGCTGCTCTATGTGATAACAGATGACAGAGAACAGATGCTGAGTCAGCTTATTCTTAAATCTCAGTAACAAAACTATACTTGCGCCATGTCCCCCTATATTATGGATAAGTTGAGGTATCACAAAACAGACACATCTCACCATAAGGGGTGCAGCAAGAGACTTTGACAGAAACAAATTCAGATCATTTTAGGAGATACAGATGTCCTCTTGAATATCTTCCTCTTAATGTCTCAACCACATGAAGCTGCATCAATATTTCATAGGAAGTTACTAGGCTATTGGCACTGAGGCCCTTATAAGCCTAGCCAAGAATGTAGCTCATGTTCCAAAAAGTCAGCACCCGATGCCCCTGTCCAGCAGGGACACAGGTGGAATCCCAGGGGTGTATTTTCTGATGTTCATCGTGTTACCCTGCTGCAGTCGTCACACTTGGGTTATCCTGTCGTCAGGTGGTCCCGCAGTCAGCCGGAATTCCAAAGTCTTGGTCCAGCGTCGGTTGCTGTCGCTTCTTCCCTGACGTCAGTGCACCAGGGGTATATATAATGCATCCAACGCCATTTTCTTCAGTCTTTCTTGCCGCGTGGTGCCCGAAGCAGAAGCAGTTCGCAAGTGCTAGTCGGCCGACTCCTGAGATTTTCGAAGTCGAATTTCAGATCCGAAGTCTTCAATAAAGCTAAGTACCCCATTGGGGAAACTTTTCTTGCCTCAGACCGATGTCAGAAAAAGTTAACAATTGTATTTCTTGTGGGAAGCAAATACCTCATAAGGATTTTCATTCTTACTGCATACCTTGCCTAGGCCCAGACCACGACGTCACTAGTTGTCGTTTTTGTGCTAGGTTTAATAAGCGTACTATAAAAAGATGCTTAGATTTTGCACGACACTACGGTAGAAAATTCAACTACACTATGCCGTCGGAGCAACCGACTACCGGCATGCACAAAAAACGCAAGGATAAGGACAGGCAGCCTAGACCCAAGCCAGACTCCGAGGCCTCGGCTGGTCCGGTCTCCGGTGAGGCTCCGACGCAGCCCCTGACTACCGCAGATCTGGAACCCGAGACCGCTTCGGAACTTTTGGCGGAAAGTACTAGGCCGACGCAGCCATTTTGTTTAGGCCCTACTGACGACACTGCTGAAAAAGATGTTGGTCCTGCAGAAACACCTTCAGTTTCTGAAGGCATCTTCAGACCGACGATGCTCACCATAAAAACGTATCTTAAGACTAAGACTCCTATTAAACCTAAAAAGACTGCACTTCAGTCCCCTGTTCAAGGCCCCATGCCTAAGAAACAGATGCTCAAAATGGCTGAAGATTTGATCTCTTTAATCAGGGGTTCCCAACCCCCTCCCGACAAAAGGCCTAGACAAGAGGAAGATTATGCCTCCTCTGAACAAGTGTCTATTTCCTCAGGCTCCTCTGAGGACCAAGATTATTCCTTCTCCCCTTATGAAGATTCTGATGCTGAGGATTCTATTCCCTCAGCTTCTCCTCCTGAAGACTACTCCTTTGGGGAAACTTTACACACTATGAGGGAACATTTTCACTGGAAAGGTCAGGACTACTCTGACTCAAAGAAAAGGCTCAAGAGAGTTTCTTTTACTCCCCCAGCATAGACCACTTGCCATCCCCCAGTTTTAGACATTGTGGATGATGTTTACTTAGAATCCAGATTCTCTGTCTCCTGCTCCGGCCAAACCTGACAGATACTATAGAGTGCCTGATTCCCACAAATTTCTTTATAAAAGTCCTGTTGCTGATCCAGAGACTTTCTCCCAGGGTCCAAAAGGGGCTAAGGCTTCTATGGCAAAAAATCCTGTACCCTCTGAAAGGGATTCCAGAGCACTAGACAGGTGGGGGAAAAAGATTTACACCTCAGCCACTCCAGCTATGAGGGCACTAAACTGCCAGTTTCACATGCTAAAATATCAGCAATTTATTATGTCTCAGTTAAAACAAAAAATGAGCACACTCCCTCAGCAGTCTGAATTGAAAGAAATGCAGGATCTGTTGCATGCAACTGAACAGGTGGGCAAACATACTTTACAATGTGGGTTTGATTCTTTGGAGGCTTCCTGCAGAGCAGCTGTCACTGGGTCTGTTATACGTAGGCATGCTTGGTTAAAGGAACAAACACTGCCTGATCATGTTAAAGCAAAGCTTCTAGATGCTCCCTTACAGCAGGATGTTCTTTTTGGAGTTAAAGCAGAAGAAGTCTTAAAGAAAATGGAGGATAAGGCAAAATCTATGCAGACAGTCAAAGATTTCCTACAGGTACACCCCCCTCGCTTCAGCAGAAATTGGCCAACAAAAAATTGGTCCTTTCCAGCTACTGACAGACCACAGAGGGGTAAATACAGATGTCCAAGAGGCAGAGGACAACCACAAGCCCAGTACAAACCTCGACAATGGGGCACTGCAGCACAGAAGGGAGGAGAAGACAGGTCCCAAACTACTAGAAGGCAAACTCAATGACTTGCACCTCATCTGGCCAAGCAACACTCTCTTGGCAGCCCCCTTGGGAGGAAAACGCGCACTTTTTTCAGACAACTGGCACATTGTCACAAAGGACAAATGGGTCCTAGACATAATTTCACGAGGATACAGATTCCATTTGCACACTTTGCCAATGAAAGGAGGAATGCCAAACCTGCCACAAAATCAATGGGCAGAGGCACAAAGACAAATTACAGCTCTCATGGACATGAGAGCCATTCAACAGGTACCTACTCGAGAGCAAGGCCAAGGATTTTACTCAAGACTCTTTCTAGTTCCCAGAAAGGACAATGCCTGGAGACCAATTCTGGACCTTTCAATTCTAAACACCTTCTTACAAGTACCCAAATTCAAGATGCTAACACTACAGCAGCTTCTTCCCATGTTGGGCAAGAAAGCATGGCTAGTAATGTTGGACCTCAAGGAGGCATACCTGCATGTCCCTATCAGACAAAGTTGCAGAAGATACCTCCATTTCATTGCAGGTTCAACCCATTACCAATTCTCTGCACTGCCCTTTGGCTTATATACTGCACCCAGGGTCTTCACAAAATGCCTGGCACCAGTAATTGCATACTGCAGACAAAGAGGAATTCAAATATACCCATACCTGGACGACTGCCTCATCCAAGCAGAAAGCAAGGACACCCTCTTACAACATCTGGCTTTTGTAAAACATCTTCTAAGTTGCCTGGGGTACACAGTAAATGAAAAGAAATCAAAACTAGTACCCTCACAAAATATGACATTCCTGGGTGCCAGCTTGAATACAATGGCCCAGAAGGCTTATCTGACGCCAGACAAACAACTACAACTGACTCAATATTTCAAAACAATGGCAACAAAGACCCAGCTACCTGCAAGAAAAATTCTGTAGGCCTTGGGCTTCATGGCATCTTGCATACTACTAATACCATTTGCAAAGCTGCATATGAGGAAATTACAGTGGTACCTAAAAAGCATATGGTCTCAACACAGCCACAGCTTGGACACAATTATATCTCTCATTCCCTGCCTACAACAGGAGTTTCTATGGTGGTCACTGGCTTGTCACCTCAACAAGGGTCAGCCTTTCACCTTGCCCCCAGCCAGGCAAACTATGACAACAGATGCATCGGACTACGCCTGGAGGGCACATATGGCAGGACAGTGCGTTCAAGGCGTATGGACTGCAGATCAAAGGAATCTGCACATCAATCAAAAAGAGATGCTAGCTGTACAGAATGCTCTGACAGCCTTCAAGAATCTATTACATCCAGGACAACTTACAATAAGGACGGACAACACCACAGTAATGTGGTACATAAACAAGGGGGTACACACTCCTACCCTCTATGCAGGCAAGCAATGACCTTGTGGAACACAGCTCTGGCTTACCAAGTTCAGTTACAAGCTCAATTCCTGCCAGGAAAAAAGAACACATTGGCAGACGACCTCAGCAGAAACCTCATGGATCCCCACGAGTGGAAACTGGATCCACAAGTATTTGCAATGATAACTCAAAAATGGGGCCTTCTAGACATAGACCTGTTTGCCAGTCCTCAAAACTATCAACTAACAACATTTTGTACAAGGACACTTCACCATCAAGCTTGGAAAGTGGACGCACTCTCATTCAGTTGTAAAAACCTGACAGTATATTCCTCCCCTCCATTGCCTCTCCTCACAAAGGTGCTTCTGAAAGTCAGAAAGGAGAGACCATGACTGATATTCATAGCCCCAGACTGGCCACACCAGCACTGGTACCCACTATTTAAGAATATGGCCCAGGGCCCACCTTGGATTTTACCACAAATTGCCCATTTGCTCACACAGCAAAACAATCAGATTCTTCACAGCCAGCTAAAAACCTTAAATCTGGCTGCATGGCATATCACCTAAACATTCAGCCAGCTCCTCTTTCCCAAGCAGTTATAGATGTTATTCTGGAAGCTAGGAGGCCCAGCACCAGGAAGGCCTATTCGGACAAATGGAAAAGGTTTTGTGCCTGGAACCAAGCTAAAGGCCAAAACACACTTCAGCCTCACATGCCTCAGATTCTACAGTATTTAACTGAGATGTTGCACAAAGGACTTTCTTTTTCCTCCATTAAAATCCATGCATCAGCTATTTCAGCCCACTACAACATGGAACCACCCTTATTTTCGCATCCACTTCTAAGGCAGTTCCTCAGAGGGGCAAAAAACATTAGGCCCCCCAGGAGAGCACCTACACCAACATGGGACCTCAATTTTGTTCTGGAAAAACTTACGCTGCCTCCCTTTGAACCAGCTTTCTCTGCAGATCTGCAGTTCCTATCATGGAAGACTGCCCTACTGCTAGCAATAACTTCAGCTAGAAGAGTGAGTTGCAGGCACTAATGGCAGTGGAACCTTTCCTCATTTTCCATCAAGACAGAGTTTCTCTACGTACTAATCCTTCCTTCATGCCTAAGGTGGTTTCCAGTGTATCTTTAAATCAAACCATTCACTTACCCACCTTCTTCCCAAACCCGCAGAA
Organism: Protopterus annectens; assembly: GCF_019279795.1. Lineage (NCBI taxonomy): Eukaryota > Metazoa > Chordata > Ceratodontiformes > Protopteridae > Protopterus > Protopterus annectens. The sequence continues at coordinate 1,151,608,567 of NC_056731.1, forward strand.
CAAAGGAGAAAGACTCCTGCATTCCTTGGACATTCACAGGCAACTTCGTTACTACTTGGATAAAACTAAGGCTTTCAGAAAATCTGACCAGCTCTTTGTATCCTATGCTACAGCTACACAAGGGAAGGCTATATCAAAACAAACCATTTCCAAATGGATAGGACATTACATTTGTTTTTGCTATACCCATCATGGAAAACCAGTTCCTGCTACCATTAGGCCCCATTCTACCAGGGCAACAGCTACACCTACAGCCTTCCTCAGGGGGGCTCCAACCAAGGAGATTTTGGAAGATGCAACTTGGAGTTCAGTACACACCTTTACCAAACACTATCACTTACCACTTTACTCTAAGACTAGGGCTGGCTTCACCACTGCAGTTCTGCAGGGCCTTCTAGCCTCCTCTAACCCTCTATAACTCCTCCACCCATCCATAGCTTTGGGATTCTATCCAAGTGTGATGACTGCAGCAGGGTAACATGATGAACATAGTACAGTTTTGTACCTACCATAAATGTAGATGTTCGAGTGTTCACCCTGCTGCAGTCCAGGTTACCCTCCCTCCATCCCCTCTGATCTAACTGGCTAAATCTCTACAATACCTTCCTGATGTATTTGCTTATAGCTGGAGGGATTTTGTGTTTGTGCAAACATTACTTAATTTGGTACTAATTATTGACCACCTTTTTGGGGGCACCTGACATCCGGGGCAAGATAAACTGAAGAAAATGGCATTGGATGCATTATATATACTCCTGGCGCACTGACGTCAGGGAAGAAGTGACAGCAACCGACGCCGAACCAAGACTTTGGAATTCCGGCCGACTGCGGGACCACCTGACGACAGGATAACCCAAGTGTGATGACTGCAGCAAGGTGAACACTCGAACATCTACATTTATGGTAGGTACAAAACTGTACTTTCCCCATCCTGTTATCCAGGTTGCACTTAAAAAGGGTTACTGAGGTAGTCTGCTTGACGTGGAGTGGGAGTCTATTCCACAGAAAAGGGAGTCTCTGGGACACAAATCTGTCCCGCCAACAAATCCTATTGATGTCAGAGACCAGGATGAGGTCGCACAAGCAGGTTGCTCGAGTAACCCCGTGTCTGCAGGGGGGGGTGTTTGTTTTTATCAGACTGAGGAGTGGTAACTCATCACTCTGACATAGCAGAAATTCCCTGAGGCTCCAAGAGCAGAATAAGTTTTTGTTTTACATTTATTTCATTGAATTGCATTTCTTAACACTTATAGTTGCGTAATATAGCTAATCTACTACATTTTGCACTGTTATAAAACTTTTTTTTACTGTTTCACTGCATTTTTGTACTTTTATACTGTTTCAACTGTATTTTCATTGCTAGATAGTGCTTCATTACTGTAATTGCATTTTTATTGAATTACTTAACTGTAAATTGCTTTTTCATACTAGGAGTTGTATTTTCTGTTTGTGAGTGCTCTAGCTGTGCTTTTAAGTGCATTTTCTGTGAGGTTTCTGTGTTCTAGTCAGGTAGCATAGTCTGGATAGAGGCCTGCTGTTCACAGGCCTGGTTGTTTTGCTTGTTGTGTTTCTTGTGTTTCTAGCAGCCATCTTACACTGGTACGGGCATATCTTCTCTTTTAGTGAGAGTAGCAGGGCTGCCTGATCTTCTCTAGCATGAGCAATTGGTTGAAAGTGCAGGGGCTAGCAGGACTGAGTAGTAATTTGAGCTTCTAGATTCTTCCATCTTTTCTGGTATCTAAACCCTGTGTTTGCAGGGTGTTTACGCTTGTTTGCTTGTCTCACACTGCCACTCTGCTGCTTTAACCCATTGCGAGGTATCTCAGTCGCATTTTTTCCCTTACCACCACTCCTGTGTAACTGACGTCCTTCCATGCAGCTACTGTGTTTATTTTATCCAGCCCTACTCACACCTATAGGTACTGTATTTTGATAGTACCCACTCTACCATCCTTGACCTCTCTTCCACCGATTCTGACAACCATGGACGGACAATTGTCTTATGCCTTCTCCTGCTAGTCTGGTTGATATGGGCATCCTGAGACAGTGTAGCAACTGCCTCTTGTCCATGGACAACCCTCTTCTTCTGCCACCTATGAACACCATATGTGAGAGATGCAATTACATTAAGAACCTATAATCCTTGCTGTCTCAATCACAAGCTAGTACTTATGGCACTGAGAAGGGTGTCTGCACAAACACCACACCTCTAACACCACCCACACCTGTACAGTACATTCCTACATATGTGGAGGTTCTCAACAAAAACATACCTAAACAAAAGAGACCTCCAAGGCAAAAGCACACACACACATCACAACCCACCACACCAAGCACCACACATAGTACACATGCCTGTGTGTCACAGCCTCTAAGGCCCAGCCTCAAACCCAACATGCTAGTCATAGGAGACTCTATCAAGAGACACACAGATGTGCCCCTCACCGGGCTAGACAAGGGGAAAGTCACGGTAAGTTGCTTGTCAGGTGCTAGAATCCACCATATCACTTACGCACTCAAGTCTCTCAACAACAGGTACTGTTATGACTCTGTCATAGTCCATGTTAGTGTGAATGACTTGGGACGTACCTCTCTGGACTATATGAAGAGAGACATGATTGAGCTTGCTGAATATGTGTCCCTGGCAGGTATGTCCCTAGCCTTAAGCAGCATCCTATAGTCACCCAGAATGATGCCTCAATACAAACAGAAAATGATTGACTTTAACAACTGGCTTAGTTTCTGGTGTCATTTCAAGGGGACCCATTACCTGACACCCTGGGAGGACATGATTGACAGACCACACTGGTTTGCCAGAGATGGCCTTCATCTGTCTCCCCTGGGCTTCAGGCTTCTGGCAAAGGCTCTTGCCTCCCACATAGTGCCTTTTATAGGCAAAGTCATGAGGACAAAATGTAAAGGTCATGCTGCTAAACGCTAGGAGTCTTAACATGAAACTGCACTTATTGCAAGCATTCCTCACCCTGGAAGATGCTGACATTTGTGCAGTCACTGAAACCTGGTATAAAGCTGCAGAGAGCACCCCAGCCTTACCAGGTTACTTGCCCTATCATACTTTCAGACCCCAAATGGAGGGCTACAAAGCCAAATGAGGTGGAGTTTCAATATTTATCAAAGGCATACACATCTCCAGGCTGGTCAAACAGTATGACACGCAGGTGACACTCCAGGTGCAGTTAACTGTTGACAAAACACCTATTCAAATCATAGCTAGCAACAGACCCCCAGCCATGATTCAGGAGGCGCACTCCACCTATCTGGATTTATTTGAATCCATCAGGATTCAACCCTTTACCTTGATCCTAGGTGACTTTAACTACCCAACCATAGAGTGGAAGACCTATTCTAGTTCAAACACAAACTCCCAGAGATTCCTCGACTTCGTCAGTGCCAATGCATTGGATCACCTGGTCGACACTCACACAAGAGGTAAAAATATCCTGGACTTGGTACTAACCAACATGAGTAGCCATTGTAGTACCCCTACAGTGTCATCCTCCTTGGAAAGATCTGACCATAAAGCAATCACTTTCAAAATCACCATCTCACCTGACTCCCCCTTGCCAGGTTTGAGCAAAGAAACTTTTCCAAAGCTGACTACAACCCCCTGAGAGCAGATATAAGCAGTTTCACAGCCACCATCCTTTCAGTTGGAACAAGTACTAATGCCCAAGCCTACACCAAAAAACTATATGAGAACCTATATAGCTGCATGGACTCAGCAATACCTGACAGGAGCAAATCATCTTCCTCAAGGAAGAGTAAGCCTGTCTGGTGGACAGCAGCAATAAACAGACTCTATAATGAAAGGTAGAAACTGCTGTCCAGGACCAAGAAGGAGCAGGTGGCAAGTTGGAAGCAATCTCTCCTTTGTCTGAAGAAGCAAATAAGGTCACTAGTGAAATCCTCTAAGGCTAACTTCGAGTCCAAATTGGCCACATCCATCAAGGACAATCACAAGGCCTTCTTCGCATATGTCCACAATCTCAAAGGTAAGTCCCAAATCTGCTCTGAATTGGTGGTCAAGAGTGCCACATACACAAACACCATAGATATTGCCAACCTGCTGGCAGACAAGTTCAGTGAAAACTTCACCTCCCGTCCCCCCAATCAGTAACCAAAGGCATCTGCATGACCTGCCCCCCTCCCCTCATCACTACAGAGCAGGTCATTAATTCCCTCTCAAAGGCAAAAAATACAGCCTCCATGGGACCTGGCAACATCCCTAGCTGTGTCCTACATGAACTCAGGCAAGAACTCTCAGCACCACTATGCACCCTATTCAACCAAAGCCTGTGCACCGGCTTCATCCCAGCAGAATGGAGGACAGCCACTGTCATCCCTCTATGCAAAGATGGAGTGTCCACAGACTCGTGCAGTTATAGGTCCATCAACCTGACTAGCCTGATCTGCAAGGCCATGGAAAGCATTCACGCACTTTATAAACAAGGACATTGGCAACCTCCAAATGCTTGATCCCACACAGTTTGGTTTTGTCAAAGGGAGATCATGCCTGTTAAACTTGGTCACCTTCTTTGAAACTGTCACCAAAGCTGTGGATGAGGGGAAGACAATGAACACCACCTACCATGACCTAGCCAAAACCTTCAACAATATTCCCTACTTGGGAATAATAGACAAACTCTCCCAGGTAGCCATCAACCTGTATATTACCAGATGGGTAGCTAACTGGCTCACTGATAGAACTCACTCAGCTAAAATAGGGCAAGCCTAGTAGTAGACTCGTAACAAGCGGCGTACCCCAAGGATCGGTCTTGGGGCCTCTACTGTTTGGAATATACTTTTCTGAGGTGCAAGCCAAAATCAGTTGTCTGTGGCTGACTAAGTTTGCAGATGACTACAAGCTGGGCACTGTCATAAATTCCCCTAGTGATGTGAACATTCTCCAAGAGGTCTTTGCTCAAACTAATGAGTGGCGCCAGAAGCATGGCCTCAGACTGAATGCCAAGAAATGCATCAATATCCCCTTTGGGGAAAATGGTATCCCCACTAATTATCACATTAATAACACTGCAATCAGTCATGAGCAACCTGACTTTTGACCATAATATTGCCTCCGTTGTACAGAAGGCTTTCTACACGGCCCACCTAATAAGTAAGGGTATTTCATCCAGGAACAAAGTGGTCATAACATCCCTGTACTCCTCCCTTATCAGACCCATTATCGAGTACAATGCTCCCTTCGGCATGTACCTTGCCATGCACATACAGCAGTTGGAGAGACCACAGAGGTTCCTGACCAGGAAAATCCAGAGTCTCAATCACCTATTCTATACAGATAGTCTAAAAGCACTGTCCCTCTACTCAGTCTCATACAGACTGCTCAGAGGTGACCTGTATCTGGCAAACAAGGTTGTCTCAGACTCAGCATTGATGGAGTTACTGCATATCCATAAGTCAAACTCCACTCATGCAACCCACATGCAAGGCCTCATCCTGGTCTGTGACATTAACAGAACATGTTGGTGGGGTAGCTTTGTGTCCCATTGACTCCCCCATCTGTGGAATAGACTCCCTCTTCATGTCAGGGAGAGTACCTCACTAGCCTTCTTTAAGAGGAACTTAGATGACTGACTGGGAAATGGAAAATACACCCCTGGCATCCCACCTGTGTCCCTGATGGACAGGGAAAACAGGTGCTGACTTTGTGGGAACATGGGTAAAGTTCTTGGCTAGGCTTATAAGGGTCTCTGGGCCAATAGCCTAGTATCATCCTATGAACCTATAATAAAAAAAATTATCATCTCAGGGAGCCAAAATGCAAAGTATTAGTGTTAGTACTCATTGCTGAAAATAAGGTCCTCGCAATGTGTCAAGGACCTTTTGAAGTTATAGCAAAGATAAGTAAAGTAGGCTGTATGGTGAGTTAACCTAGAAAAATGACAGTAGAATAGTTATTCCACATAAATATTCTGAACCTTTGGAGAGTCTGAAGTCTTTGCAGTGACTATTTCCTTAGGAAAATTAAGAGGCCCACAGAATGTCCTTAAGTCAAAATATGTCACACATTTGGGATCCATGTCAGTAACTCCTGTATACACCTATCTACTTACCCAATCCAATAGAGCTGTTAAACAGAAATAACCATAAAACATAACAAAAGGTTGTGTCTCCAAGCTGATGCTCACATTGATCTCAATCTCTTTAGGGCCTCATTGTTGGAAAAGAATCCCCTTTTCCATACTTAAGTCCACTGTCTGTTAATGCAGATCTCAGCAGGCCAAATCAAATAAATGCAGATATAAGCAAACAATCTATTATTTTTTTACTATGTAAAAAAAAAAAACAAGATAAAGTCTGTACCTTTCCATTCTTCTCAATCTAGATTTATTTATCTTAAAATAAGCACTTTTATCCGAAAATGTCATAATATCTAACAATTGTGAGTTTCACCTTTTAAATATGCATTGTAATACAGCTTCAGGGCATAGGAGGTTTCACAGTATCCCAAAGGAGAGAAAGTGGTGCAGCTTGGGTTGGCTTGGCATCAGTTGCAATAGCAAAACAGAGGAAAGATGGAAGCAAGCCCAGGACTCGGTGAAAGAAACACTATAATTAGCATGTTGGATGAGGTCTGATACAGGTAATCTGTGTGGTAAAACAAGGATGAGGGCAGCTGCAAAACCCTCCTTTATATTGTTTCCTGTGAATTCAGGCATTTTCTTAATATGAAGTGAGGGGAAAAAACTGACCCCCCCCCCTTATAAAAGGTAACACAAATGTGAACATGCATCCATGTACATGTTATCAGTGTAGAAATATGTTTTACTTCTACATTCAGCTCATGACAGAAGGGATCAGTCTGCTTTTATGAAGCGTGTGAGTCTTTTTAAAACATAACTAAATGTTTGGCTATCCACAGTTACAAGTATTAAACGTTTGACAGAGTATCTTGTGTAATTGGATGAACAGATTATCACTTTTACTTATCTGAGGCCATTATTACAGGGATGAGTATGCTAAGGCAAAACAACCATTTATTTCAAAATATAATATTTATAACAATTATTAATTATTTCAAGTGAAAGTAGTTGTGATCTTCCAGATTGGACCTGGCTGACACAGTATCTGAAGAGAGCCCCAAAGTTTAAAGTGAGTCGTAAAGTTACCAACCAGGAGTCTATATGTAATTGCTCTGTGTTTTGTGCAACCAGAATGGTTGTTATATGCCTGCAGTCATTCCTTCTTATCCAAGTCAGATTTTTATCCTAAAGCAAGATCTGGATGGTGGCTGGCCAAAATATCATAAGTTACTTCTGGGGGTGGGGAAACCAGTCCAAAAACATAAATAGTTATCCCACGTGGAAACCATAATCTGAGGGCCAAATCCACTGTAAATGTCTGTGCTTTCGCTCATATAAAGAGATTCATCCGATTCAGGAAATAGTCCATAGTCAAACAACAATTAGCCCAGCTTACACACACGCCCAGCTTACACACACGCCCAGCTTACACACACACACACACACTTTACAGACCAGTGTCATAGGATCGTAGGAGATTACTAGGCTATTGACATGGCGGTCATGTTAAGCCTAGCCATTTCAACTACAGGTACTAGTCAATACCCAAGATTGAGTTAAGTGAAGACTGCCCATGTCCAGGAGGGTTGTGGGGGCTATCCCAGGTAAGAATGTATGGTGCCCCATCCACTCATCCAGGTTCCTCTTGAACAGTGTCATAGAGGTGTTCTGTTTCACATGAATTGGTAGCCTGTTCTACAGACATGGCAGTCGCTGGGAGATAAATCTGTCCCTACAGCTTTCCTAGTTAAGTCACAGGCTATATATGTCCTTGGAATGGGTAGCCTTAGACCCATTTGATTTACAGATATGCAGTAAGTTCATTAGGTTTGGGTCTTGGGTTGCTCTGTAGGCCAGGCATGAGTCTCCCCTAAGAAGTCTATACAATACAAATATAGTGACAGGGATTTTAGTCAGTCCGTGTAAAGCACATGCTGGAGGCCCTTGATCTTCTTTGTTAGAAACCTATGAGGTCTCTCTAATTGCTATAGATGCTTACTACAGTACAAACCGAATGGGGCGTTATACTCAATTATGGGCCGGATAAGTGCCAAGTATGGGGGGGGGGTTACTACTACTTTTGCTGTTGAGGTGATGCCTTTATTAATCAAGTGAGCTACATGGAAAGCTTTCCTTATAACAGCAGACACATGGTTGTCAACCTGTGATCTCAGATCCCTTACCACTTCATGGTTACTTAAGGTACTGTTATTGATTTGATAGTGTGAAGGAACATTGTTTGTGCCGAAGGGAATGATGATGCATTTCTTTGCATTCAGTTTGACACCATGACTAATACATCAGTCGTTGGTCTGTGTGAGACCATCCTGGAGTATACGGACATCATTTGAGGATTCAATGATTGCATCTAGTTAGCAGTTGTCTGCAAACTTGATCAGCCACAACCCTTCAGTTGTGACCTTAACTTCTGAGAAGTATACACCAAACAGTAGAGGGACCAGCACTGATCCCTGTAGCACCCCACTGGTTATGTTCTATGGCCTTGCAGATGAGGCTGGTCAGGCTTATGGGTCTGTAATTCCCCAGGTCTGTTGCTAGGCCACCTTTGTGGAGGGGAATAACTGTAGCTGTTCTCCATTCCGTAGGAGCAAAGCTTGTGCTTAGGCTATGGTTGCAAATGGTACTTAGTGGTAATGCTAGTTCATGTTTTAGCCTGTTTAGAAGACAGCCAGGGATGTCATCTGGTCACAAAGAGGCCATATTCTTTGCCTTGGATAGGGCTTTGAGGACCAGCTCTTCAGATATGTAAGGTGAGGAGGAAGTTTGGGGGAGGGTTTGTTGTAAGTTAGGAGGGCATAAGGGAGTGAAATGTTTGCCAAACCTGTCCGCTAATTTTGCTATCTAATTTTGCTATCTCTGTGGGGTCAGTGTGTGTGATACAGCTGGTCACTAGTTCTGCACATGCTTGGGTCCTACCATTTAGGTTATGTACATAGCTGTAAAAGGCCTTATGGTTATCTTTGGCAGTACTTGCTAGGCTTCTCTCAAAGGAGCTCTTGGAGAATTTGACAAGATGTTTTATTTGCCTGATTAGGCTGAGGAGGGTGCTTTTCCATTGTTGGGTCTTTGTCTTTGTTTTCTTAGACAGCAACATTTTGCATTTCTTGAGAGTCTGTTGATGCTGGAAGTCCACCATGGCAGCTTGATTTTACTTGAGGCACTGGCTTTGATTTTATTTGGTAGAGCAAAGTTTACATACTTACTCAAGTAACTGCACAGGGCTTTAGTGTAAGCGTTGGTGTAGTTACCACTTTCAGCTTGGGGTGGGGCTTGTAATGCATTTATACCTTCACCTGGAGGGTATAGTTTGCCTTGGTGAAGTTTTTTAGTCTGATTTAACCCTTTGTAAGTTCTGGTGTTAGTGTCAATTCGAAGGTGACTGATTTGTGGTCAGTTTTAATTAATAAGGGTCCAACAGTTGCAGCAGTGCACCTGATTGACATGTTGGTAAGGACCAGATCTAGAATGTTTGTTGTTCTTGTTAGGGTATGGACAATTTGCTCCAGGCCATTTCAATTCACAAAGTCAAGGATCTTTTGAGCTAGTGAGTTTGAGATAGAGTAGGTTTCCCAGTTGATGGTGGGAGAATTGAAATCCCCATAACCAGTGTGTTCTGTAATATCTGGATTGTCTTCAGTTTGGTTAAGTAGGTTTCATGGGTGTCGTGATTCATGGAGGGGGATCTATAACTGGCTAAATCTTGAATGGGGGTCTTTTTCACTGTAAGCTGAACCTGGAGTAACTCCATGGAGTTGCCCAGTCTAACTAGATGTGAGGTGAATTTATCTCTAATATAGCTTGAAACACTGCCTCCTTTGGTTTTCACATGTTCATTTTGTGGTCTAAAGGTGTGGAAGGCATTGTAGCCTTGCAGGGCTGGGGTATTCTCTGAGGCCTTAAACCAGGTTTCTGTGACTGCACAGGCATCTACATCTTCTAGTGACAGAAGTGCTTTCAGGGAGTGCAGTTTATGGTTTAAGCTCCTAGCATTTAGCAGCATGACCCTTATTTTGTTCTGATTGGTTAATTTCATGTCGGTAATGTTTTTGAGACCTTGCCTAAAAAAGGCACTATGGGGGAGGCAAGTGTCTTTGCCAGCAGCCAAAAGCCTAGGGGTGCTAGGTGTAAACCGTCTCTAGCAAAGCAGTGAGGTTTGTCGATCATGGCTTCCCAGGCAGACAGGAACTGGATCCCCTTGGAATGACACCAAAAACTAAGCCAATTATTAAACTCAATTATTTTTCATTTATACTGTGGCATTATTCTAGGTGAGGATAGTATGCTTCTCAAGGCTAGGGACATACCTGCCTCTGGGACACATACTCAGAGAGCTTGACCATGTCCCTCTTCATATAGTCCAGTGAGGTACATTTCAGGTCATTCACACCAATATGAACTATGACAGGGTCATAACGGTACTTGTTTCTGAGAGACCTGAGTGCATATGTAAGTTGGCGAATCCTGGCGCCAGACAGGTAGCTGACTGTGACTTTCTCCTTGTCCAGCCTGGTGAGTGGGACATCTGTGTGTCTCTCTGTTGAGTCTTCAATGACAAAAAAACTTGAAAACGTGTTCATAGGTAGGTACTAGGCTATCGGCCCAAGGGCCTAAGTAAGCCTGGCCAACAAAGTTCCCTGGCTTATGCAACCCAAGAAAGTTAATTTGTTGTGCCCTTGTCGAGCAGAGCCACAGAAGTGATCCCCGGGGTGTATTTCCTATTTCCTATCTACTCATCAAGATTTTTCTTGAAGAGTGCTAATGAGGAACATTGCTTGACATAGATGGGTAGCTTGTTCCATAGTATAGGAAGTCTCTGGGAAAGGAATCTATACCTCCAGCATGTCCTGTTCATTGTGGTGACAAGGTTTATGTCCCTAGAGCATGTAGCTCAGAGGGACTGGGATTTCTTTAGGTGTAGCATGTCCAACAGCTCTGGGTTTACAATAGCTTTATATGTTAGGCAGAGATCTCCCCAGAGTAGGCGATATGCTACAGAGTAAAGCTGGAGTTTTTGAGACGGTCAGTGTAGGGCATCTGTTTGAGGCCAGTAATCCTCTTTGTGAGGTACTTCTGTGGCCTTTCCAGCTGCTACAGATGATTTGTGAGGTACATTCCAAAAGGGGCATTGTACTCTATAATGGGTCTAATGAGAGCCGAGTAGCTACTGTGTCGATGTGATTATCAAAGGAGAGACTACTGTCCACCTGGGTCCCAAGGTCTCTTATCACACATTCAGCGTTAAGTAGACTGCCTTTTATGTGGTAGTTCATGGGTACAGAGTTTTTACTAAAGGGGATGACAATGCACTTTTTGGCATTGAGCTTGAGGCCATGCCTCTGACACCAGGCATCTGTCTCAGTGAGGCCCTTCTGTAGGATGTCCGCATCATTTGGGGACTCGACTATGGCTCCTAGTTTGCAGTCATCTGCAAACTTCCTTAGCCAGAGGCCTTCTGTGTTAGCCTGTACTTCAGAGAAGTAGATACCAAACAGGAGAGGTTCCAGGACTGAACCCTGTGGTACTCCACGTGTCACTGGTTTGAAGTCAGATTTGAAGTCTGCAACTTTTACAGTGTAGGTTCTGTCAGTGAGCCAGTTGGCAACCCATCTTGTGACGTAGGGATTTATACCTAGTTTAGTGAGTTTAGCTATAATTCCAGAATGGGGGATGGTGTCAAAAGCCTTGGTGAGGTCAAGATAGGCTGTGTGAACCACCTTATCCTCATCTACGGCTTTGGTGACTGCCTCAAAGAAGTCGGTTAGATTCAGAATGCATGATCTGCCTTTCACAAACCCAAACTGGGTGGGGTTCAGAGTTTGGAGGTTACTAATGTCTTTGTTTATGAGTTCCATGATGATACATTCCATGGCCTTGCAGACCAGGCTGGTCAGGCTAATAGGGCGATAGTTCCCAAGATCAGTGGTGGCTCCCCCTTTGTGGAGTGGGATAACTGTTGCTGTGCGCCATTCAGTGGGCAAAAAGACTGACGTGAGACTATGACTGAACATGGAGCCAGTTTGTTCTGAAGTTCATGTAAAATGCAACCTGGGATGTTGTCTGGTCCCATGAATGCTGTGTTTTTGGTTTTAGAGAGTGCAGCTTTTACCTGCATAGATGTGATTACAGGGACTCTGCATTCTTCCTGTATAGCTATGGGTCCTTTAGGGGGTGAGAGGGGGGTAAAGTTAGCACTGAACCTATCTGCCAGGATGTTGGCAATATCAGTTGATTCTGTAATTTTCATGCCGTTGTGCTGTAACTCAGAGCAGATCTGAGTATTGCCATTGAGATTTTTGACATAGCTATAGAATGCTTTGTGGTTGCCCTTAGAATCAGTGGTGATTTTGTTTTCATAGCTAGTTTTGGAGTATCTTATAAGGGATCTCAGCTTCTTACTGAGGCTGACCAGGGAGTTCCTCCACTCATGGGATTTTACTCTCTTTTGCGACAGTTTCTTCCTTCTGTTGTAAAGTTTGTTTATGGCAGGAGACCACCAGATTGGCTTCCTTTTTTGGAGGATAGCATCTTGGTTCTATTTGGGATAGCACGATCCATGCACTCGTGTAAGTGCTTATAGAGTGCATTTGTGTAGGATTCAGCAGTCATAACTGTATTGTCCATCTGCATGGGTGTCATGTTCGCCATTTCTCTCAAGAAGCATGAAGTTGGCTTTGGAGAAATTTTTTACTGTGGCTTCCTTAATGGTGGGTGGGGACGGGATGCGGATATCTAGGGTGATTAGCTTATGGTCGGATCTGACCAACAAGGAGTTGACTTCAGGTGTGGAACACTGGTCACTCATGTTGGTAATGACTAGGTCTAGGATATTGTTGCCCCTGGTGGGGGGTGTGGATAAGTTGATCCAGGGCATTGGAATTTATGAATTCCAAAAAGCATTGAGCAAAGGAGTTGGTACATGAGTAGTTTTCCCAGTTAATGGTGAGGTAGTTGAAATCACCCATTATTAGGGTATTTGGTTGAACCCTAATATTTTCTAGTATATTAAGAAAAGAGGAGTGGGAATCCTGGGGCATGGTGGGGGATCTGTAGCAAGCTACAGTTTGGTTTGCAGTTTTGCCCAGAGTTAGTTGCACTTGGATAACCTCAGATGCATTATGCTGTGCACTTGTTTTTTAAGTGTTACGCTTTACAGGCTTGGTGGGTGATACACTGGTGTTGTTATGTGTCATGGGTGCTGTGGAGGCTGTTTTGGTAAGTTTTTCAAAGGAACCTCCACGTATGTGGATTTATGTATTTGATGGGTACGTGTAATGAGTAGTGGTACTATGTGAATATGTAGTGGTAGGTGAGTTGGCAACCTTCTCCGTGTTACTGTTTTGAGTGAGAGAGAGCATGGATTCTAGATTCTTGGTGTAAATGCATCTCTTGCACTCTGTACTAGACTATGTTATTAGTAGTGGGTTGTCTGTGTACATGAAGCAATTGCTACACTGCCTCAAGAGACCCAAGTCAACAAGGCTGGCAGGAGTAACAAGGGCAGTCCAGCTGTCCATAATGCTAGGTTGAAGACTGTTGTCACTAAAGGTGGCTTTTCAGAAATGATCACAGAGGAGCTCGGTGAATGGATATCTCTGCCTGCGTTTTAAGGGAAATGTTGTTGAATTTAACTGTCCAGCTTTGGCGCACAGTTACGTGGCAGTCCGTGGTGCTGTGAAATGCGCAAACAAGCAGAAACCTGCACAGATGCAGGGCCTAAATACCAGAAGCTAAGACCTGAAAAAACTCTAACAAAATTCAAAAGGGCCAGTGAGGATGCTATTCTAAGCCCTAGACTGGTCTCCCTTTACCAGTCAGGTGCCAATCAAACACAATTCTCTAATAAAAGTGCTGATAGGTCCCTTCCAATCCAAGATGGCTTGGAAAAAGTGCTCAGAACAAACAAACCACTACAAACAGTTCCAGAAGCAGCAGGCCTGGATCTGGACTATACTACAGCTACTAGCTACTCTAGTATCAGTGGCGAAACGGTGGAGAATATTTAACACAGCGGAAAAATAGCAGTGAGACGCTGACAAAATGTTTAAAACAGCAGAAAATCAGCCAGTAGGCTCTAAGGAATGATTTTAACATTTACCAGATCAGTTAATTAAGTACTGATTGGTGGGAAACCATAGCAGGCAGAACAGATAGCTTTAAAACAGTGAAAAATACCAGTAAATACTTAAATCAGTGGAAACAACAAAAAAAAATTGCTAAACAGTGGAAACAGCAATAAAATTTGATTTTACAGGCACAGTGTAACAGGCAATTGCAGTATAACAGTGTAATTTAGTACATAGTAAGTAAATAAATACAGTATAAAAGTAGGCAGCAGGCAATAAAAAAGTGCAATAAATAGTATACATAAGCAAAAAAACAGGCAACTTATGTTTTTTTTGGAAGCTTAGAAGCCTGTAGACGTCTGTCAACCAATCCCAGTGCACAAGTTAACATTGCATTAAAATGTACAAAATTCACTGCAGTACAATAATTCCATCTCATCTGGGACAAAACAGTTAGACAAATATGAAACAAAAACAAAAGAAAAATAAATAAAAAGTAGCAGTTATGTAGACGTGAGAGAAGTTAGTGGGACAAAGGATGCACATGGTCCCAGCTGAAATCTCTAGGTAAAATACTCACAGAAGAAAGATGAACTGATAACAAAAACTGAACCAGTGTAGACCGTCACAATCCCTTTAATGAAAGTGATAACGTTGGTTTATCAGTTTCATTAAAGGGATTGTGATGGTCTACACTGGTTCAGTTTTTGTTATCAGTGAAATCTCTAGGTGCCTGAGCCAGAAACAGAGGAGTCATTATTACCATTAGATCTCATATGCATTCCTCAAATATAGTGACCTAAAGGCACATTGTACGCCCCTCCATAAAAGTAATGTGGTAGGTGAGTAGCTAGCTGACTAAAGAGCAAGTTAGGAACTGAGGTCTACCCTAAAAAGGCAGCTTATGCTCAGGAGAAGGTAAGGTGACATATGTGGCCAGTCATAGTAAATCTCAAGTCCTGCACTGACCCAACCGCATACCCTAATGACCACAGCCAACAACCACTTGCAAGAAAGTAGAGTAACAAGCCATTCATGCCAAAAACAGACTGGTATATAAAGGTGAAAAAGTGGACCCCCTCCAATCAAAATGCTACAGTTACAACATCTTGTAGGAGATGAAGAGCTCTTCCAGGTCTTGTAGTCTGCTCATGAGGACAGACTAAGAGCAAAAGCTGATATGTGTGTGCAGAGCAAACCAAATTAGATGTGGTCAAACAATTTGACAATTACCCTTAAGGGAACTTCACCTGTATGCACTAGAGAACTTCATACACCAGTGTACACTTCATACACTATGAGGAATCTAACACCATACAGATGACCAGACCAGGCCAGACTAGCTGTGAAACTCTAGACATACGGAGCCCAAAAGACATGACTATCAAGAACCAATCCCTTATACCCAAGACATCTTCCAGTCACTGGATCAGTAACCGCAGACATACATGAAACATAGTCATAGTCAAGGTTGCCTTGCTCGGTCAGGGGATGTTGGTTGCAATGCCTGTCCTCATTAGTTTCCTTTCAACTTAAAATACAGGGTAAAAGATGCCTACTATAAGAAAGAGCAATCAGTCAAGGTGGCAGTAACCAAGCAACCCAATTTTAAAGGTGCCATGAGGGTGTCCCCTGTTTTGAAATAGACCAAAGGTCAATCAATGACCCCCTACATTCTGCTAAAGACCACATCTTCATACAAAAGTAAATAACATACACATAATAATAAGTTGGCCCATAGTCCCAAATGTAAGCTAGACAACATAAAAAAGCTTTGTTTGCGGGGCACTGGGTGAAGCAGGCTACAGTTAAGTCTATATTTACTGTAAATCTTTGAAGCTAGTCATTTTTTTCCACTATCTTGATATTAAGAATATATTTGCATTTGCAGGGACTAATGTAGTAGGGAGTTTTGCAGCTGCCCTTATCCTGGTTTTACCATACAGCCGCATCCAACATGAACATTATGGTGTTTCTTTCACCTAAGTTATGTTGCAAAATGCATATATTTAAAAGCTGAAATTCTCCATTGTTAGATCTGAAGTCATCTTTGGATGAAAAGATAAATAAAGCCAGATTGTTTGAGAAGACTGGAACTTTTCAGACTTATCTTGTTTTTTTTTTGTTTGTTTTTCCATAGGACTTAGTAATTGTAGAATATTTGCTCTTCTGCTTTTACTTGGTTTTGGCCTGCTGAGATCCGCATTAATAGGTGATGCACCCAAGTATGGAAAAGGGGATTATTTCCCAACATTAAGGTCCTAAAGCGATTGAGATCAAGGTGAGCATCAGCTTGGAGATTCACCCTTTTGTTATGTTTTTAGTGAAAATATGTTCAATGTTATCAAGGGTCTAGCAGCACAAAATTAAAAATAGTTGTAAGGAATAAGATGTCTGGCAGAATCAGTTTAATCCAGTATAACACAATAAATGTGCCAGGTAAGAAACTGAATATGAAGCCATTCCAAATACCAGAATCTCAATGACAGGCATTTAGGAAGAGGTAAAGAAAATGTCCAATCTTAGGATCATAGAAAACTCTCAAAGTGTCTGGGATAACACCACCAGATTGGTCTCTAAGGTTTTGTAACAGCATCCGAAGGCTGAATACTATTTCCAAATTTGACTCCTAACTTACAGCTCAAACAGCTCAAGCTTACTGGTAATGTCCACTAGTCACCAAAGTTAAGAAAAAAGCTTACATTCTCCATGTTAGATGAACTTTTCCATTATAGTGTCATCTTCTTTTTTGGTAGACCACCCTTCCCAAATCAACTAACCTACACCCAACTAACTCTAGCCCATAAGCTTATTCTCAACCCCTCCCTCTGTCCATCCCTTTCATCAGCCTTTAAAATGCACTGACCCAATAGAGTATTAAGGTCAAACAATCAAAACCTACTAGAAGTGCATAAACCTACACATCCCCCAGGCAAAAACCTTCTATCCTTCAGCCTAGCTCGACACTGGAACTCCCTACCACCATCCATTCGCACCACCATTAACCACTCTACCTTCAAAAATCTCTTCACTCACATCTAACATCACAGTGGGAATGCTCTTGCTCCCACCCTACATAACTAATCCTGTCTTCTCACCTCCCCTGCTTCTTCCTGCTTCTACTCTACTCTTTCTATATAATTGTATAGAATGGACCAGACAAGCTTTTAGTTTACTTCCCCAACTATGCAACATCCTTTAGTATGACGTTGTGCCTTTCCACAGTGTGAATGATTCCTCTCGAATTGTGTAATTGCTTTATTTGCTGTAGTATTGTTATATATCCTTATCAATCTGTATTAATTGTTGTATTTGGACTATTTTATTTTAAATATTTGCCTTTCTCATTTGTATAACTATCATTACTACCTGCTGTACCTATATTGCTACTGTTTCATGTATATTGTTGCCTGTTTTGGAGCTTTTCTCCCCAGGACTCCATTGAAAATGGGTTCTTTATGGCCCAATGGACTATCCTGGTAAACCAACTGCAATAAATAAATAAATAGATGAGCTGGTTGAAAGATTAGTAAAGTTAGATTTCTACCCACTTTAGATCTGACTAAAGCTTACTGGTAATGTCCACTAGTCACCAAAGTTAAGAAAAAAGCTTACATTCTCCATGTTAGATGAACTTTTCCATTATAGTGTCATCTTCTTTTTTGGTAGACCACCCTTCCCATGATCATATTGTGTAGATCAGTGGTCTCCATCCATTTTTGCACCAAGGACCAGTTTAATATAAGACGATTTTCCACGAAGCGGCCATCGCACGTGCACAAAAATAAACCATAATACAGTGCATAATAAGTACAACTCACCATAACGCAGAATCAGTGGGAACCCTGAGCTTGTTTCCCTGCAGTGGGATGGTCCCATCTAGGGGTGATGGGAGACAATGACAGCCTAAGTGTGTTCCTTATGTCCAATCTACTCCATACTTTCATTTTGGTTGCTATCATGGCAGAAAACCCAGCTTCACAAGATAGAATTCTGGAAATGGCAATAGGGTTTTCAGTGATTATTCAAGCAACTTTCTAAGTTTATAAGAGCAATATTTAAAATATGCCCCTATTATTTGTAGCTCTGTCCAGATTTATTGTGCAAGAAGTTGAGAAGCATGGTCGAGAGGTACACAAACATCTTAATAATTGATGCTGCTGCCAGGGATCGCTCTCACTGTCTCTCTGACACATACACACACACACACACACACACACACACACACACACACACACACACACACACACACACACCCTCTGTTCTGCTTTCCTGCACACATTCACTCACACATGCAGACAGAAACAACACGCACACAAACTTTTTTCTGTATCATTTCTTTTTATTTTACAGTCGCTAAACAACAAAAGCACTGCATTGTGAGTGCAAAATAACAGCTCGATCAATCTCATTGTTCACTCTCTGTCATACACACAAACACAGTGTCTTCTGCTTTCACACACACATATATTCTGCTTTCATGCATGCATTCACTCACACACACACACACACACACACACACACACACACACACACACACAGAAACATAAACACACACACACATACATACACACATTCACTTTTTTTCATTTCACTCCCTGCTAGAAGTTTCTGTGTAGCCCCATACCAAATGATCCACGTCCTGTTGGTTAGAGACTGCCGGTGTAGACAACACACCACTACAAAATAAAAATATAGTTAGAAACATAAAAACTTTGGTTGATAACTCCTCTTTTGACCATCATCAGGAAACCCTCGTATTTACACAGATAATTACCAAAGAAATATCATTGAGACCTAAAAATGTAATCATTCCCTTATACACAGCATTGATAAGACCACTTATCAAGTACAACATCTCACTGGGCTGTATCTCACTAAAGATATCAAAAAATTAGAAAGGCCCCAAAAGTTCCTAACCAAAAAGATCACAGGCTTAAAGTCTCTGAGCTACCAAGAGAGGCTGGAAGCTCTGTTCCTTTATTCAGTGTCTTACAGATGTTTGAGATAAGATCTGTGTCTCACTTATTGTGACATTAGACACCTGGATGTCCTGGACCTCCTGTATCTTTGCAAACCCAGTATCCCCACTAATACTAGAACCAGGGATCTAAATTTCAACAGATAAATAAATCATGGTAGAGGGACAAGTTTGTAACCCAGTATCTCCCAAAACTCTGGAACAAACTTCCCTGCATGGTAAACAGTGAAACACACCATTTTTCTTTAAACATAACATAAATGACTAGATGGGTAGCCACAAATTTACTCTGGATTTGGGCCTCCTGGAGAAAGCTGGGGCAGTATTAAAGAGGCTACTGGCAAGGCATGATTGGTCATAAAACTTACTGGCCTTAGAATATTTATGGATCTATGAATGCATAAAGCCATACTATTTGGTCTCCAAAAACCACATGCTACATTCCAGACACTTATGGATAAAATCCTAAGACACAATACTAGATATGCAGTAGCCTAAATGGATGATATTGAGATAGTCTGTGATGACTGGAAAACCATCTGACCAAAGTTCAAGGTATTCCCTATATCATGCAGAGCTAACTGCCACCTAGCTAAGTGCAAATTATGCATGGTGAAAGCCTGCAATTTGGGGTATATTATAGGCTGAGGGTTGGTGAAACAATAAGTTAAGAAAGATGAGAGTGTCAAAACTTGTCCCACTCCCATCAATAAAAAACAGTCAATGCTTTCTTGGGTCTATCTAACAACTATAGGATGCTTAGTCTAAACTTTGCTGTACTTGTATGACCTCTGACTGACCTGGCTAAAGGGAGGACACCACAAATAGTACAGAGACAGCTGTAGCCAAACAGGCCTTTTGATGACTAAAGAAAATGTTGCGTTTCAAACTGCTCTTAATGGCCTCAGATTTCTAAAGGTAGCTTGTTGTGGTTACAGATGCTTTGGACATGGGTAGGTACTGGAGCAGTTTTAACACAGGCAGTGATGCAGAAGAGCATCCTGTGCATCACATCAGCAGGAAAGTTAATAAAGCAAAGGTACTCTGTCATTGAGGAGAGTGTCTGGCAAAAATGGACATTTAGAACCCTTAAGTTTCATCTCTTAGGAAGAGTATTTATCTTAGTCACTGACCATGACCCTTTGCAGTGGTTATACCAGAAAAAGACTGTAACCCCAAGCTGGCAAGATGGATACTGACCCTTCGACCCCACAGACTTTCACATCCACCACCACCAACCAGGTTACACCTATTATAATGCCAATGAGTTGTCACTGGTCTACAACTCATAAATGGATGCAGAAACTGATAGTTCTACACTGGGGGGAAGGAGGCGTCATGTAATATACTGCATGTGTGGTGCCACATGCATATACAGGAAATGGTGTAGTGGTTTATACAGGAGGGTATATCAGACAAGGAAAGTACATACCTTTCAGGCAGCCAAAGCCAAGAGAGGCAGGCATTGATAATGGAGGACAAACTGCTTCTGGCTGTATAACTTAGTTTCTGTCAGTAAGGAAGACAAATTCATGACCTCTAGGGTCTTGGAAGGAATTTCCAGACAGCAAAGAGTGAAGTGAGAAGGCAGCCTGTAGAGCCTAGAGAAGAAGTGATGAAAGGTTTGAAAGCTGAGAAAAGAAATGAAACTGTGCTGTTGTCCTAAGAGAGTGGGAAGCTATCTGCCTGACACCTGTAAATACTGAACTGCTTTGAAAACAAATTGGAGAGTACTGAACTAATGAGTTGGGTCTGAAAGTTTTATTTGCACTGACTGGATTGTTATGAGTCTTTCCTTCGGAAAAACATTTGTATGACTGATTTTTTATGTTATTCCCACAAGATGCAAGAAAGCATTATTTTTGCTGTCCTTGTAAATAAACCTTGATTCTGTTAACCATAAAGCTGCCTGCAATGACTGTTTATGTGACTAAAAGCCTAACCAAAAGTAGTAGTACTACATGTACGGATGCTTATGGCTTTTATTAGTATCATCAACTAATGGAATTGTTAGTGTCTGTTTTGTTGAGAAATACTGATAGACTCCTGCTTTCATCACAAAATATGAACTGGTGAATCAAACCTTTCCCCGTGCAGGATCCATGCTTATCCAAATTGGGATGAGGTGGGAGTCAGTGTTTTTGCAAGGTTGTAGAATGGATTAACAAAGTGCATCTGTCTGTCTGTCTAACAATATCTATCTGTCTATTTTAGGAAGAATTTGGTGGCAATAATGAAATTTATATGTTATAATTTGGATAATTCACTGGGTGATATTTGTGTTTGCTGAAGCATATAACAGCTAATGCTGCCATCTTGTGGTGGCACACTCATGTAAACCTCACAATAAAAAGTTCCCTATAGCAAATTTTAGCAAATTCCCTATACACACACACGCACACACACACACACACATATATATATATATATGTGTGTATATATATATATATATATATATATATATATATATATATATGTATATATGTGTGTGTGTATATATATATATATATATATATATATATATATATATATATATATATATATATATATATATATATGTATATATATATATATATATATATATATATATATATATATATATATGGGATCCGTACAGATCCCTGACGGCACTTTCTGCCAAAGCAGAAATCACCAAACATGCATAACCAAAAGTGCTGTTCACCGAAGCAGCACTTTCAGTATGCATGCTGGTTGTGCCGGTCGTACTACGGTGCAGTTAAGGGAGAATTCCCTTTTCCCCACTGTAGTGCAACCTCGGAGTGAGAATATAAAGGTAGGGGGTGCAGGGGAGCTTGCCCCCCTGCATAAAAGAAGATTTATTGTTTTTTTTTTTTTTTTGAACTGACTTTAACAAAAGTTCTTTTTCTGTGAAAGCGCTTTCATTAAAGTGCGTTCGGGTATTGTGGATTCGGACTATTGAACTTTCGTTCAATAGTCCTAGATCCATATATATATATATATATATATATATATATATATATATATATAATATACACATACACATATATGTCTATATTTTGTATGGATTTTTCTAGTTTCCAGCACATGACACTGAGTTTGGCAGCAATAATCTATACAATTCAAACATTATGGGATACCCTTTTCTTTTGGGAAATGACACTCTTTCTGTTATTATAACTATTAAACAATGTGTGAGAGCATTAGTTCTAACATGAGAAGTACTATATGACTATGGTTCGATTCCAGTAAGAGGTCAGTTTTTGGGTGCACCAAGAGTATGTACAAGAAATTTACATGAGTAATACTATTACATCACTCCAGCACATGTTTAATGATACAGGACAATGCTCATTAGGACGGACAGTTGCTTAGAACTGTCTGGTTGTTAAATACCATTCAGAGTTACAGGAGTTAGAAGAGTAACCAGACTTTACATTTTACAAATGATGTGTGTCAGATGGCTTTTACAATGTGAATTTGGGTCTCAGCCACCCTTCACTCAGTGATGTTTCTTAAAGTAGTACAGTCATGGATTCTTACTGCTTCACAGAAGCTGCTGACACCAATAGGATTCACAGTCTTAGCAAATGTATTCTACAAAACAGCTTCCCACTGAAGATGAAACTGCTGATATATTTTCTCCTAACATGTATCTGGTGGTGTTTACACAGACAATGCAATCATTCTAATTTTATAGCAATTTTGCTTCACATTTGCTAAATCCTTTACTAGGCTAACTGCCCTTGTGAGCCATTTTAAGCCTAGCCAGTTCACCTTCTGATGATTAAATTAACCCATCCTGTATGGTGTTAGATTGACCTTACCCATCCCACAGTTGGTAATTATATATTACCCCTAATAAGAATAAATGGGGTCATACCACAGATAATTTGAGGAGACCCATGCATGGGATAATGCATTTAGGAGCTGCATCTGTCTATTAGCAGTACAAGTGGCAGTTCTGTTGTAAATTTTCTATTACCCAGCCATAGATCCAAGTTACACTTCAGTATGGACAGGGATGAGCTTTGTTTTACATGGATGGGGAGTCTGTCACAGAGCAGTGGTATCCTCTGTGAGATATACCTTTCCCTCCAAAACATTCCAGTGATCCTGCAGACAAGGTTTAGGTCCCTGGACTGAGTATTTTTGATGCTGTTTGACTTGCTGATGTATGGTATGTCTATGAGTATTTGGTCAGAAGATGTCTTGTATGCCAAACACAGGTCATATCTTAGCAGTCTGCAGGATACCAAGTACCGTGACAGGGCTTTGAGTAAGTCCATGTAGAACATATTATTTAGGCCTTGTATCCTTTTAATAAGGTATCTCTGTGGGTGCTCCTGTAGTTGCATACATCTGGACAGATTCATGCCAAAGTAGGTATTATACTCAATGACTGGCCTAATGAGGGATGAGTGACCCAAGATTCTCTAAATCTAGTCACAATCCCTTTGTTTATAAGCTGTGCAATATAGAAGGACATTCATACAACAGTGGACACATGTTGGTTGAAGTCTAGGTCATTACCACAAATACGTCCCAAATCATGAACAACTGGGTCAATCCTCAAGGGAATATTGTCAATGTGATAGTTCCCCAGGGTATATGACTTCCCATTGGAGACGACAATGCATTGTTTGGCATGTAGTTTCAGCCCATGATTCTGGCACTCGTTGTTTGTTTGGGACAAACCTTCCTGCCAGATGGCTAAGTTATTTGGGGATTCAATAACTGCTCCTAGCTGGCATTCATCTGCAGACCAGGTCAGTCGGAGCCCTTTGGTATTGGCTTTACTTCAGAAAAGTAGATGCCAAAGAGGAGATGTCTCAACACCAAAACCCTGGGGGATTCCACTAGTGACTGGTCTTTTTGTGCGTGTAGCTTCTTCTCCTCTTTTGATCTCCTGAGTACCGTGAGACAGCATGCAATCCAGTGGTTGATGAAAGGATTTATTCCAAGTTTATTTAGCTTTACTGCTATGGCTTAGTGAGGGATTGTGTCACAGCCTTGGCCAGGCTGTAGTATGCAGTGTGTACCATTTTACCTTCTTCCATTGTTTTGGTGATCTTTTCAAAAAAAGTCCACCAGCCTGAGTAATCATGACTTGTCCTTGACGAATCCAAACTAAGAAGGGTCACATGTTTGGAGATTCCCTATGTCCTTACTGATTAATTCCATTATAAGTCTTTGAGTAGTTTTGTATATGAGGCTGGCCAGTGTTATGGGTCTGTATTAGCCTAGGTGTGTGGAAAGCCATCATTTTTGCAAGGGAATGACTGCAACTGTTCTCCATTCACTTACTACAAAACCTGCATAAAAGCTGAGGTTGAACAGTGTTGTTAAGGGGGGTGGATAAATCCTGGATTATGCTATTTAAGATGCATCCTGGGATAGTATTAGGATCCATCAATGCAGTATTTTTAGCTTTTGAAAGTACTTTCAGGACTTGGTCTTATGTGATATAGCTGGTGGCGAGTCGGTTTCAGGTATATCTTGTGGTATAGATAGAGGGGGAGAGGGGTAAAGTTTGAGCTGAGTTTATCGGCCAGAAGGTCAGCTATATATTCAGCCTCAGTGTAAATAACATCATTTACAAGCAGCTCAGTGCATTGCTGTGATTTGCTTCTGAGATTATGAACATAGCCAAAAAAAAGGCCTTGTGATTGTCTTTGACTTGGATGGCTATTTTAGCCTCAGACTTGGATTTGGTGGATTTTAATCGCCACGGTGGTACGGCGGTAGCATTGTTACCTCACAGCAAGAGGTTCTCCCGTTCGATTCTCGGCTGGGCTTGGGAGTGCCTTCTGTGTGGAGTCTGCATGTCCTCCCCGCAGTTGGGAAGCGTTCAAAAGACATGCGTGCGTAAATGGGCATGCCTTCATTGAAGGTTGGGTGTCGAGCTGGCACCTCAGCATTTCGTAAAAATCTACTGCCAATCATTAGCCGACAGGAGTTCCGCTGCTTCCACCCCTTACCGGGAAAAGCCGAAAGACAAGCAACAACAACTTGGATTTGGTGGATTTTATTAAACTCCTGAGTTGTTTATTTATTTCAGTGATGAGGATTTTATTCTGAATTCTTTACCTTTTATTGTAAAGTTTCTTGATAATTATGGTTCCACCAAGGGGGTTTGTTTCTGGGAGTTTGACCTGCAACTGTTCCTGTAGGGTACAGCTGCATCTATGTAGCTGTTTACATACTAGTACAGTGTGATGGTATATGCTTCTGTGCAATACGTGGAGTTAACTTGGTTTGGTGAGGATTTGAAGCTTGCCAATGTATCACTTATGAGCATGTAGTTTGTCTTAGAGAAATTTCTAAAGGTACCTTGGGTGGAAAGGGTCACTGGTTTTAATTTTTATTTTGGATGGGACAGCTTTATGGTCAGCCCTAACAAATGACAAAGATATGCAAGAGATGATCCAAGATGCCCCTGTATTACTAAGTACAAGATGCAAGATGTTGTTCTCCCTAGTGGGTACTCTAATTGTTCAATGGTATTTGTGGTAGTGGTGTAGGTTTCCCAGTCTATAGCTGGATAGTTTAGATAACCTAGTAACATGGTATTGGGTTTAATACTGAATGATTCCAGTTCCTGTAGATAGGCATTATGACTTTCTTGGGTCATAGAGTTTTTTAGCTATCTAATGTATAGCACAGGATCTTTCTGATGGTTATTTGGACATGTAGAAGCTCTGCTGCATCATGCTGCTTTACCAGACTTGATGTGAGACTCTTCTGGATGAAGAATGAGACACCTCCACCTTTTTTTTCTTTCTGCTCAGTAGCTGGTCTAAATGAGTAGAAGGCATTACAACCCTCCAAACCTGGACACCTCTCTGCCATTTTAAACCATATCTCTGACACTACACAGAAGTCTACTTCATCTAGGGTGAGAAGGGCTTGTAAGTAGCAGAGTTTCTTGCTTAGGCTCCAAGCATTGATCATTAACACCTTCATATTTTCATTTGCTTGCCTTGTTATGTTGGTAGGTTTATCAGGTTAGCATTGCCTAAAAAAGGCACTATGGAGGTGGGCATTGACTTTGCAAATAATCTAAACCCTAGAGGGGACAGGTGCAGGCCATCCCTGGTGAAGCAGCATAGTCAGGTGATCATATCCTCCCAGGCAGATAAGTATTGGGCCCCCTTCGAATGACACAAAAAATGTAGCCAATTACTGAAATCAATTTTTTTTTTGCTCATATTGTGGCATCATCATTTGGAGAAGGTAAAATGTTGCTCAGTGCTAGGCTTATATCTGCCTGGGACACACAGAGTGAGAACTGCATCCTGTTCTCTTCATATAGTCTGTGGAGGTACATCTCATGTCACTGACATCCACATGTACTATGACAGAGACATACTGCCATTTGTTGTTCAAGGACTTGAATGCATGTATGATCTGATGAATTCTGGCACCAGGCAGGCAACTAACCATCACTTTTCTTTGTTCAGCCTGGTAAGAGGTACATCTGTATGTCTTACAATAGAGTCATCTATAACTAGAATGTTTGATAATACTTAATAATTTATTGCATAACATCAACATCAAACATTATCTTTCTAGCATTCTATTTTTAGAGCAGGCTGCGTGTAAAATTTGCCCAGAGCATAATAAAATTTGAATTTATGGAGAAGGGTAGGACAGCTGTATAGTGCACTTTGTTTTTAAAATAATGAAATCTACAGACTCGGGGCCAGATTCAAAAAAACTTACTCTTGGTGTAAGTGACTTACCCTGGTGTAAGCCTGCACCAATTCCCAAAGTCTTGCTCTCAGTGTATGGGACTTACTCCAGTAAAAGACCTATCTATAAGGCATGCACATAGCTTTTATTTTAATAAAACTGAAGTGGTGAGAAGTTTTATGTGGCTACTTGCATTCGGTTGGTCTACTGGACTGCATTGTCTCCTTGGTCAGGGTTATGTGTTTTAGAAGACCTTCATTGTGTTTTGGTTCCTATCTATAAGGCAGGCTTACACTGGAGTAAGCCACTTACACTGACAGCATATCCTTTTGAATCAGTCTCTTGAGCTCAACACTACAGCAGAAGCCTCGTGTAGGATAGCATTCATCTAAATACAGGATTGCATAGGACACAAAGACTAAGTGCGGTGAGCCATGGCACAAAACAGCACAGAAAACTGCAGATTAGAGCTGAATAACAAAGAACAGTACAGGATAAGAACCAAGGGAACAAATAAGGATGTGCAATACATTAGAACAGCACAGAAGGGGCAAGTAAAGACGTAGACAGATCAACTAAAGAATAATCAGTATTAGAGCCAGAACAGCACAGGGAAAATTGACAGAAAAGTAAGCTAAATAGGACAAAGCAGGGCAGACTTAGAGGAAAAATGATGAGACCCATCAACCCTAATGAACTTGCTGCATATCCATAAATCAAATGGGTCTAAGGCTACCCGTTCCAGGGACTTAAATATGGCTTGTGACTTAAATAGGACATACTGGAGGGACAGATTTATCTCCAAGTGACTTCCACATCTTTGGAACAGGCTACCAATTCACGTGAAACAGAGCACCTTTATGACACTGTTCAAGAGGAACCTGGATGAGTTGATGGGGCACCGTAAATTCTTACCAGAGATAGTGCCCACAACCCTCCTGCACATGGGCAGTCATCACTAAATGCAGTCTTGGGTATTGGCTAGTACCTCTATGATATTACATTAGGTTGAAATGGCTAGGCTTAAAATGACCTCCAGGTCGATAGCCTAGTAATCTCCTATGATCCTTCAATCCTATGAATGGAAGTAAGATGAGACAAAAGCAAGGGAAAAATGAAATCCAGAGGAAATTTAAATAAGTAACTAAAGTGCGATCCAGGGATTAAACTTCAGCAGCTTTGGGGCATGATGTGGTATTTGCAGAACACAAAAGCTGTAGGAAAGAATTTAAAAATAGGAAAGGCTGTTTCATCAGCTAATCATGCAAGGCGTAAAGAGGAGTCAGACAGGAGAGAGATACAGAACAGAAGAGACAAATAGGTGGGAAAGGACAGGAAGAGATAGGCCAAATGACAATAAAACAGGGGCAGCATTTGTTAGAGAACTATGGAAAAGTAGAGCAATGGACTGGAAAACAGAAAATGGAACCAGTGTGAGAATAGGTGATGGGTAGGAGGTGAGTACAGAAGAAAAGGTAGAAGGTGGCTGGAGTAACGAGTTAAAGCAAAGGGGTAGGGAGGAGAGGCAGGGCAGACCAAAAAGGAAGTAGACATTAAGGGGAAGTGGTCACTTAGCTAGAAGGGAGACTTAAAGCAAACAGTTACTTGACAGGAAGAGAAGTATAGGTGGTCAGAGGGTAGGCAAGAAAACATAGGGATTAGATGGTAATCCTGCCTAGCCTAAATAAAATATCAGTAGTAGGCAGCTTAATCAATAGTGGAATTGATTTCAAAAATGGGGTAAAGGAGAAAGCTGGTAAAAGTTTGGATTTGGTCACAGCCCTTGACATCCATTAGAATGGACCTAACAGTTACCAAGATAGTCATAAATGGAAGAAAAGAGGTGCTCGTATACAGAGGTTCATATGGGAATCCATGAACTCCCAAACACGACCACAAAAGAAACAGAAATAGTCAAAGACGTAGGAACAGTATGCAGGGGTTTAGGAAGCATAGTAGTGTTTTCATATATATTGCCAAATCTGAGACAGCAGTACAATAAAGAGAGGAAAACACAGCTCAACTGCTGGCTTAGAGAGTGTGGTTGGGAGAAGGGAATATGGATATTGGGAAAATGGGGAAAGCCTGTGTGACGATGAAGAGCTGCTCAACAGAGATAGGCTTCACGTTACTGACCTGGAAGCTCCACTGAGAAAAGGGTATGGAAAGGTACATTAAGATGATCACATCTTTAAACTTAGATAAAAGTGAAGAGGAAAGCAGAGAGCTGTACAAAGAAAATAGAACAAGACATGTGAAAGTTAAGATTGTCCAGGTGAAGGACGAGGTAGTAAAGGAAGGTAAAAAGACAACAGACAAAGGGACTGAGGTAATAGGAAGGGATCTAAAGATACTATGGATGGACAGAGATAAAAGCAAAAGGAACTTTAAGAAAGGGAATAATTCAGTAACAACAGGTAGCGAGGAGATGGTATGAGGTAGGAAGATGCACAATGAGAAGGGAAGAATGCCAAATGTGTGTGTGTGTGTGTGTGTGTGTGTGTGTGTGTGTGTGTGTGTGTGTGTGTGTTAGTGTGTTACAGATTTGGGTTCATAGGTTTTTACTAAGCTTACTGCCAAAAGAAACCATCAGGAAGCTCAGATCTGGTGGGAAAGAAACTACCAGTGCCCTCCATAAGGACACTGAAAGTTTTGCTATAATATTAGATAGATTGTTATGCCATGAAATATTACACAGAATTGAACAATCGGGACTTGTATCAAAAGTTGGTGACAAAACAAAAAGTATCATCTAAAGGTATACTGTACTTTTAAATGTGAAAAAAGTCACTTAACCAGATGTGTTCTGACATTAGAAGCATTATTTTACATGTGAAAATTGCAGCCTGTGAAAAGCATGCTCCTAATGATGTTATGCCTATGGAATGTGATAAAATTATCTTCCAAAATAGCTGAGTTCTGTATTTTCATATTGTGTTACTGCAAAGTTAATTAAGTGAAACACTTGTGTGTCTGCCAAATCAGCTACCTTTTAGGACACCCTTGCTAATATCCAAAGTCACTGAACCAAATTTCAACAGTGCAACATAGCTAAGCCTGTTCTGCTAATGTTTTGACTATCTAGGTTCTAATCCAGTGTCTGCCAACTAGTCAAGACACACTAGAGTTGCTGGACCCCATAACAACAGTGCAACATAGGGGTTCCTATCACATAGTCGAACTTGTACAAGTTCGAACCTCATATGGTCGAGATCATAAGTTCCAACTTGTACAAGTTCGAGCGTATAAACGGAAATCTCCGTAAGGGGATGTTTCCATTCATTTCAATGTGGTGTGATCTCAGAGTTGGTATATTTAAGTAGCGGGGGGTGTGGGGGGCACTACATTCCACATTCGAAGTTATAAAACTTTGACTATGTGATATAGACCCCAACTAAGCTAAGACTGCTTTGCTGGTGTTTTGGATGCTTAGGTTCTAACCCAGTGCCTGACAATCAGTCAAGACATACTAGGTAGAAATTGTCCAGATTTTTGCAGAATGTCCAGATTTTTGACTCATATTTTTGGTCTGTTTCTCATAAAATTGTGGTTTACTGGCAAATCTTTGAGGACTGAAGTCAGAAAATAATGACAGACATATCTATCACAAAATTCAATGTAAAGCAAAACATTTTATTCTATCAACTTTCTAAGTTTGTAAGAGCAATATTTAAAAAGTGTCCTTATTTTTGGGCCACTGTCCAGATTTCTTGCTCTAACAGGTTGGGAGGTATGTAGAAAAGAACTTAACCAAGTGTCTGCTTAATGTTATTTTGTTTTTTTTAAAGTAACTCCCATGTAACAGTGTTTTTCCACAATGTGTGCTTGTTTTTTCACAAAGCATTCCCTTTTCCGGTATCTCCCTAACAAGTTATATGATAGCTATAGCAACATTACGGAACATCAGTTTCAGCCTTAATAAGACAATGTCATCTGTAAACCGTACTAACCCATCTAAAATGACATTTTATCTTTTTATTTATTTGCCTACTTACCTCCCATACTTTGAGCGCTGCCTCATACACACTCATATATTCAGGAAGTGCACACGTGCACTGATTGACTAATGCTGTGCCCCCCCCCCCCCCCCCATGCAGTGATCCAGAAAAATGTTGGCATTGATAGGTATTGTTCATGATAGGTCCACAGGACAGTATGATGGAGTGGAAATGTGGGATCCTGAGTGGATTACCTGGTGGAGTATTCCCATGGTGGAGCCAGAAGAGTCTTGGCCATGACCAAGGGAGTGTCCACTTCACTTCCTTTGATGAATATATATTGAAGCATCCATGAGCAGCATAAGACAGTAAACTTGCCTCCAGAATGGTGTGTGCCATCTATGTATGTGATGACATATGACATGTGATCGTGCAATGCACATCCATCTCCTAGCATGGCAACAGCAGCCAGTTGCGTGCATCTTAATGGCTACAGCAATGGTTGCACCTAGGCTACCAATATCCTCAACAAGTATGTCTTCTCCAAGTTCCTATATGTGATGTCATATTGCATACATTGCAGGATGTCCCACAGTTCCTGAAGTGGTTGCTGTTCCTCATGCAGTACATCTGACATCTCTGATATGATGTGAGTACTGGCCAGCTATGTCTGGATCACTGAATTGCATATCCTTTGACTGATGCAAAGGATGTCGGTCATGTTTGAAATTTTCTGGAGGTATAGTGGGAACAGCCACCTACATACCTCTCTACTATTCTGGGTACATGCACTTAAGAAGTAGTGCAGCCCTCTGATGTGATCTATGATAATGACATCTGTGTAGCTTGGATCGGGCTGACTAATGTGGATGGGATGTCCTGCACCAAATAAAAGGGACATTGGAGAGTCATCTTGCCCCTTCCACCATTATCTCATCTGTTGGTGCTGTGAGTGTACCCTTCACTGTTAGCATTGTTATCAGTGCCACTGTGTCTTGAGACTATACCATATACATGGTAGCATCATCATCAACCACTGACAACCCACTGACATCAGGCACATTGCACCCAGACCTTCTCTGCCAGTGGGAAGAAAATGTTAGAGAAAGGGAGCCACCTTATCATTATGAGCATTTTATATTTTCTTACTGTATGTTAGACCTATCACTTGTAGCTGCAATTGTCTTCAGTTGTCATGGATATGCTGTGCTGATTACTGCTTGTTTTATGTTTTCCAGCAGAAAAGGAGATACAAACAAATGGGATGATCCATCTATGGGGGTTTAATAGGGTCTTCAGGTGGTGGGGTAAATGTAATACATGTAGCACATATGTATTAATTTGCTGTATTTATTTATTTCTCTTTTTCCTGTGTTTTTTTTTTTTTGTTTATTTCTGTTTTTTTTTATTATTTTTATTTTTTTCTGTTTTTCTTTACATTGTTGTTTTATTTTTCCTTTTATTTTACTTTATTTTTCTACAGGATCAGCCATTGAGCAGGCTGTGATGAAATGACAGGCACTACATTCTGCCATGGCCACCATGCCTGCCACTGAGTTCCTAGGAGTTCCTAGACACAAAGGTCACCCTGAGGAAGGTGATCCGGAAGGCTTGCTGGTAAGGTCTGTGGACACCTCTCAGGAAGGTAGCAAGGATGACTCAGTGATCCTGTAAGGTCATCCTGGATCACATGTTCAGCAGTACAGAGACTGGTGAGGGTTAAAGTGAACCAGTATCTGGATACCTACATCCCTTTGTACAGTTGATCGAGAAGCATAGCCAAATCTTTCACGATGGGCCACCAGATGTGGTGCCCAACCATGATGTCAGCCATAGTGATAACAGACACTTGTGTGGGTTCTTGTCTTGGTTGGGCAGTAGAGCCACATTACCACACCTTATACCCCATCACTGTGTTTTCCATCTTCATGTATCACTTATTATCCTTTTTTTTTTGTAGTCCAGTCTTTCCTTTCATCAGTTGGCCATGTTCTGTCAGACCCCATCTTTCTATTGTTGTCCCCATGTGTCACTACCTCCCCTGTATGTTTCAAAAAAGAACTGAAAACTAGTAAACAATAAAAAGCGGATCGCAACCCAAAACTTCTCGAAACTATTTATTGATCAAAAACAATAAAACAAGTATTACTTCACTTAGCGCTTTCACCCGTTCACATCACGGGTTTCATCAGAGTGATGAAACCCGTGATGTGAACGGGTGAAAGCGCTAAGTGAAGTAATACTTGTTTTATTGTTTTTGATCAATAAATAGTTTCGAGAAGTTTTGGGTTGCGATCCGCTTTTTATTGTTTCCCCTGTATGTTTCTCTGCCTCTGCTTTCTTTTCTATACTTCCCTTCTTCCCCACACTTTATTTGCTATTTTCCCCATCTACATTTCTTCATAAAATTAAAATCGATCACTTCCATCCAAAAAAGTATATTCCTCTTACCTACCATCTTCCTTTTGTGTTGTCCCTCTCTTTGTTCTTCTGCTTGCTGTTCTGCCTTTTAATTTATCAGCACTATGCTGTGATATTTTGCATAGGCAACTTTTTGTGTCTGCTTCTCAGATATGGTGTGCTTCAGTGCACAAGTGACCATGTATAGTTTCAAAAATGCCACCTGCCTGATGATTTCCCTTGGAACATGTGACTGCACCTACGATTGTTGTGTTGATAATAAGAAATAAATGTACAAAGGATTAACATGCCAACCATTAATGGCTGAATGTATCACAAAAGCTGGAAACAGACATTTAAAAAAGATGCCATATATAATAGGTGGGAATAATGACTTCTTACCCTAATGACAAAACTATCAATATTATCTTGGAATGTGAGTGATCTCACAAGTATAGACAAAAATGAAAAGAATACTTACTTATATTAAGAAATGCAGAGTACAAATACCAATGCTACAGGAGACACATTATTTTAAGAAATGAGTGTGTGAATTTGATAAAGAAAGGATTTCGGGATGGATATTCTGCAGAATATCAGGGGCAAAAGAAAAGAGAAGTACTTATATTAATTGATAGAAGAACTTCAGTAGTGATAGAAGAGGAGAGAAAAATATAAATATGGCAGATTTTTAGTAGTAAGGGACTACGGCTAAGGGACAAGGATTATGTTGGCATGTATTTATATTCCACCTAAAACTGCTAGTTTGAAGCTTTAAAACATTTGGGAGAAATGTTCAGCTTTTAGCATATTGGGAAGAGGAATCTGATTTGCACCAATGAAGATGTATCTGGGGGCCTAGAAGGAAAAATATAACAGAAGAGGGTAGAATTCTGAAAAACTGTATGAAAATATTTGGTATGAAAGACGTGAATTCAGTAATGGGAACTCAGGGAGAATTTACTTAATATTCCCCAAGTTACACTAAATGGGCTATTATATTTCATAGTAACATATGCATTTAATTGACAACTTTGATACACATCCAGTTACTATTTCAGATCATGTGCCAATAATTACTAAGATAAAAATGCAGGATAATGAAGTAAAGATGAGATACTGATGCTTTCCTACCTACCTATTAAAAGGAGAAAAGTGTAAGGAATGGGCAGTGGAAAGTATTTGAGAGTTATTAGGGAAGATAGAAAGTATTCCAAAAGTTATAGCTAGTGAGTGGAATAAAATGAAAGTGGAGTTTAGAAATAAAAGAAAAAGAGATCTGGTTATGAAGTAATAAGAACTATTTAGAAAGGCTGGCAAATGTTAAGGTATTACAAAATAAGAAGAATCCCACAGAACAAGAAAGGGATCAATTGCAGAGTACTAAAGACAAAATAAGGGAGTACCTGGATAATAAACATGAGTTTAGAAACATTGCTGCTAAGCAACTGTTTTTTTTTTATTTTTTTTTTAATAATAACTCCAGAGCACAAAAGCATTTGGCACAACAATATAGGCAAGAGAAAGTAGAAAGAGTTGTTGCCAGACTCAGAGAGCCAATAGCAAAAAAATAACCAGGGATCCTGTACAGATATTAGAGATATTTCAAAAATTTTATGAAAATTTGTTTAGAGCAGAGAAGTAGGGAAATCAAGAAAAAGCACAAGTAGAAATATTTATGGAAGACTTAAATATGCCAAGGTTAAAGACAGATGAGGCACAACTACTAACAATTAAGATAGGAAGAGATGAGATAAAAATGGTGATGTATAACCAGTCTGCAAGAATGTCTCCAGGAATAAATGTTATTCCAATGGAAGTTTGGAAGCTAGGAGGGAAGAAAGTGGTAAAGATCTGGAAGACTTTGCTTAACAGTATTTTAAAAGGAGGGAAGGCACCAACATCCTGGAAAAAAAGCTGTGGTGGCTGTAATACCTAAAGATGGTAAAGACTCATCTGATCCAGCTTCATATAGGCCCATTTCAATTTTAAACCATGGTTATAAAGTGTTTGTCTATAATGTCTAAAAGAATGGCAAAGGTGATGCCAAAATTGATAGATATAGACCAATGTGATGTACTTGGAAGTGCCTGCCTTTACTTAGCAGCACATAGGTTCATAAGTGCTTACTAGGCTAATGACCACAAGGGCTTTTTTAAGCCTAGCCATGCATCCCGAATCTCTCACAAGTTATGACACCCTTGATAAGTGTACATATGGGCCTAGGAGATGAACCATTTTACAGGTTACCTGTTTGCATTAGAGACATAGGTGCCAAACCAGGGATGGATTTCTGGATTCCCATCCAATTGTCCAAGCTGCACTTGAATTGGGCTAGGGAGAAACTCTGCTTCACACAAATGGGGAGCCTGTTCCATAGACGGGGTTGTCTCTGGGATACATACCTATCTCTCCAGCAGGTCCTATTTATATCACAGGAAAGGTTTAAGTCTTTAGAACAGATAATTCTAGTACTGTTTGTTTTATGTATATGCAGGAGGTCCATCAGAGTGGGGTCTGACAATGCCCTGTATGCCAGACATAAATCTCTCCTCAAAAGCCTATAGGAAACTGAGTACAGGGATAGGGTCTTGAGGCACTCAGCATAGGATATATTACTTACACCCTGTATTCTGTTAGTGAGAAACTCTGTGGACATTCCAATTGTTGGATATGCCTGGTTAGGTACAGACCAAAGGGGGCATTGTACTCAATGATAGGTCTGATGAATGCCGAATACAGTGGAACAATGACTTCCTTGGACTTAGATGCCATACCTTTGTTTATAAGTTGTGCAGCATAGAATGATTTCCTCACCACTGTAGACACATGATGATCAAAGGCTAGATTACTATCTATGTGTGTCCCTAAGTCCCTGACTACTGGGTCAACTCTAACTGGTGTATTGTCAATATGATAGTTACAAGGGATGGATGACTTCCCAAAGGATAGTATTATGCAGTTCTTGGCATTTAGTTTTAGTCCATGACTCTGACACCAGTTGTTTATTTGTGTCAGCCCCTCCTAGAGAATATTTGTGTCAGTATGAGATTCATTGATAGCTCCTAATTTGCAATCATCTTCAAATTTAGTCAGCCAGACACAACTGACATTGGCTTTGACTTCTGAGAAGTAAATGCCAAAAAGGAGCGGTCCAAGGACTGATCCCTGAGGGACTCCACTTGTGACTGACCTCTTTGTAGAGATGGACTCCTCAATTCTAACTTCCTGGGTCCTGTCTGTCTGTCCCAGGTGACATACGGGTTTGTACATAACCTTTTGAGTTTGTCAACAATGCCTGAGTGGGGTATTGTGTCAAATCCTTGGCCAGGTCAAGGTAGGCAGTGTGAACAATTTTGCCCTCATCCATTGCTTTGTTGACCTTCTCAAAGAAGTCCACCATGCTGTGTAGGCATAACCTGCCCTTGAGGAAACCAAACTGGGTTGGGTTCAGTGTCTGGAGGTTTACTATGTCTCTTTTGGTCATCTCCATGATAGTTCTTTCCATGGCTTTACATACAAGACTAGTGAGACTTATGAGTCTGTAGTTTCCAGGGTCTGTAAATGGCCCACCTTTGTGCAGAGGGATGACTGTTGCCTTTTTCCATTCATGAGACACAAAGCCTATTTGGAGGGTACAGTTAAATAGTAATTCCAGAGGCCCTGATAGGTCATGTTTCATGCTATTTAGAAGGATCCTGGGATATTGTCTAGGCCCATTGATGCATTGTTCTTGTCTTAGAGGGATTATTAAGGACCTGTTCCCTAGTGATAGCAGGGGGAGTTATATTTGATGATATTTCCTTAGGGAGGTTTGAGGGGGAGAGAGGAGTAAAGTTGGAGCTGAATTTATCAGCCAGGAGGTTCACTGTATAACCTGGTTCAGTATAGGTGGTGCCATTTACAATGAGCTCTGCACACAATTGTGTATTGCCTTTGAGGTTGCAGACATAGCTAAAGAATGCTTTGTGGTTGTCCTAGTCCTGGGAGGCCAAACTTACCTCAAATTTGGTTTTGGCAGACTTTATTTGTCCTCTGTGTTGTTTGTTTAGTTTGATGAGAGTGCTTTTATCCTGCTGGGTGTTGCACCTCCTAATTTTTGCCATGATTTTCTTCCTCCTGTTATACATCCAATTGATTTTGTGATTCCACCACATATAGGCAGGATTGTGTATAATAATGGGTCAACACAGGAAAAATATGTCGGACACCAGACGGCTTGTGTAAGATAGCATTATGAATGCACCAGCAAGTTACTATTTTAAGCCAGATATATTGGCATAGAGAGATAAAATCCTGTTTATGACCCAGGTAACCTGATTTCATATAGTGGTATGGGCACCTGTTAGAGATGGCTTGGAGGAAGTGGTGAGTGACATTGCTTTGCTATCTCACCTCTGTTTGAGTGAGGAGGGAACAGGGTGCATGTCTGGGCACTTATTCCCACTGTAGATTCTCCAAGTGGTGACAGAGCTTCAGTGGGAGCAGTGGCTTCAAGAGTGGCAAGGTGGTCTTGTAGGGTTACAACGCAGACACAAGCTATTGATACATCATCACTGATGCACATTGCATCCTGAACCCTATGGTAGTTGTAGGTATGCACAGAAGGGTTAGGGCTTTAAAGCCACAAGCACTGGCATCTGATTGGTGATAGCTCTGCTCTCTGCTAGTCTGCTTTCACCTCCTGGAGGAACAAATGGGCTATATTAACCAATGAGAGGAGAGCTCCATAGTCACTGACAGAGGGAGAAAAAAAGAGCAAAAAAAAAAAAAGATGACTGTTTTATGTTTTACTTGCCAACTGCATCATACCTTCTGTAATTTGTACTTGGTGACTAATTCACTTATCCCCATTTTATAACCATATATGTTTAACCACTATTATTAAATTTCATCCCCAGTGCAAGCTAGCATCTGATATCAACAA
The DNA here is from genome assembly GCF_019279795.1 of Protopterus annectens. Classification (NCBI taxonomy): domain Eukaryota; kingdom Metazoa; phylum Chordata; order Ceratodontiformes; family Protopteridae; genus Protopterus; species Protopterus annectens. Next base: position 1,151,646,636 of record NC_056731.1, read on the forward strand.
ATGCTAAGTGTTGTTGCCCTACTATGTATATCGGTGTCTGGCTTGTTGAATAAGTCTGTAACATGATTTGACCTTTTTTATGATGTTTTAATCTCCAACAATGTACACATTGCAGTTTAGTGCAGGAATGCCTACCTATCCTTTATCATTGTTAAGTATAATACAAAACTAGATTTCCAGGTACTTATACAGATGAACATTGTAAATTTGGTGTGGTTCAGCAGAGACCAAAAACACTATGGTCCTTTTGTGCTGTGCTTTTGGAGATGGAATGTGCTAACGAGGTATTTATGATGACTTACTAGACATTTGAAAAACAGTATTGTACTAACAAAACTACAGTGACTAATCATAACAAATGTGACTGTTTAACGCATTTATAGAAAAGTGTGCCAGAAACACAGAACAGAGTTTAGTAGAAAGTATTTAACATTTCTTTTTTGGGAGGGTGAGAGGGTGAACATCACTACTGTAGTCTGGTCTGATTGTTTCCCTATGAATAAACCTGATGGATCAGTTATCGGTATAAGCTAAGCCTTTGTAACACTGTGTCACATGCAACAATTTCACAGTTCAGTAAACAAGTCTCTGTAATGTTCTTTCACATTATGTAACCATGTCTAAACGTTTAACTCTTGCTTCATCAAACTGTATTACTCAGTGATCAGCACCACATTTTATTCAGCTGAAAATGTGTTTTTTAGTAATCTGACCTTCAGCCTATACTCCATCCACAATAAATACAGAACTGGATGTATGGCTAATACTTAACTTTCATATTCACGCTGGAGAAACTTAAGAAGTAAATGTGGAATTGCAGCAGTACCTGGTGTAATATTATGAGTATCTGAAATACTGCAGGCTGAGAGATATGATGTGCAGAGTAGAGAGACAATACAGATATGTAAGTTTTCATAAACATTTAATTTAGGTATATGTGTGCTTTATAAGACATTTAACAAGGAAACCATAAAAAAAAATAATAATAGTGTTTTGATTAAATGAGTGTGTGTATGTCATACGTGCATGTTTGTGTGCGTCTGTGTGTGTGTGTCTGTGTGCCTGATAACTTTTCTGGTTTCATCTTGTGACTGGCACCACAGAAACATACATTTTAAAGGTAGAAAGGCTTTTCTTGGAAACGTCTGCCCATTCCCCTGCCTTTTAGTTATGCTAGAGATTCTACTTAACCACCAGATTCTTTTGTTTAGCCCACCTTTCATATAATTACTGTATATCTGTCTCATGTTTTCTTGACTTCCATTTCTATTTTGACAGTTGTTGTCCCTCAGCAGGACTGAGCTAATCTTCTATAATTTTTTCTGTGAAATGGCAATGACCCTCCTGCGGGTCCATATTACATCTTTGGTACTGCACAATGACCCTCCTGGGAGGTCCATATTACATCTTCATATCATTCATATTAACCTATGAATCCTCTTGTTCTCAAATAGCTTCTTTAGAAATGTAGTAGCCTCTTGAATTCAAAGGTTATCCGATAGGTACCTGAATTTGTTTTACTGTTTCCTATGCCTGATATTGTATGTAGGTGTATACATGTTAGGCTTCTGCAGTCTCAATTTATATGGCTTGTGGTGCAGAGCATGTGCCATTTTGTTGCAGTCCTCTGAAGAGCCTTGTTTTACATGTCCTGAGAATGATGAAGTCTCCAGAGCTACGCAGAATGTTCTAATCTGAGTCTTACCCATTGTCCACAGAAAGACAGTAACTCCTTTCTATCCTAGTACAAAAAGGTGAAGAATAGGGGGATCTCCACCTGGTCATATAGAGAGATAAGGCCCTGACAATAGTCCATGCGACCTGAGCTCAGTTAATGATTTGCATGCTTGATATAGCTGGCAGGGAGGTATACTCCCATACTTGGGAGGAGGGGGCAGAGCTGGCTGTGTGCTGTAGCGATCCTTCAGAGGACAGAATAGGACACATGGCCTAAGGACACATGTGTAGCACACCAAACCACTGACTGGTAGTAGTCTTTATGGAGAAAGTTCTCCAAAGTGTGCACTTGTGGAAGGGGAAAGGATTGTGGCCTCTGTGGCAATGCAGGTCATCCATCCCCCCCACTTGGGGAAGGGTAGACTAAGGAAAATACCCTTCAGAGCCAGGATGCCAGTGAGGGCACAAGCAGCCCTTATGTCTGCTAAATGATGAGATTGAGTTGTTAGATGGAGTTAGCACACTCCACTAATCCTCCTAAAGGTCACTTTCATGGATATCAACATGTTAAGTTCCTGTAATACCTCTTAATGTGGTTTCTGATATACACCCTAAACTGCTGTCATTGCTCCAGACTCAATGTCCTCCATGCTGTCCATATTCTTGTAGGAATAGGATCTCTAAAACAATTATCAGAAGCTGTTAGTTCTCCAGTTTTAAATACTCCGAATCTAATGTAGACAAGGAGTAAATGAAAATGGCAGTTTATTTCAACACTAACTCAAGAAAAATATAATTCTGCTTAAGAGAAGGCAGGATTGAACAATGTATGTAATGCTTCTTTGATAATATGGTACAGAACAATGTATGTGATATATAATGTTCGTAAATGTGAATTTGTCAATATGGTTTGATTGCTTTTATATAAATGTAAGTTTGCCTATGTCACAAGTGATAATTCAATAAAGGTGTTTAAAAAAATATATTACTATGGCAGATACACACCATAAGACAAATTAAAAAAGAGAAAAACACCCATAGGGCATTTTCCTGTACCAATGCTAACAGACTGTAGTGTATGCACTGTAATGAGGGGGAACAGATACCACTGGAAAAGAATAGATGTAAACTAAAAATGAATATCCAGCAAGTATGTAACTACAGAGCAGAAGATACAACATGAAAGCTGTTCACAAAGTATATGTTCATTTCATGCTTCTCACAGCTACACATCAGGAAGGGTGCAAATGTGAGATGTGATGGTGGTAATGTTTAAAAGGTTTATATTTAAAAAAACATTTTGTTTGTAATGTTTTTGGCCCCATCCCAGCCAACCATCAAGCTTCTATGAGGCCATTATCCAGGCAACCAGGAGGGTGCTTTGTGTTCTCTGTGGCAACCTGGCAATGAGAATACTATTCATTTATGATTCTAAACATTGCCCTGAGTGGTGACGTGAAGGCATCACCATGAGGGCCACCTATATCCCGTCATTCCACTCATGCATGCTCCCTTACATGTGCTAGCAGAGGCTAGCATCACCAGCTTAGGCAGTCACACCATATCCTCCTGACCTGGCCCCTCACTTCCTGATGGAATTATGCTCTCCATCATGGCCCTGTCAATGGAACTATGGTGCAAGGTAAGTGAGTACCACCATCCTTACTCCCTAGGGTGGACATGTCCATCTTCCCTGCTTGTGCCATTAACAGCTTATACTGCTAGTCAAATGCAGGTTCCCTGGATTGTAGCTGGAGATTTATCCCTCTACAAAACTAGTGCAGATGCATAAAAATCATTATTTGATGTAAAATTAGGACCACAACATTTCATTTTGTGTTTTTGTACATGAACTCAGAGTCCATATTAAGACTCCATCCTTTCAAAAGTGTCTCATCATCGGTTTTAGCTGCATGTTAATATGTTATAAATAACCACTGTATAGAATATGGTTTTTATTACATTGAGGTTTATTGTAAATATGTGCACTCTTATGCTTGTAATTTTCATTAACCATTTTATAGGATCATAAGTTCACAGGTAAGTAAGAGGCTTGCTGCCCTTATTGGTTATTTTAAGTCTAGCTAATTTCCATGTTGGTGCTTCAATTAAAATTAACCCATCCCATAGCCGATAATTGTATATTACCTCTTGTGAGAATAACTGGGATCATACTATAGATAATTTGAGGGGCCCTATGCATAGGATGAAGCATTTAAGCGCTGCCTCTATCCATTAGTAGTACAGGAAGCCGTCCTGGGGTAAATTTTATGTTTCCCATCCATAGATCCAACATACATTTGAATCTGTACAGGGATTAGCTTTGTTTTATGTGGATGGTATTCTGACTTTCTGATGTGCAGTAAATCCATCAGTAATGGGTTGAAGAATGCTTTGTATACTAGACACAGGTCACCACTTAGCAGTCTGTAAAATAGAGACAAAGCTTTGAGTCAGTTCATGTAGGGCATGTTGTTCAGGCCTTGTATCCTTTTATTAAGGTATCTCTGTGGGTGTTCCATTTGTTGCATGTGTCTGGACAGATACATGCCAAAGGGGGCATTATTTATTATTATTATTATTATTTATAGGTTATGGTGTATATTAATATAAGAGTTATTAGAATACGTGAATTATTTTGTATGCAATTTTTAAATATTTTTTCTACTCACTTTTGTGACATCTGTCAGTATCACACAGTACTTTTCTACTGTGCTTTATAGTCTCTGCCATCATTGAAAAGGGTCTTTGCATAGTCTACCCCCTCAGTTAACAAAGAAATAAGTAAGCCACTCAGGCTTGGATATAGAAGTAAAATTTCCTTAAAATAAAATCTAGTTAACTTGGAAATAAAACAAATAAGGGTTTATGACAAAATGGGAGTCAATGTAAAACAATCTTCTAGATATGACTCAATGAAACTTTCATAAAATAAATAGCTCTGCTTCCCAAAAAAATACAATATAACTTTCTTTTTAAACTTTTACCTAACAGTCCTGGATTGTGATGGTGAAGTGAATGCCATGACATAAGACAAAGCTCTCAATTTATGGGTTTGTCTGTTCTAAAGGTTCTACTATTCTGGAAATATGAGTCAATTTTCTCCAAACACCTTTGTTGATGTTTAGTTCTGTTGTTAAAAGTGTTCCACTTTAGCCAACTAAATTAGCAAAGAGGGATGAAGCCCTAATTTTGCTCAAGATGATCCAGATTTGACTAATGGTCTGTGTGCTAGATGGAGGTGACCTTGGTAATGTACAAATTAAGTGGCAATCAGTGGCAGCTGATGACTTTAAAACAAGGGGGAGCTGTAGGAAACAAATGAATAGGCGGGCACATTTCAACAAGGTCAACCTTGACAATGATTACCATTTTACATATCTGGTCACTCACTATTGCACATGCTAAATACTCTACCAACAATAGTCTTCATTACATGCTAGAGCTTGTTAGAGAAAGTTCATTGTAGTCATAATGAGACTGCTGAGTAGGTTCCCCTAGAATACAACAAAACTCAGCACCTCTAAACACACACAGAAAAAAAAAAAAACATGCTTGGTGTTGCCTGTATGAAACTACCTACTCCAAATCAAGTTACTTTCAGTTTAAACTTGGATCTCCCTCCTTGTCTGCGGAGATATGGGAGTGCTAAATAAGGTAACAGCCCTGTATTTTTTTCAACATCCAACCCCAAGTTCTATACCAGCCTAAGAGACTTAGAAGCTTCATTTAATCTGCAGACCCTTGTTGTTCCGTTACTGCCCATAACCTGCTGATGTAACAGCCCTGTATGTTTTCAACATCAAATCCCAACTTCTACACCAGACTAGGAGACTTAGAGGCTTTATTTAATCTGAAGACCCTTGCTGTTCTGTTACTGCCCATATCCTGCTGATGTAACAGCCCTCTATTTTTTCAACATCAATCTCCAAGTTCTACATTAGCCTAAGAGACTTAGACTCTTCATTTACTCCATGGACCCTTGCTGTTCCTTTACTACCTGTAGCCTGCTGATGTAACAGCACTGTATTTTTGTTCAGCATCCAACCCCAAGTTGTACACTGGCCAAAGAGAAGTAGAGGCTTCATTTAATCTGTGGACCCTTGCTGCTCAGTTTCTTCTCATAACCTACTGATGTAACAGCAATATATTTTTTCAATATCCAACCTGATGTTCTGCACCAGCCAAAGAGACTTAGAAGCTTCATTTAATCTCCGGACCATTGCTGCTCTGTTACTGTCCATAACCTACTGGTGTAACAGACCTGTATTTCTTTCAACATCCAACCCCAAGTTCTACACCAGAATAAGACTTAGAGGCTTCATTTAATCTATGGATCGTTGCTGTTCCATTTCTGCCTGCAACCTGCTGATGTATATTTACCATTTAGCTGTTGAAACTGCACTGTTAATGTTACCCCCCATTTGGCTGTCCTGCACATCACCCAGATGGACTTGCACTCCTTTCAGCTACCTCTCTTTTCTCTTTCTCCTTCACTTTTTACTCTATACTGTAATTTGCTCTACTATTCAGTTTCTATGCCTTAGTAATTGGCAACTGTCTCCTGACTACTTTACTTTAAAACACATTGCTTTCTTTTTTCTAACAGTCAATAAAACCTTTCTTCTTCTACATACACTCTCCTACACCTGGCGACACGCATTCACATATTCTGGCTGCATCTTCCCCTCCTTTCTCCATCTCGATTCACCACATTTAGACTTTTCCTTTTAGTAATAGCAAAAACTTCACTGAAACTGATGGTCCTTACTGATTGTTTCTTGCAGTAAGACAAGCAGCTGCGACCAAGTCTGACTGAATGCTTTTTGATTGTTTACAGTAGGTTCCCAACTGATACTGTGGTGGTGGTGCTGCGGTAGCGTTGTCACCTCACAGTAAGACGTTGTCCTGTTCAATTCTGAGCTAGAGCGTATTTTGTGTGGAGACATGCTTGAATGGCCGTACCTTCATTGAAGGTTGTGCATCAGGGCCGGCAACTCGGCACATAAAAATCTATTGCCAATCATTAGTGGACCAGAGTTCCATTGTGGCGACCCCTAACTGGGAAAAGCCGAAAGACACAACAACAACAACAACAGTAGTTCCCAACTGGTACACGTGGGTTATCTTACTATCTAGGCTCCCATGATGCTTTTTTATGTCATTTAAAAACTCCTTTCTGGCGCTCTGTGCCATCTTCTACTTTCAGTTTAACCTGGGATCCCCCTCCTTGTCCACAGTGATGTGTCAGTGTTAAATAAGGTTCTTTTTCTCAACTTTTTATGTACATTGCATTGTTTTATTTTTTCTTAGGAGATATTTCTAGGCTGCATACTTACTGCTTGCTCACTGAGTCTCAATATTTGTTATACTTTTTGTGCTGCAGTCTACATGTACTAGTGATTTAAGTGATTCACAACTTTTGGAATTGTTCTTTTTTCCTACACATATTCATGTTTTGCATCTGGTCATATGTTCAATATTCTCTATATGGTTTAAACTGTGTTCATAACATGCTATTGACTGTATGAATGGACTTTCATAATACTGTATAGAATTATTGAAGCAAACCTAATACTGTCCAGCCATTATTATAATTTCATGTCCTTTATCCACTGCTGTCTACTGGCTTAAACTGTGCTCATGACATGCTATTAACTTGACTGTATGAAACAGCTGCCATAATACAGTATAGAATGTTGAAGTGAAGCTCATACTGAGCAGCCATTATTGTAAATTCTAGTATAATAATCCACTTCTATCTACTGAATACTTTAATTCCTCAACCCTGCTTCCTTTCTTCTTCTATACTGGCCATAGGTTGCCAACATATTTGTAAATCTTCACTCTCTTAATTATAACTTCTCAAGCTCCTCTCAGTATGCCCTTTGTCACTCACACCTACATACTTTTTATAGGTGTACTGTGCTCTTTCACCACCAAACTTACCTTTCTTTCTCATTCTTCATTCCTAGGCAACAGCCTTGTTTCAACATCCAACCCTACATCAACCTAAGGGACTTAGAGGCTTCATTTAATCCGTGGACCCTTGCTCTTCCATTAACAGCCTGTGACCTGCTGATGTATGTTTACGATTTAGCAGTACAAACTGCACTGTTATTGTTACCCATATTTGGCTGTCCTGCACATCACTGAGGTGGACTTGCACTCCTTTCAGCTACCCCTATTTTCTTTCTCCTCCATTTGTTTACTCTATACTGTAATTTGCTCTACTATTTAATTTCTATGTCTTAGTAATTGGCAACTCTCTTCTGACTACTTTACTTTAACACACCATGCTTTCTTTTTTCTAACAGTTAATAAAATCTGACATTCTTTTTTGTTGACATACGCTGCCCTACACTTTGCTACACGCATTCACATACACTCACCTGGCATCTCCCCCCTTTTTCTGTATCTCCCTTTACCACATTTAGATTTTTCTTTTTAATGATAAAAACGTCACTGAAACTGCTAGTCCTTACTGACTGTTTCTTGTAGTTTAATGAGCAGCTGCGACCAGGTCAGACCCGCTCCATTCACCCTTGCTACTCTCGAGCTCACTCCACTTCCCTACTCTATGCCCAGTTCCCACACACCGCCACTACTCCTACATTTATACCTCCCAAAACTTCTCCCACTAATACTCTAGCCAATCAAAGGAATCCCTACACTATTGAGCATCAGCAGACTTGCTGTTATATACACTACATCTCCAATCATCCTAACCTCCTCCTACTAACCTTCCAATGCATCAAATACTCAGTTAAACTACAGAATACCAGCTAATTAACACATATATATTAACTACATCTCTGCCACTTCATGCACAATAATTCTTCTCGCTACTATCTCCCATCATTTCAATCTCTATTTATTACTAAGTTTAACAAGCTTCTACGAAGGTTACAATTAAATAATACTATGTCCACAACAGCTCATACACTCCTATCTGTCTTTTCCCATGCTCTATCCTTTCTTATCCTTCTTTAACTAACATCATATCATATATCTGCTGTTAACCCTTCTATAACATAAATTATGGCCATCTTAAAAAAATTCAAAAAGTTGCTCAAACGTATCACCAGATCTGTATCACACATCTACATTGACCTCTCCAAAAATCAAACTCCTACCTTATCACTCAAAATTTACTGAATTTTAGTTTTATTTAATTAAATCCCTTACTATACAGAAATTGTTTCCCACCTATTTCTCTTTCATCTTATTTGCTGGTGATGTTCATCCTAACCCGGGCCCCTCCATTACCCCATCTACATCCCCTAGCCTATTAAACTCATCCCTAACCAAGAATCTAAAATTCTTTACCCTTAATTTTCACAGCATCTGTGATAAAATCTCAGACTTCCATGCCTGGATAGCACTGCATACTCCTGACTTCTTAGCTGCCACAAAAACCTGACTAAATTCTGAAAAGAAAGACACTGAGTTGTTACCTCCAATATATAATATTATTACACTAGATAGATTACACAAGAAAGCTGGTGGCATCGCATTATTTCCCACTAGTCACTTCACTATAACCAAATCCTCAGGTCTTATCCCTAAATTTGATAATGCAGAACTTCTCATTACCACCTTAAAATGAATAGTTCCAAAAACCTATTTTTACATTCCTCCAAGACATAACATCCCCACACTTGAAAATATCTTACATAGGATCACAATTAACATTTCCCATGAAACTATCATTCTATGTGATGCTAACATAAACTAGGTAAATCTTGAATCAATCTATTCTACTCTATTAACCTCTATAACTTTACACAAATTATACAATCTCCTGCAAGGTATGACAAAAACTACAACCAAGGATCCATTCCTGACTGGATCCTATGTATCATACCCTGGTAAATTCACACAAACTGGTATTCTCCCCAGCACATTAAATAACCACTTAACCTCATATACCATCAGAATATCTAAACATACTCCCAACAAACACTTCTACAAGACAATCCATATCTTATCTAATTTTAATCTAGAATCTTTTCTATATATACTAAAATCTGTTAACTGGGCTACCGTAAAAACCCTTCCATTAGATGAAGCTGTTGATTACTTCAACACAACATTCTTAGATATACTTAATAGCGTTACTCCAACTCAGACAAAACGAACCAAAATCGATCATGCCCAATGGCTGTTTCTTTCTACCAAGCAACCAATGTCCCTTAGAAATAAAGCATGGAATTAATAGCAAAAAAATAACACCCAAGACAACTTATTACATTGCCGACAACTCTGTAATAAAGTTCAAAAGCTTATTACAACAAATAAAAAAGCAGTTCTATACATACCAGCAATCAAATTAATCTCAAACCCCAGAAAACAGACACAAAACAAAATTCTAGCTCCTTTGCAGATAAATCTCCTGTACAAAATGCCACCCTCTTTAACTCTTACTTCATTGGCAGCATATCTAACCTAGTACAATCCCCCTGCTAATAACATACCTTCACTAAATAGTGCTTCTTTTGATGTCTCACAATGTTCTCCAGCTTTTTCTCTTACATTTACACTATACCCTGTCTCTACCAACTACACAAAAAACTTCTGCAAGAACTCAAACTTTGCACTAATTCAGCTGATAATCTCCCAGCTGAGTACCTTAAACTTTCCACTGAAACCATTGCATACCCAGTCAATATTCTTATCAACAGGTCACTTATTGAATCTCATGTCCCAAGCATCTGGAAAACGTCCTATATTTACCTACTACACAAAGGAGGTAACTGCTCTGATTTATCTAACTGCCACCCCATTGCTATCTCATCACCTTTGTCTAAAATACTGGAAAAATGTATCTAGACATAACTCATTAAATATCTTCTACACAACAACCTCCTTCCTAATACCCGGCATGGTTTCAGACCTAATCACAGCACTACAACTGCCCTAATATCATTCATGGACACCATAAATCATGCTAGAGACTCTGGTCAGCTTGCATCCACAGTATTTTTAGACCTCCCAAAAGCATTTGATACTGTTGCAGATTATACATTATTACACTGACTTTCCTCACTTGGTCTCATACCCACCTCCCTTGCATGATTCACAAGTTACCTCTCAGGCAGACAACAGTCAATAAAATGGCAAGGCTCACTTTCTCCCTTCCTCCCAATTATTGCAGGAGTACCCCAGGGCTCCATCCTTGGGCCTCTGTTGTTTAACATCTTCATAAACAACCTATATTCATCCACCCGCTAACCTTTTTTAATCCAATACGCCGATGATTCAGCTATTATCTGTACTGATAATAACTTACCTGAACTTCAAATAAATTACTCAGGAATCTTTCTCATCTAATGAACTCTGGCTTTATAACTCTCAACTGCTTCTCAATCCTAACAAAACTAAAACCCCTACTCTTTGTCCCAAAAAAACCTACAAAAATGTAAAAAAATTTCAACATCCATTCCCTAAATAACACACTGATTGAAACTGTTCGATACACCAAGCTGCTAGCTGTAATTATTGAAGATAACCTAAAATTCAACCTCCATATACAAAAAAAGCATTAAAGAAATAATCAGAAATTAGGTATGCTGTACGGACATTCACCTTTTCTTAACCAGTCAACTAGAATCACTCTTGCTAATACCTACCTATTACCTTTCCTCATGTATGGTGCCAACATCTTTACTAATCTTCAGACCTCTCTCAACAAAATGTGAAACTTGCTTTAATAAAATTGCACAATTTGCCACAAACTCTTCATATACCAGTCATCACTGCATTGCACTTCAGCCATTAAAATGGCTGGAGCTCCCAAAATGACTCACCTACTCACAACTCTTAACAGCCCACAACATTATAAGCCTACTGTCTGTCCTGCACTAACATCTGTTCTTTCTATCTATCTCCCTAATAGATCTCTAAGATCTAAAGGCAAACAACTTGTTTCTGTACACAAGCCCAATAAAACTGCTGGAAAAATCTGTATGCTTGTATTCTACTGACAAAGTTTGGAAAAAACTTCCCACAAACATTAGATCAAACATCAACTTCCTCTCATTTAAAATCACTATAAAGGAATACTTAAGCAAAGCATGGATCTGTTCCTGCTCTAACCCTACTTGACACTATACCGTTTTCTAACTACCCCAAACTACCTTTTCACAATATCTAATTCAACTCCCCTTTCTCCATTCTTCTCCCCTCCCCCTTCCATCTGCTCTAACCCTACCCTAACTATATTTTTTCAAACTACCCCCAAACTACCTTTTCACGATATCTAATTTTCCTTTCCTTTCTCCCTTTCCACCTTTTAGTTCTCCATCTACTATCTGCAATAGGCCTAAACTTCTGACTGTAATCTCCATATACCACTACCTTAATACCCCAGCTACTTTCTTTTTCTCACACTAGCTCCTTACTCAATGCTCTTATGTTTCCCTCAGTCCTTACCTACTTAACCCACTTGCTCTATATCCCTTCCTCATCTCTTGTGTTTCACTGATTGTCACTGCTATCAAAATATAACTCGTGTCTTATAGTCTAATTTTTCTCCTATAATAATGTGTTATATTTATTGTAATAATTTCTGCTTGTAACTTAACATTTTTCTTCTGTTCTTCACATGCTTTAATATATACTTTTATTGTTTTTATTGTCTTAACTTCTGTATTAATATTTCTTTTTACATGTATTTGGAGCAGATCTCTGCTGAAAATGGGTCTCCCTGGACCCAGTCAGACTTTTCCCATAATTAAATGTCAAATAAATAAATACATAAATAAATTAATTAATAAATAAATAAGTATATGTGATGTAAACAAATATAACATACTCTTAGGTAAACTGCAATTTTCACAATAAAGATGAAAAATAAAGAAAATTAGATCTCCATGCCCCTCCCTTAAATTATTATTCTTAGTTTAAGATCAGTCCAGCGGTAAGAAACAGTGATTAATAATTCTAGGCAAAACCAAAAATAGTGTGTAGAGGGTGTGAAGACCCTAAATCAGATATTTTTTAAACCTATTATTCTAATTATCTTAAAATGTAAACAGAACAGGTTGTGTATAAACATGCATTTCCAGAAAAGTAAAAATTTAGAAAGTATGCCCCTACCCACTGTTAGATTAAAAAAGTAAACAGATCAGCAGGCTTTGCATCAGCATGCATTTTCAGAACAATAAGAAGTATCAAACTATGTCTGACATTACTGACTGACCGTAAACCTCAATGATTTACCCAAAAAAAATCACAAATTTTATGAGTTACAGGGAAGAACTAAGAGACAAACCCAGGAACAATTTGGAGATAGTAGCCCTAATCCAGATGGACTTTTTCAGATTCAACCAAGCACACTATCTGGTCAAGTGTTGTGTTCAGGGTCATACAATAGAGAAATAGAGGGGATAAAGGACTTGTATCCCAGACCAAAGGAAACAGCTTGTTAACAGCTCATAGCTTTAATCTTCTGTGCCAAGTGCTAAGATGGTAATGAGACCAGCTATAATGGATGGATATAAGTGATTACATCAATAAAATGGCCACACATTTAGAGACAGATGTGTATGAAAAAGTAAGCATCAACGAAGTACATGGAGCATATCGGAGAATAAACAGCATACTGCAGGATTTATTTTTGGAGGGCAGTATAGATATTGATATATATCATTATTTATTGATGCTAGCCCCAAGAATTCCAGCACTATTTGGATCTCCAAAAATTCATAAGAATAGCAGTAACCCCCCCATTTAGACCGATAGTGGATGGACGGGGATCTATCACTTATGCGTGTGCCAAATTTATAGATTCTAAATTAAAACCATTAATTAAAAGTGAATCTCAGATTTGTCATGACTCGTGGAGTTTTTTGGACAGTATTAATAACCTTGAGTATAATAATAACAACATCTTCCTAACAGTTGATATAAAGGATTTATACACAGTCATTCCTCAAAAACTAGGGATTGAATGGGTAAGAGAATTTTTAACTATTAAAGGCATGGATGACAAAGGCATCTATATAACTGAAACTTTGCTTGACATAGTTTTGTCGAATAATTTTATGTGCTTTAATGGCGACGTATATTTACAAAAAACTGGAGTCGCCATGGTTTCTCCCTGTGGAGGGAGTTTCGCGAACTGTGTCATGGCATATTGGGAGAGAACATTATTATTCAATAACCCCCTTTTCAAGACACATGCCATTTGGTATACTAGATACCAAGATGACATGTGCTTTTTATGGAGAGGGGATATATCTATTATCAAAAATTTTATTGAAAGTATAACATATATGACTAGCTTCCTGGAATTTACTTTCGAAATAGGAATAGATTCTATTAATTTTTTAGACGTTACATTAGTGAAGGATCCGATTCATAATAGATATAGGAGTTTCATATATCGTAAGCCTACATATTCAAATGCATTTTTGCATTTTTCAAGCTGCCACCCCTATTACCAAAAGAGAGCAGTGGTTAAGGGGCAGGCAGTTAGGGCTGCAAGAATGATAGCAGACAATGATGATTATAAAGTAGAATGTAAATCGTTAATTTCTATGTTTTTGAAGAGAGGATATCCAGTGAATTTTTTGAATGGTATTTTCCAGGAAGTTAATTCCAAGCGTGCATCAGAACATTTTAAACCCATATTAAAAAGACGGTATGAAGTTATACAAGAGGATGGTTTGTCACAAGTCATAAGCAATAATGTGGAAACATCAAACATTGGAAATAATAATTTTTTAATCACTTATTCTCTCGATGCAGTATTAATTAGAAATATAGTGATTAAAAATTGGACCATCATTACTGGGGATAGTAATATAAACAAAGTCTTAGGATTAAACCCCAGGTTAACATATAGAAGGGGTCCAAATATTAAATGCCTATTAGAAAAGAAAAATAAATATAAAAATAATACTGGAATGGGAAGATGTGGCTGTTGTGCACAATGTAAATCAATAAAAATAGGAAATAAAGTGCACATTAAGAACAGAAATTATTATATCATGGATAGGTTTAACTGTAACTCCAAGGGCATTGTATACATAGCTTTATGCGAATTATGTAATGCATATTACATAGGAAAAACAGAAAGAAAATTAAAACAACATATATATGAACATCAGTATAGTATAAGTAAGAGAAGTACCACTAACGCACTGGCCAAACACATAATGGAAAACCCAACACATAGATTTAAATTTGCGGTATTAGAACAAGTAGTACAAGACTGGAGAGTCGGCCCATGGGAATTAAAATTAGAGGAAAAGGAGCTTATGTGGCAAATTCGGACTATATATTCCACCAAGGCTGAATGAACATATATCTTTGAAATGCATTTTAAAGTTGAAAGCACTTGCTAGATAGCATTTATATATTTAATGAACAACAAGTAATAAGTTATCCAGTTTTAGTAATATATAAATATATAGATGTTTTTAAAAACATGTTTTAACAAAAGTAGAAGTTTTGTCACTTTAAATGGGTTTTAATGGAACTAATTAGTTAATTGGTTTATTATATAAAGCTTGTTTTATTTGCATTTTGTTGTCTGAAAAAGTCAGAGCATCGTCTCTGACGAAAGTGCTTACATTAAACAGTAAAAAGCTACAAGTTTATTTGAATTTGGTTCCTTATCTGCAAAGCCATTTTTTGTGTTTTTAAATGAGACCAGCTATGTTATATGGGTTGGAGACAGTGGCACTGACAAAAAGGCAGGAGTCAGAGCTGGAGGTGGCAGAGTTAAAGATGTTAAGATTTGCACTAGGTATGACGAGGATGGACAGGTTTAAAAGTTATTATATTAGAGGGTCAGCTCAAGTTGGACGGTCTGGAGACAAAGCCAAAGAGGTGAGATTGTGTTGGCTTGGACTTGTACTTAGTAGGATGCTGGGTATATTGGGAAAAGGATGCTAAGGATGGAGCTGCCAGGTAAGAGAAAAAGAGGAAGGCCTAAGATAAAGTTTATGGATGTGATGAGAGAGGACATGCAGGTGGTTGGTGTGACAGAGCAAGATGCAGAGGACAGGAAGAAATGGAAACAGATGACCTGCTGTGGCAACCCCTAATGGGAGCAGCCAAAAGAAAAAGAAGAAGAAGAAGAAGCCAAGTGTTAACTGTAAACTTCCTGTGCCAGTACATAAAGTTATTTTGATGAATATAAATAATTTAATATTATTTGCCATGGACAGGAGTTAAAAAGGTCATAACAATCACCAAGACAGGCCCTTTCAATATGGAATGTGGACTTTAAGTCTAGAAAATGAACAACAGTTGAGTGGCATGCCCTTATTCACCGTTAAATTAAAATAAAAAAAATATTTAGCACCTCAGTCTGTAAGTATACTCCTAAGCTATAATACTTTTGCTATGTTAAAGCCAATTACCTGTGGTCACATTTAAAAGATGTTAAAGAACTCACATGCAGGTTTGTCCAGCAGGTCCTTAAACTCTGCCTGATGTCTCCCATCCTCCATCACCCACAAATAGTAGAGTATAGAAAATAATTCCAGCTGAGCAGTCACAGAAAAATTAGTAAACTAAGCAACAGACAGCTGTCAACTCTTCAGTCTCTACCTGTTAGAAGTTCCCTCTCAGTACACGTCAGCAGCCATGCATGCATGTTACTATCACATGGCAGACTGTTGCTTATGCCAGTCGATTTCTCAAGTAAAAAAGTGCAGTTAAAAACATGTTCTAAAGTAGGTATTGTTCACTTTAAGGTGCATTTGTCTTATTCAAAAGATCTGATCTAGAGTACATGCTTGTAATCTGGGATGATTTTGAAAAAAGGCCTAGCAACATTTTTTTAATTCTTAATGCAGCAGAATCTTCTTCTTTCGGCTTTTCCTGGTTAGGGGTCACCACAGTGGATCATCTGTCCGCTCATGATTGGCAGTGGAGTTTTACAGTGTCGAGTTGCCAGCCTGGCACCCAACCTTCCACAGAAGGCACACACACACGCACACACTCACACCTAGGGCCAATTTAGAGTGTCCAGTCCATCTACTGCATGACTTTGGGATGTGGGAGGAAACCGGATTACCGGGAGAAAACCCACACAACCACAGGGAGAACATGCAGACTCCGCACAGAAGGCACCCTAGCTGAGAATCGAACCACTGCACCACTTAATGCAGCAGAATCAGGTTTATTAATCTTTCATGGATTATTCCTCAGATTAAGGCTATGATTTCAAAGGGGATTATCTTCAATCTGTCATCAACCCAAATTTAAAAATGTTTGTCTGAGGCAAAGAGAAATTTAAAATCAAGCGCATCTTAATCATTAAAAGGGATTATTGTCTGAATCAACAAAAGACAGATAATAACTTAAAGATGTTCTGGAGCAGCATTGATCACCCCCCCCCCCCCGGGTCATATCTCTACCCTTACCCTTTCCCTTAAACTTTAATGCTGAAGAGATCCCTGGTTATTTCAGTGTGCATTTTCAGGATCCTTTTAAACAGTTCATATTAAATGGATGTAAATGCATTACTCCAGTCCTGTTTATAGTGAACATGATACTCATATTAACTCACCTCATATGGTGTACAGAATGGTTTAAGCTAAACTATGGGCCAGTAACAAAAGATAAAATGCACATAGATTTTATTTTTAAATTGTGCCACAGGCATTATATGTCTTGTCACAAAACTTATCACTCAAGCTATCAAAGAGGGTTGTGCGCTTACCATCCTGAGGAAAAAGAACTAATGGTGTCTGCACACAGAGGCAGAGTTTCATCTGCTCTAAACAACCATCAGCCCATTGCTCTATCATCTTCACTGTAAAAATGTTGGAGAAATGCAATAGTCACAGCTTCTTAAGCATCTGACCACCAATAATCTCACCTATTACTCTCAATATGACTTTAGACCTGCTTATGGAGCAGGTACTGCTCTTCTCAATACTGTTTATTCACCTTCAATGTTTCTTGCTCTCCCTAAGGCATTTGATAGTGTCAATCATGATGGATCTATAAGCACTTTTAGCCCGCTATGCTCTCTCATTTAGTGCTATGAGATAGGTTTCAGTCTGACAAATGGAATTATGCCATATATCCACCACTGACACTTTATTTTGAACCCCACTGGGTTCATTGTTAGGGCCTCTACTTTATACTGTTGTTATCAATTACATGTCTGAATACTGCTCAAAGAGTAAATATATAAAGTCCTCTAAACATGTACAGTCCACTGATGACTCAGTGATTCTTTCCCTTGATTCTTGGACAAAACTAAGCTATAAACATCTTTAAACATGCATATATAGCTAGGCTCATCGTGGATTTAACTCATTACAACAAAATAACTTCCATTCTCTTTTCTAGTAAGAATCGAATACTAGAAACATTTTTGTCCACTCATCTTACAGCTCAGGCTTTAACTGTCATTTCATTTGAAAAATTGGCTAGAGATAAATTCAGTTCTGCCATATTACTTGGTCTAATAACAGATAACTAGCTGAAGTTTGATAAGCACATAAACACTGTTCTGACTATAATAAATCAAAAGCTGGATCAAATTTATAAGGCAAAAGCATTTTAGCACCTCATGCAAGCCTCTGCCGTAACTATATACTTATTTCCATCTGTCTGTTACCACATTTGCTCACAAGCCTCGTTTACACCTCTGCATAAACTTAGACATCAGTCACCAAGTCAGGACACATTGGTGTACATCTTTTCACAGTCTGAAATGGCAAGCATTTAACCAGCAAAAATTACCCTTTACAAATTGTCCATAAGCTGTTGTACTCAACCAGACTAATGCAATTGTATGGCACAAACTTCAATGCAATCTAAAATCTTCCATTGCACATTCAGTTTAGAATTAAAAATCAATACAGAGATAAATAGTACTCTGTGTACATTAACAAAATCCGAAGCACGTTTTCCCACCATTTAAGATGCATTTCTGACAGGAATGCATTGAAATATTCATCTTAAAATTATTAACTTACACAATAGAATTGTCACTGTGATGTACTACCAGGAATACAGACTGTATCTTAAAACCAGTATTATTATCAAAGTGTAGAAGAACATACATTTGTTTGCTATTACCAAGTAATTAACTCATACATGAAATAAGCAGTGAGCCTAGAATTAGATCACTTTATGCATTTTCTAGTTGACAACCGGTATATAAACATTAAAAATATCAGATCCATGGGTCATGAAAATATTCTTGAATGTCTGTTGAGAAGTGCTAAGCCCCGTCTATCATGATGCCTCCATCAACTCTTCAAACTGAGCCTCTCCTCACTGGTTACATCCCTGATGTCTGAAGAACAGCTGATGTGGTACCCTACTGTTCCTGGGATTTACAGACATATTAGACTCACAAATATTATTTGTAAAGCTACAGAATGTATTATAGATTTATTGATTAGCTAATAAAAAGAATATAGGCAATTTTATATCCCTGGATCTACACCAGTCTGGCTTTGTAATAGGCAGATCATACCTGCTCAACCTACGTGTTTTGAAAGGGCTACTGAAGCCATTGATAAGGGGCATACAGTCCATGCTTCCTTTCTTGACCTTGCCAAGGCCTTTGATACTAACCCCCATGCTGAGATTATTGACAAACTCTCCCAAATGAACATTAACCCATACACAGTTCAGGGGATAGGTAGCTGGCTGTCTGACAGAACACATAACATTAAGTCAGGACTCTTTGCTCCAGTTAGAAAAGCATCCCATGCGTTGTCCAAAAGGGCTCTATCCTGGGTCCCCTACTCTTTAGTATATCCCTTTTTTGCACAAAAGCTAATATCAATGGACTATGGCTAATCATGTTTGTGGATGATTGAAAACTGGGACAGTTGTCAAATCCCAGTCTGATACTCAAATTCTCCATCAAGGGCTAGACCAAACAAATGTTTGGAGTGTAAATCATTGACTTAACTTAAATGCTAAGAAATACAGTATAGTTCCCTTTCCTAAATGTAGCATTATTTCTGTTCACTACCATAACTAGGGTGGGGAAAAGGGTTTGGCTGACACGGGACATGACTGGCAGGTGCAGATGGTGTGGGTGTGCAGTACCAGCATTGATTTATGAAGCCTTGCTTCATAAATGAATGCCAATGCTGCATCTATAGCTTGGCTGAAGCACTAAAGCACTTAATGTTAGGTGTGTGTGTGTGTGTGTGTGTGTGTGTGTGTGTGTGTGTGTGTGTGTGTGTGTGTGTGTGTGTGTGTGTGTGTGTGTGCGTGTGCGTGTGTGCGTGTGTGCGTGTGTGAGAGAGAGAGTCTGTCAAATGGAATTAGGCCATCTGTCCATCTGCTAGCTGTTTCACTCACAGTTACAGAAAACATCATTTTTTTTCTCATCTACAGCCATTTGGTTTTTTCCACCACTTAGAGTTGGGAATGCCAGTTTTGCTAGATATGCTAGGTATACATCTACATCCACTTACCATATAGATAAAATTTTGGCTCCCTATTCAAATGTCATGCCAAAAAAAAAGATTCAAAACACAGGAGAAGAGTGAATCTGAAAGACAGCTTTTCTCCTTAAAACTTCTTTTTTTTTGTGGGGGGAGACCATGTGGAGGGCAAGCTCCCCCATACATCCAGAAGTTGTATATACCAACTCTGAGACTGCCATATCTTGGAAAAAAGGGAATATTCTGAGAAATGGCATTTCGGACTTAGTATATACAAGCCATTCAATCTCTGTATTTCTCTAATGGGTCCTGATATTTCAAATGGTTACCTAATATTTCCCTTAAATCTGACAAAGTCATCTTGTACTTGGATATCTTTGTTAATAATAGACTATTCTTTTGAAATTTGAAAGGGTTGTTACCAAGCATAGGGAGCCTATGACAAGAAAAATAACCACAAATCCTGTAGAGGTATTAGAGATATTTTAGACTTTTTTGAAGATTTGTATAAAGCAGAGGAATGTGGAAAGCAAGAAAAGGCACAAATAAAAATATTTATGGAAGATTTACTTATGCCAAGATTAGAGGAAGATGAGACATAACAAATAGTAGCTATGATAGTAAGAGATGAAATAAAAAATGGTGATATATAATCAATCACAGGGCAGTCTCCATGAACAGACCATATTAGATGTTAGGAGTGAAGAAAATGATAAAAACCTGGAAGGTTTTGTTTAACAGAATTTTAAAAGTGGATGAAGCAACAATATTTGGGAAAAAGCAGTGGTGGTTGAATCACCAGCTTCATATAGACCCTTTCCAATTTTAAATTATTTAGAACAACAAAATCCAACCACGTAAAATGGAGACCACAAAGAGTTAGTGAATAAAAACAGCTTTATTTTCCCTTTCGTCTGAGAGAGAGACTTCATCAGAAAAAAAAATTCAACCTTCAAACCCTCCTTTTATGTCTAGTGTAATACAATCATTCTATTACATGGTTAATCAATTAGATCTGAAACAGGTTTCTTAGAAACTAATTA
Source organism: Protopterus annectens (assembly GCF_019279795.1). Lineage (NCBI taxonomy): Eukaryota > Metazoa > Chordata > Ceratodontiformes > Protopteridae > Protopterus > Protopterus annectens. Next base: position 1,151,667,742 of record NC_056731.1, read on the forward strand.
GAACTAAAAACAGCTTGAGTAAAAAATTCAAATAACAAACCTTCCTTAGTACTGTTCCATAGTCTCAAAAAATAACAGTAATAGAAATAAAAGTACTACTAAAATTAATTAAGAACTGTTAGTCTTCTATTTTTTTTAAAAATATTTTATATTAATAGAATCATGCATACCTGGTGGTTGGTCAACTGCTAACTTTACCTGCCAAATAGTTTTCCCTTTGTTCTATTCTATCTTTGTAACAGCCCCCCCCATATTCTTAAGCACTTGTTCCAAGATGGAAAACAAATTTTTTTTTGTAACTAGGACAATGAAGAGTGGGTTTGAATAATGCATTGTTGTGATTTTTTGTCTTTATAGAATAAAGATGTTCCCTAATTCCTGTATTTAAACCTCTAGTGGTCATCCCAACATAAAATCCCCCACAAAATGAACACACAGCAATGTATACTATTCCTGAAGTATTGCAGTTGTATACTCCACATACAGGGATGTTTTTTTTAAATGAACTAGTTCAATGTAGGGTCCTTCAAAAATAAACCTATATATATTACAAAACCCACTCCTATACATCCCTTTGTTCTTGTTACTACAATAAGACGTAAGTTCATTTTAGCTGGCACTTTGTAAGCAAGTTTTGATGTTGTAGCTGTTATTAAAAATAAATCTAGGCTTCTCACCTACATTCTTATATAATTCATAGTTAACCTTGATAATATTCCAGTTCTTATTAATAATGGAAATAATATTTTTTCTGTCAATAGACATGTCAAGGCAGCATGAAATGTCATACCTAGTATCATTAGTTGACTCATGGTTTTTGGAAACAAATCCAAAGACCAATATATGTGGGAAGTCTGTCGAGCTACGTTTCCTCACATCTTTTGCAAGTTGTGTTAATAAATTAAACTGATAACCCCTCTCTAAAAACATCTTTATTGTTGTTGCGTCTTTCGGCTTTTCCCAGTTAGGGGTCACCACAGCAGAACTCCGGTCCACTAATGATTGGTAGTCAATTTTTACATGCCAAGTTACTAGCCCTGACGCACAACCTTCAACGAAGGTACGCCCATTCATGCATGTGTCCACGCAGAAGACGCTCTAGCTGAGAATCGAACCGGACAGCATCTTACTGTGAGGCAACAACACTACCGCAGCACCACCACCGCGGATCTAAATAAACATGTTTGTAATAAGGGAAATCTCATGTTCAGATGCTATGGTCTTCAGATGTCATTCTTGATGCACGAATAAATTGACCCTTGGGAATGTTGTTTTTTTAAATAAACAGGGTGGTTACTAGAATAATGTAAGTAGTTGTTAACAAAAGTGCTCTTTCTATGAACTTCACTAGTAAACTTCATGTTGTTTAAATCCCATTTTATAGTGATGTCCAAAAAATTAACGTCTAATCCAACATCCCCCAGGCTAAAATTCAAAAAAATCTGAAGTATTATTCATACATCTAAGTAATTCATGAACCTGGTCAACATTTCCTTCTAAAATAGAAAACAAGTCATTAGCATATCTAACATAAAAAACTACTTTCCAAAAGGAAAAAAAGTGGTTTAAGTAAAGTTTGATCCCACCAACCAAGAACAATGTTGGTGTAAACTGGAGCAGCAGCCAACCCCATTGCTACCCCCCTGTTTTGCTTATAATTTTTTCTGTTAAACAGAGATAAAATTTATTGTGAAGCAACAGTTCCAAAAGAACACCACACGCATAACTATCATTTTTAGTAAAATAAGCCAAGGAGTTCAAATATATTTTACAAAATCTATGCCAATCTCATAAGGTATACTGGTAAAAAGTGCATTAATGTCTACCATAAATACTATATTTTTTTCTGGAATTAAAGTCGTTATAAAAGTTCTGATTTTGTCCAAAAAAATCCCAGGAGTCCTTAATAAAGAACTCCATTTGTTTAACTATAGGATTTAAAAAAATGATCAAGAACCAAAGAAATTCCTTCTGTGTGACAGTGAGGAGAAGAAACTATAGGTAGAAATGGAGGGTTGTTGGGATCTTTGTGAATATTTGTAATTCCAAACAATGTTCCCATCATAGGATAGTCTATAGTAATAAAATTGTACATGTCAGGAGAAATGTTGCTATCCATCAACAATTCTTATAGTTGATACCAAACCTTTTTGTAACTTTCATGTACAGTACAGTAATCAACAAGTGAATATTCACTAGTATTAGACAACATTTCTTCATTTTTTTAACATATTTTGCTTGCTCCATAACAACTAACTCCCCACCTTTGTCAACTTTCATAAATCTTATACTAGTACATTGTTGTAACACCCTCAAGGCTTTTTGTTGTACCATACTAAGGTTGTAGTGAGAAATTTTTTTTTTTTCATTATTAACTTTTCTAATTTCCTCCTCACAACAATTTTTGAAAAACTTAATAGTGTTGTTCAGAGTTGGGTGATAGGTACTAGGTTTGTGAAACATGCATTCCTTTAAACTTACATCAGAAAAAAATATGTTTAAGGTTATGTTTACGACAAAACATTTTTAAATTCAGTAGAGTACTACTCAAGTCCATTCTTCTCGATGGAATAAAATTCAACCTCAACCCCAAAACAGAGACTTGTTCTTTAGACAAAGGATAATCAGATAAATTGTAAATTTTACCAGAAAGTCCAGATTAAAAAGCATTAAAACTCTGAGTTAATTTCTTTTTCATTCTGGCAGGGACTTTCCTTGACGTGTTTTCATCTTCTTCTTTCTGTTCTAAATTGTTTTTTTAGACATGCTCCTACAGGATTGACCTGAGCTAAATTTGTGTCTAAGACATCTGGAGCGATGGTAGTTAGTAAATCACAATTTTTGTCTTCTCCATTAGCTGAAACAATCTCACACAGTTTACTGGGAGGAGGAACTAGTGCAGACCCATGTCATGGTACAGAGTCTGTATCTCTCAGGCTGTGTTAGTAGGGATACAGAAGTCTAATCTGCTCTTACTGGGACAAGCACATTAAAAATTAATAAATAATAGTCAAGTAATTGACTATTTCACACTACAGTGTCTGTGGACACTGAGCTCCACTAGGTATGCTTATTCCCAAAGCCTTACATTATACTCACTCAGTTACAAGATCTCATAAGTGACAGATTGAGTACATGCATTCTCATAGTGCATCACCTCAGGCTGCTCATTATATGAAAAAGCATGACAAAACAACTGCCTTACTTTATTATTCTTACTGTGATGGTCACTGACAGACAGTGTCATTCATCCCTTCTGTTTTCTTTGAGGTGCACTGACCTTGGATCACCCAAAACTTCCTAACATGCAATTATATGTAATCTCATTCTACAAAGCAGTGAGAAAGGAAACACAAGCATATGCCAACTGTAGTCATTTGGTGCTGGCAGCTGAAAACTGGGCAAGCAAATGTCTGTAAAGCATTATTACTAAACTGCATGTCTTAAAAGTAGAAAATGCATTAATAATCACAGAGTTAAAGATGCACAGATGCTGCAGTGACACAGAGGAAGTGTTCCCATCTTCAGTGCCACCAGCCTAGGTTTGACTAACTGCTTCACTGCCAGAAGGCCAGCTGGTAGTGGTGGTGATGAGATGACTGATTGATAATTTAGAAGGTCAGCTGGTGGTCATGTTGGTGAGATGAGTGGCTAGTAATTTAGAAGGCCAGCTGTTAGTGCTGGTAATGAGATGAATGATTGATAATTTAGGAGGTCAGCTGGTGGTCATGTTGGTGAGGTGAGTGGCTAGTAATTTAGAAGGCCAGCTGGCAGACATGTTAGTGAGATGAGTGACTGGTAATTTACAAGACCAGCTGGTGGTGATGGTGTTGAGATGATTGGTTGGTAATTCAGAAGGTCAGCAGGTAATGGTGTTGGTGAGATGAGTGACCAGTAATTTAGAAGGCCAACTGATGATGGTGGTGAGATGAGTGACCAGTAATTTAGAAGGCCAGCTGGTGGTGGTGGTGGTGGTGGTGAGATGAATGACTAGTAATTTAGAAGGCCAGCTGGTGGTGGTGGTGGGGAGATGACCTGCTAGTAACTTCTTCTCCTCATTTGGTTTGAGGACTAGGAAAGTGCAGTTGTGTAAATAAACTTATCATAATAACAGATGTTTCAGTTGAATCATTTCTGCACTGACATATGGGAACTCTGCAGCATTTGAATTTTGATATCTGGCCCAAAATTCCTGCAGTCTGAACCCTCTTGCCAAGACAGGATGATTCCTCCTCTTTCCTAGAGACATCAGCATGTTCACTGTATAAATAAGAAGGAGGAACCCCCCACCATCTTCATCTACTGGCCAGAAATCTCAGGAATGGTAGTCCTCAGTCTGACAAACTAGTAGAAGACTCCATAAAACTGGGTGCCCTTCAGGGCCAAAGAACTGTGGAGGTGACCCTTTCACCACCTGCCTCCCTAGTGCTATGCAGGGTACCATAAGAAGCCGACTTTCATTAGACCAGGACAAAGAGCTGAACGACTACCTCCTCCAGTCCTAGGATGCTCATAGGAATAACATATGGGAGACTGGAAGGAGACCAGTTTGCAGCAGTAACCCTACTCAGACAGCTAATATTGCAGTAAATTCCTTACACAACTGTACTATGTTCTTTGTATGGATCACTGATGCAGTCATAACATTTCAGAAGATTCCCAAAGGTTTATGTAGGCTTTCAAGAGGTTGGCTGTTTTCCAGCTGCTGACTGCAGAAGGCCCTTTAAGATGGCAGTAGGTAGGAAGTCCTGGCCAAAGTGGCCATAATGCTTAAAGAAAGTGTAGATAGAAGACCAAGTTGTTACTTTGAGAATGGTTTATGTGTCTACACCTCTAATAAGGACTTGATTTGCCACTGCAAGGTCTTTTCATGGGCAGAAGAGCAAAAGGTGATGCAATGAGTCAGCCGTTTAGAGATGGTATGTTTAGTGACTATGTTATCTTCCTTTGTGGAAGCAAATGAAATAAAAGACTTGGTCCATTGTTCTGAAGTCCTAGGTTCTAGGAAAATTATATGTAAGTTGTCTTTGTACAAGCAAGGATTGCAAGGTTGATTGCCCTCTGTTCTGGGTAATAAAAAAGCACAGACAAATTAATGGCATAAAATATCAATTATAAAAAAAATGAAAATAAAAATACTTCTCAACATGTTACTTATCTGTTCTCTTGTAGAAATTCTGAGCAGAAACACAGAACTGACACAACACAAAGTACAGAGCAGGTGACCATCACTCTAATGTGACAAGAAAGAACTGAAGATGCCTGCAGCAGTTTCCAAATGTCATGTCTGCAGCAGTGCTGTATAAGAAGAACATTTTAACTGTTTGGCACTCTCCTACTAGATGCCTGAGATTCTCAGAAGGAAGGCAGCAGACATACATGGAAGTATTAACAGCTACCATATCATATGCATGGTTCCATGGTATGGCACAGTATTCGCACACTGACAGCCTTGCTTGCTGTGCATCAGGGGAGGGCCAATGTATGTTGGATATAAAAAACAATGCCCTCTCTGCTTCATAGTATGATAGCTTTGACTTAACTGTTACTTCATTAGGGGGAAAAATAGGGTCTATATTGAATTAGTGAACGCTTAGAAAAGAGAACGCTAATTCATCGACCCCTATTAAGCGAAAGCTTACAATCTCAAACACCCGGAACAGCGATTTTTTACACAGGGAAAAAAATCACTGGGCCGGTTTTGGGAGTTTGACATTTCCTCCACTGTGGTGCGATCTCAGAGTTGGTATATTTAAGTAGGGGGGTGTGGTGGGCACAGCCCCCCACATTATATAATGTTTTAATTTTTTTTTTTTTTTTTTTTTTGTGGACCAGCCAAAAAAATCGCTGTTCCAGGTGTTTGAGATTTTAAGCTTTTGCTTAAAAGGGATCAGTGAATTAGCATTCGCTTTTCTAAGCATTCGCTAATTTAATATAGACCTGAAAAATAGTATGGTGAGCACTTACTAAGAGATTTCAATCACCTGAAATCAGCAAGGATACACACACAAACACACAGCCATAAATTCTAAGTTGAGTAATTTTAGAAAAATGGATGACGTATAGAAATGGTAAATATTTATAAAGGACTGCAAAAACAAAAAAAACTGTAAAGTGATCATCATTCTTTCTGCCTTTAGTGAAAAACAGCAAAGGTGTAGGGTATTCTAGGCAGCCAATGTACTTCAAATTCCATTTCTGCAAAATATGTTGCATTTTGTAGTTACTCTTGCTGTTCCAAATACTTAAACTGCAGCACTGGCTGCTTGTAGAATCAATTGTATCACAGTTATTAGAAGACTGCAATTTACAGCTTAGGCAAATAGGTTAATATATAAACAGAAGTGTGTTTAAAGTAAACCAGTGACATAATCCTGTATCAGGATGAGGAAGGTAGGCTCCAGGTTTCATGACAGCTGCCGAGATAAGAATGCTTACTTGTTTACTTCACACTTCATATTACAGACTGTTTTTAACAGCCTGCTGTTCTCTACACCTTAATGTCTATAATTCACAGATACAATGAATCTCTTGCATCCTTCAGCTTTAATGAAGTCCTATGTCAGACTATCACTTAGACCATTATTAGTTTTTCCTTCTGTGTTCATATGTAAAGGATGACTAGACCACTGCATTTATTACCCAGTCATAAATCAGTTTAATGTCTAGGGAAGGTACAAAGGCAGGCCCACTAAAAACAAGACTTCATTGTTTTAGTAGCACTATATACAAAAATGTAACAAAGCAGAACTCATGTTATGCAGTATTGTTTTTTCCTTTAATTAGTATTTTAAATATATTCAGTATGCAATACTCATATATAGCACAATGTATGGAACAAATATAATGTCATTTGTTATAGTCAAGCAACAATATAAAGGCAGTTAATAAACTATGATTTATTTTATATATATATATATATATATATATATATATATTTAAAAAATAGTTTTGCATATGAGATCATTTTTAATACCATACAAACTACTTATTTTTTAATTTTTATATTAACTAGTTATGCATATTAGGCACAGCTGCCTCTTTTCAGGACAGACTTGGCCAGAGTCACACAGTTTGCAAGTGAGGGAATCAAACCCAGGATGACAGCATAAGGCATATTGTCTATGCTAAATTGCCAGACAATATTTACATAGTTCTCATTGTCCAAAGAGACATAGTACAGAATAATATTTCCTTAAACACATGTGCCTTTGAGAGAAATGCAGTACACAAAAGGTCTCTTTTAAACATGACCCAGAAGGCAAAAGAACAGCTACAGTTCAGAGTTGAGAGTTCTCAGAGGTACAGGCAAGCACAGGAGGACTATGGCTGACCAAGGTTGCAGACGACTGCAAACTGGGGGCCATAATTGACTCTCCAGCTGATACAGACATCCTCCAGAAGGGTCTCACTGAGACGGATACCTGGTGTCAAAATCATGGCCTCAAGCTAAATGCCAAAAAGTGCATAGTCATCCCCTTTGGAAAAAACAAAGTACCCATGAACTACCACATACGTGGTAGTCCCCTAATACAGAAAATGTAATAAGGGATCTAGGGACCCAATTAGATAGTAACCTCTCCTTTGATAATCATATTGCCAAGGTGGTTAGAAAATCCTTCTATGTGGCCCACCCAATCACAAAAGGGTTCGCATCTAGAACAAAAGAGGTTATTGTGCCCCTCTACTCATCACTCATCAGACCCATCATAGAGTACAACGCCCCATTTGGGATGCACCTTACAAGACACCTGCAACAGCTGGAAAGACCACAGAAGTACCTAACCAAGAGGATTACTGGCCTCAAACATATGCCCTATGCAGCCTGACTGAAGAAACTCCAGCTGTACTTGGTTGCATACCGCTTACTCAGAGGTGATCTCTGCCTGACATACAAGGCCATGTCCAACCCAGAATTGCTGGACATGCTCCACCTAAAAAAAGACAAATCCCCAAGAGCCACACGCTCTACCTCATCACAACGATAAATAGGACATGTTGGAGGGATAAATTACTGTCCCAGAGACACCCCATGCTTTGTAACAGGATTCCAATCTACATTAGGCAGAGCCCCTCACTAACACTCTTCAAGAGAAACCTTGACGAGTGGATGGGAAACAGAAAATTTATCCCGGGGATCACTGCAGCGGCTCTGCTGGACAGAGGCACAGGGAACTAATGGCTCTGCTGGACTGAAGCACAGGGAACTAATCTAAGGGGGCGGCAAAAGCCAACACATTCTGGCTAGGCTTATAGATGCCACCGGGCAGATAGCCTAGTACTTACCGATGAACATTTCTTGGTGCCTTCAATTCACCCCATTTGACCCATTGCTGGCTTCCAGGGGCACCACAGCTGGATCAGCAACAGGATTATTTAGACGTACATACAGGAGTTCACGACCCTATATAAGCAGTAGGTTTCCAGGGTGCAAGGGGCTGGGAGCCAGATTCCAGGCATACATTAACAGAGGCATTCTCTAAAGTTTCCGTGACTGGAGGTATAGCTAAGGATTTTGGTTCTGGTAGCCCTGGAGCTCTCTGTACCTTAGAATGCAGAGTACTACCCAGATTCCCACAAGAGATCCTTCATGCTATTGACAGCATCACCAAATAAGACATCCTCTGATGAAGAAGCAAGGGATGTGTTGCCCTTGATATAAAAGATAACTGAAGGAGGAGAGATCTGGGAGACATGCTATCTTATCTGCCTCAGAATCACTGATCATCTGCCTCAAAGTCAGAGGAAACAAAGTCTTCTGAGAAGAAAGATTACATTTTCCTTTTTTGAGCATGGACCCCTGATACTAATGGCTGATCTGATACAGCCTGCAGTTGTTAAGGTATAGCCCATATGCCAGCTTCATCAGATCCTGAGAAGGGGGGTTGGGAAGGAGGCAAGAGTGCAGATGTTTAGGATTTAGATGGCTTGGTCCTACTTCTGGGATGGAAAACTGCAATGAGTGATCTTCCAGGGCCTCCGTCATAGTTTTGTGGACTTCCAAGCAGACAAGGACTGATAGAATATTGTCCTCACCACTGGTAGCTACAAATTGGGTTTCAGAGCCAGAGACCCATAGAGAGGTGTCCATGTGAACTGACAATGAAGAGTTTCAGCTTGGTAGGGCATGCCATTTTCCAAGTGTATGATGGCCTCCCAAGAGACAATGTCAGAGGCATTAGACAAAATGGTCATCGGACTTTTAGTATTCCTCCTCTTATTACTTCTGTTAGTAGCCACCGACATAACCTAGGGTTCTTAATGCTTTAAAGCTCCTGTGATTAAAAGCATGTGGAATAAGAACAATAATATTTCCCCAACAGGGTACTTATCTTCCTTCTCTGAAAGCCAGGCTGAACCAACAGCCTGATTATGCACTGACATGGACTTCATCAAGAAAGGACTAAAGATGGCACAAGCTCTTATACCACAGATATGCTGACATTCAGGTGAGAAGGTGCCTTGCTGGTCTAGAGGAGGAAGGATGCTGAACTCTGGAAGTTAGTCTGAACATCAGGCCTTTTGTGGCAGAAGTCCCAAAAGTGAATACACCTGTAACAGTGAACCATGTGATTAATATCACCACCAGAGTAACGTAGTTAGTCCACTTACCACCAGCACATCAACCCTGTCAACACACCTCCCTCTCTAACACTAGATTTTTACAGGTGCTGAGACAACAAACTGAACTTGGCTGCCAAGGATCACAGTCAGGACTTTATCTGTCTGTACTGCTGGAGCTGTGATATAATGGTTTACTATCAAATGACTGAAAGACTGAATTCCAAAAAGACTGAAAAATCAAAATACTGAATACATTTTTAATGCAAGAGGCAAGCCCCCCTGCTCCCCTCATGTGGGGGGCTGTGCCCCCCACACCCCCTGCTAACTATATATACCAACTCCAAGATCGCACAACAGTGGAGAAGGGGCAAATTCCATCATTCAGTATTTTGAATTTTCAGTCTTTTTGGGATTTAGTCTTTTGGTTTCCAATCATTTAATAGTAAACTGTGATAGAATACCTTTGTTTCATGAATGTATGTAAAATTGCTGTCCAGCAAGAACCTTGTGTACATAGTAAGCTTCCAGTCTGCTGTGTGATACACAATGTCATATAATTTTGCTATTTGATAGGCTAGGCCACTTGAAGATATACGTACTACTGTAAGACAAGTCTTATTCAAGTTGTAAAGGTGAATGTAAAAACAAAATACAGAAACACACATCATGATCATTTTTAACATATTAAGAGCAAGCATATAATATGATTCAGAGCAATGTGAAATGAGACCATGACATGCATCATATAAACCGAGGAAATACTAATTTGACACAGTACTGGTTGTAAAGGCTATATGTGAATCTGAGGATGAGCTGCAGACATAGGTGGCAGATGGCAACAGTTGATGAAAAACTGCCCTATGGCAAAAACGGGCAGTAGCTGAAATAAAGAAAATTCAGTAAACTACATAAAAGTTAATAAAACTCACTGTTTTTCAGGGAATTAATGACTATATGCATGACAATGTGGATTATGATCAAGTCTCTCATCACAGCCAAGTTGTTATGTGTTCAAGAAACAGATCCAAGAAATTCAACTCGAGCAAAGTTCAAAAGGTGAAGTTCTTGTCCATTTTGAGAACATAATAAATAGCTACTATCAGAGACTGGATCATAACTGCAGTATATCAGGAGATTTAACTGCCCTAATGTACTATTTTTAAAATGAAAAAAGTGCAGCAGATCAAAGTGTCTAAAAGCTTTCAGTGCTATTGGCTAATTAACTGTGCACTTCAGTTCTGTCTTCCATTTCAATGACAGTGTGAGACAAGCTACAGCTTTTAAAGCTGTTTCTCGTGCAGTTCTATGGTGACTGCAGTACAGGTTAGCTGAAGGTTTACTTAGTTGCAACAGAAAGATCCATATGTAAGAACTTCTTATAACTGCAGTCTTACATATTAGCCTTTCGGTAATAATGTTGTTTTCTGTCAGATTTCAAGTTTAATCAACATGCTTAATGCTTTTTGTGTGTGTGTGTGTGTGTGTGTGTGTGTGTGTGTGTGTGTGTGTGTGTGTGTGTGTGTGTGTGTGTGTATGTGTGTGTGGTGTGTGTGTTGATATACACACACACACATGCATATATACATGAATATATATATATATATATATATGCGTATGTTTATGTGTGTGTGTGTGCGTGTATACATATATATATATATGTAGATTCACTTCATAATCTCGAAATACTGAAACATTGAATTTCAGTATCTTGAGACCAGGAAACTGAATCCACAAAACATCCAAATCTGCAAAACCCCGCGCCCAAAACCGCAAAATTCAAAAACCCAAACAAACCACACACACCACACATACAGCAAAACACCAATATCACAATTTAAAACACAAAACTACACACATACACAACTCATACACATATAAGTAGGGGGGCAAACCCCCCTGCACCCTCCAACACCCCCCCCTACTTATATATACTAACTCCGAGATCGCACTTACAAGAAACAAAAGCAAACTCATACACGCACATTCTCCAGTCCCTCACACATGCATCAAACATATCAGCACACTCACATACACTCTACCTCCCACTCAAAATCCGTACAAAACACTCACTTACCTGACATAACACCTAGATCCACACATGGCACCGCGCATCATCAACACACAAACCCTGAAACAACGTAGCGTAAGTCCATAACCGCAAATTCAAGATATTTGAATTTGCAATTATGAACTTTCGCTATTTCCACCATTTGGCTTTATAGTCTTGAGATACTGAAATTCAACATTTCAGTATTTTGAGATTATAAAGTACTCCCATATATATATATATATATATAGAGAGAGAGAGAGAGAGAGAGAGAGAGAGTACATAGGCTGCAGAGATACACAGGGTTAAACAAATAACTTTTCGTAGAGAATATCGCATATAGAAATGTGGTCGATACAATTAGTATAAAGCTGCAGAAGCCTGCACAGGACTAACAAACAACCAATAGCACACAAACTTTACAAATAATATTTGTATCACTGAAAACAATATATTGAAGGTAATCTATAAGTTAGTACATAGATAATAAAGATTCCTGAGATGGCAGTCCTGCATTCCAATGACTCTAGCTCATTTGAGTGTCTTTATTACAATTTCTGTTTGTTGCAGTTCATTGAAACAACTTTGACTTTTATTGCATGAGCCACTGGTGCGCTAAGTGTTTTTTTTCAACTTTCCCATCACTGTTGGCCAACTGAGGAGTTAGCATATGCATGTTAAGGGAGTCTGGGAGGCCAGGTCCTCTATATAGGGGTACACAATTTCCTGCAATTTTTTTTTTCATTTTTTTTTTCATTTTTTTAGGAGTTTTCAAGTTATGCATCTCAATATAGAAAAATAAATGAAGCATAACTTGTTTGAGGGTGACTCATATCGACATAGGTGAACAGCCCGGAACACAGTTTTCTATAAGAAGTAGTATTACATTACACCACACTGTTTATTCTACTATACCTCTAACTGTTTTTTAAAAAAGCTCTCAACATTAATTTCAGCCTGTTCTGGAATATGTCGATAATGTACTGGATTGTTAGAGTCTCCACAATTTGTTTTTCTTTTGGGAGGAATTTGTACCTCTTTCCCAGAAGTTGTATGTACTCTATATTGTGCCATGTGAGTATTAGTTAAAACAGGAACGTTTGAAGTACAGGAGTTTATGAGCAAATGCATACATGAGTTAGGGGCAGTTGGCTGAATTTCAACCATTTGAGGCTATGGAAAGACTTACCAGTACTGTAACCCTGCTCAAGCTTATGGAATAATGACAACTGTAGGTTAGAAGATGCACAGACTATAGAATTGAAACTTGTAAGTATATTAGCAGTAGATAAATAAGTACTGTGAGAGAGAAATAACAGCCTACTTAGATTTTGGTTGAGTTTGGATGAAACATTATGTATAATTTGGTTTAATTATTACCATCACTGAAGAGACCAAATCATTGAGTTGAGATATCCTCACCCATTCCACAAATAATAAAAATTATTTCTGATTCTCCTCCATTTTTAAAGCTGTAATCATTAAAATCATAAGTAAATATTTATTTATTTATTTATATTTGTTGACCGGGAGTGTCCGACTGGACGTAGGTTCATTTTCAGTAGAGGCCCGGGGAGAAAAGCTCCACAGTTAAAATAAACAGACAGTAGTTACATTGGATTACATAGCAATTAACAATTTACATAGCAATTACTTACAACATATTTACAGATGAAGAACATAGTACATCAGTAGACAACTAGAATCTTTATCTGTGAAGTACATAATCGACATTAACAAATGCTACAAGAAGAAGTTCCTGCTGTATAATAAGTACTGGCTTATGAGCAGCTGAATTTGCTATAATCAAGGTAGTTAGTGGAGTGGAAAGAAAGGTAGTGGTTGGATGGGGTGGGTGATATTAGAGTGGGAGTTTTAAGGGCATAGCCAGCATGTTTTTAGGTGCGCTTTTAGTAAAGTTTTGAAGTGGGTGCATGATGGTATGGAGGTAATTGTGGGTGGGAGGGAGTTCCATAATTTGGCTATGGTGCAAGAGAATAGTGTTTCACCAACAGAGTTATTGGCTTTAGTGATCTGCAAGTGATTTTTGTTGCTGGATCTTAGTGTTCTGGGGATGCGATAGGGTTGGAGTAGATTCTGGAGGGATGGGACATTTAGTGGATGGTTTACTAGTTTGTGGGTGAGTGAGAGTTGATACAATTGAAGGAGGTGAGGGAGTTCAAGCCAACCCAGTTCAGCAAGTGAGAGACAGTGGTGACTATGGTAGGATGCCCCTGTGGCGAATTTGGCAATTTTGTTGTAGCAGGTCTCTAGCTTGTTTAGATCGCATTGCCTTAGGTTGGTATATATTGGAGAGGCATAAAGTAGGGTGGAGATAAGGTGGGAATTTGCTATTTAAATCTTTGCTGCTTTGGTGAGAAGTTGCTTATTTCTGTATAGCGCTCCTAGTTTTTTGTGGACTTTTTTATGGTCATGGATATGTGAATGTCAAATTTTAGTTTATTGTCTATTTCCACTCCTAGAAATTTGGTGTGTTCAGTTGGGTATATAGTGGTGGTGTCTTTTGCTGTGATGTTAAAGTGAGAGCTGTTTTGAGTATGTTTGGTGGGTTGGAAGATGAGTAGTTTAGTTTTGTTTGGGTTGAGTATTAATTGGGCATCGGATAACCAAGTTTCAACAGAGGAAAAGGCTTCCTGTGTGACTTTTTGCAGTTTGGGTAGGGAATGGGCTAAGCAGATGATGGTTGAGTCATCTGCGTATTGTATGAGTGTGCCATGTTTGGTGGCAGAGGCTAGATTATTGGTGAAAACAGAGAAGAGTAGTGGTCCAAGGATGGATCCTTGGAGAACCCCTATGGAGACAGGTAGTTGGGGAGATATGTCATTCTGCCATACAACGGACTGTTGGCAGTCAGACAGGTAACTCTGAAACCAGTTGGTGACTGATTGTGAGAAGGATAGGTTATTGAGGACAGAGATAAGTTGTTTGTGTGGGACCATGTCAAATGCTTTAGATAGGTCTAGGAAAGTAGCAGAAGAGAGATAGCCATTGTTTTTATGCTGAAGGATAGTGTTAGTAAAGGAGAGTAAGGCAGTGGTGGTGCTGTGGTTTGGTTGGAAGCCATGCTGAGTATTGAAAAGGAGGTTGTTAGTAAGGAGGTAGTCTGAGTCCTGAGAGTGTATGCATCTCTCTAGTATTTTGGAGAGTGGAGAGAGAATAGCTATGGGGCGGTAATTTGTTAGTTCTGTGGAGGGTCCGCCTTTCTGGAGGGGAATTATATGTGTTACTTTCCACAGTGTGGGAATGTAACTCTCTGACAGAGATCTGTTAATCAAGATGGATACTGGGTAGGCCAGAGCATCAGCTGCGATTTCTAGGTATTCACTTGGGAGGTTGTCTGCTGCTAATCTGGTGGGCTTAAGTTTAGTTAAGAGTTTTTTTTTATGTTGGAGGTAGGTACAGGAGAAAAAGAGAAGGCAGTGGGGAGATTACTAGTTGAAGGTGTGGGTTGGGGGGGTGGGCGGTTGTGTTGTTTAGCTAGTGATAGTATGGTTTGTGTAAGGTGTGTGTTGAATGAGGTAGCAATATTTTCTGAGGAGTGAGGGATGTTAGGAGGAGGGGTACTGACTTAACACTTGACAATATCCCCCAGATGCCATCCAGGAAGGAATAACCTTCAGCCATGGTTCATCTCCTTTGTAAGGATCACATACTCACTCCACTTCAACATCTCTACAACACCTTCTTAATGAAAGACATTGTGCCATAAAAATAGGAAATAACCAAAATCAGACCTCTTAAAAAACACACAGAAAACCTCTCTTCATCCAGAGACGTCAGAATGATATTAATCCTCCCAACTTAGGGAAAATATTAGAAACATTAGTTTATGATCACCTCCAAACCTAAAAAATCCTTTCATCCTACTAACATCACTACTGGTTTGGTTGGATCACAATGTCTGCAATCTGCATCCTAAAAGATATCCCACAAAACAATGAAAATGAAACCCTTACAGGGGCAATCTTCATAGACGTAACCAAAGCATTTGATACTGTGCACCACTCTCTTCTAGTGGAATTCCTACTCAATGTAGAGATAAAGCCACAAGCAACAAAGTGTTCTGACATTTTCTTTCAGATACAGTACAAGGAACCAAACAATTTGTTCACCTTCGGTCACACCAATAAGCGTTTGCTGCCCCAAAAATCGAATAAAATGCTGGACAAATCCGGTAATCCACCGTAACTGGATAACCACAAAATTTATTGAACTCACGACACTACACCATAAAACGACTGCATAAACATGGACTCAAATCCTGGTGAGCGGAACACTCACGAAGAAAGAATTAAATACAAACAAATACTGTGCACAACATAAAGAATAAAATACTGGTTAAGCGCTTTCAACCAAAACAAATGGTCTTCATCAGAACTAAAACAGAGTGCATAATCTACTTAATTTAAAGATGTTTTGGCGCCAAACAATTTTCAAATATTTAAAGGTATACCACAGTACACATAAAATGTTACGTTGTCATGTCAAAGCATCTATTTAAAACTAAACATTAACAAACTGACATTCTAACTTAGTTGTAACAGGATGGTGCAAAATAATAGCTGATGTGCGAAACAGTTGAATAAGAATCAATATAATGCAAAACAGTGCATGTTAACTTAAAAGGCATATACTTCTTACATGTATCGCGTTTATGTAAGACCAGTTCAATAAGTGCTGAATGCATTACTTATAATGAATTTTTTGAATGACTTATATAATAATTATTATCAGATATTCAAAAGTATAGATATAAAATATTGTTATAAAAATATATGTTAATATATGTTGATGGTATATTAAACCATATATACATATATTAGCAAATGAGTTACTCATATATAAATACAAATATGAATAAGAAACATTATATAAAAAACATTATATAAAAAATGTTATACAAAAATATTTAATAAGGAATGTATTGTATATGTGTTTATTTCATACTACCTCATAAATCAATAATATTATAATAATTGATATATATATAAATAATTAATAATATATATGTATGTTCAATAAAAATATTATCTAATCTGTTCATTGATATAGAAACTGTCCGATATAAAGAATGTGTATACCAATGGATTTGAATATTGTGCAATACATAAATATGAATGCTTGTTAAAAAACATTATTATACAATGTTAAAAATCTATTATAAATAACTCATTAATAAAAACTATAAAAATACTTTGTAAAAAGCAATTGGTAAAGAAATATTTATGTATTAAAAACCAAAAATTAAAATATATATGCCAAATACTAAAAATGGAATTAGGAATGAATGAAGTTGAACATGTCAAATACTGAAAATATACAAAACTACTGGAATCAGGATTTTATATATATTATAAACATGATGTTTACATCAAACTGGAAATGCGATATTGTTAAACCATTTTATTATAATAATAATGTTCTAACCGAAATACATTCATTAAGACCAGGTGGGTTGGTGGCGTCAAGATATAATTGCCACCACGTTTCTTTAAAAGCTATTAGGCTTTTAATATTTCCCCCTCTAGGGTCATTGTGAATGACATCTAATATAAAAAACTTAAAAGTGTGTTCTGTACCCAATGCCTGTATATGTCTATATAGGGCATTGTGTATGTCTTTGGTCTTAATGCTATATAGGTGATCATATATACGTTTTCTCAAATGACGTTCGGTTCTTCCTACGTAAAAGGCTGGACAAATATCACATTTAGCGAGATAAATAACCTGTTTGGTGTTACAATTACCTAATTTTCTGACAATAGTGCTTTTATGTCCATTTTGAAGATGTATCTTTTTTGCACTGGACATAAATTTACAGTACTTACAAAAACCACATTTATTGCTGGTGGTCCTATTTAGATAAACAGACCCCATATATTTGGTATTGTACTGATGTGTTAACAAACTCTTCAGATTGTTTCCCATTCTATAAATAAATCTGGGTTTAGACCCTAAGATGTTAACTAGGGTCTGATCAGTACTAATCAAATACCAAAATTTATTTATAATCTCTTTTATGTTGTCACTACCTACACAGTACGGAATAATACATGCCCTTTGAAAACTCGGATTGACACCATTGTGTGTTAATATAGGTGTATTCTGTACATCTCCTGATCCAAGTAGTGATTTATATTTACTACCTCTCTGACTAATAACATATGATACCACTTCTTCCATCATCCTCGAAGGGTACCCTCTCTCTCTAAAAAATCCCTGAATTAAATACAATTCCTTATGTAATTCTTCTTCATCTGAAACCATACGAACTGCTCGAATCACCTGTCCTTTGAAGACATTATATTTTACTTTGGGGGGATGATAACTTGAATAGTCCAGATAATTATTGGAAAATGTCTGTTTCCTATGTATTCTGGATTGTGTCTTACCATTTTCATTTAATATGAGGGTATCAAGATATGGTAGTCCAACAAAATCATACAAAAATGTAAATTGTAAAAAAGTACTACTACCTTTTATGAACTCCATAAATTCTATTAAAAGTGATTCAGAACCTTGCCAGATGATATAAATATCATCTAAAAACCTAGAATAGTATCGAATATATTTGAAGTATTTTGATGGAAACACAACATTGTCTTCCCAGTTTAGCATGACTAAGTTGGCGTAGATGGGGGCACAAGCTGCCCCCATTGCTACGCCTCTGGTCTGTTTAAAGATCTCACCTTCAAAATGAATGAAATTATTGTCTAATACTATAGCCATAAGTTCTGCAATCAAGCTTATGGCGTCCCATTCTAGGTCAGTATGTTTGGTCAAACTATTGGTAAAAGCTGTTAAACCCTCATCTTTCGGTATACACGAAAAGAGATCAATCACATCAATAGTGACTATAATATGAGGTTCACTAATATCTAACTCCTTCACTGGGTACTGAGATAAAAAGCACCATGAATCTTTCACCATGTGCGGGATGAAGGTATATACATTCTTTAGTAAGGTATCTATAAATTTGCCTATATTGAAGGTTTTGGAATAACTTCCTGAGACAATAGGTCTCAGGGGTGGGTCCTCAATATTTTTGTGAATCTTTGGGATACCCACCATAGTTGCTAATTTTGGATGACTGACTTTGATAAATCTATAAATAGCTTCAGTTATTCTTGCCTCAATCCAGTATTCTTCAATATAGGAGTCAATTCTTTGGTAAGCTATATTTAATTCGTTCATAGAGACAGTAACATAATTACCAGAATACAGTAATATATTATATATTTTCTGTATATAGTTCAAATTGTCATAGATAGCAATACCTCCACCCTTGTCGGGTTTCATAATACGAATCGAAGTATCATTTTTTAAAGTTTGTAATAATTTACCTTCTTCTTCCGTCAAATTTGCATGTAACTTCATAGATGAAAATAAACAATGTGCGTTGTATATCTCCCTAGTCACCACTTTGTCAAAGGTATCAATAATCGGGTGGTTAGGTGGAGTAAACTTACTTTTTATGACTAATGATTGACTTATACTGTCTCCCCCATCTGTTCCTCCTAACGGAATCTTGTCCTTATAAAAAACTTCTAGATTGATTTTCCTAATGAATTTCTTAAAATCAATTAATACATCTGTAAGTTTAAATCTAGGTTCAGGGATAAATTTCATACCTTTTTCCAACAAACTGAAATATGTCTTATCAATATATAGTTTGGAATAATTAAAAATTTTAAAATTGCGATACGTATAAATATTATCATGAACATCTATATCATCTTTCCTTAATATGCTGCTGGAACTAGCATTCTCTTCACTATTCAATACTCTCTGATTTACAATAAAACTAACATCCTCTTCTATACATTCCCCCTTATGGGAAACTTTTGGTATGTTTTTTGGTAAGGTGGGTTTTTGATTCTTGGATATCTCTGAAAACCCTGTGTATTAAGTTCATCAAAATTAGAAGTTTCGTAATGTTCATCTTCTTCCTTATCTGTGTCAAGACCTCTAAATGCCCTGTTTGTATTGCCTCCATAAGTAGGAAAATTGCGTTTTTTCGGCCATATATATGCTACTTGTTGTTGGTATTGATTTTTATCTCTTGACATTTTATTATTCTTACGTATACAAATAGTTGAAGCCCATTTTTCTGCTTCAACATATTGTTTTTTATATAACTTTTCCCAGTCATGGAATAATAAATCATTTACTATCATAGTATTAAGATCATCTACTTCTTGAATTAATTTACTTAATCTCTCATCATAAAATTTCATCAATAACTTAATATATTTAAATCCAAATTCATCAAATAACATATTAAATTCATTCCTACCTATGTCTGTCAACTCAATACCTAGAGGAAGTTTAAAAAATCTTATACCTTTAGGTACAATTTTAAGGTCTAAACACTTTTGTAAATACATATTATCAATTTTGATGCCATTGATGGTTTTTAACTTCTTACCCAAAACATATATTTTGGACTTTAAATTACCACTTTCACCCTTAGGGTCAACTTGTGTATGCATCACTTTGTCAGATACATTCTCATTATTTATGTCAAATTCAAATGTTAAGAATCTATTAAAACAATTATTGGTGTCTATCCGTCCATCCTGATGACGTACTGACCTAGAATGGGACGCCATAAGCTTGATTGCAGAACTTATGGCTATAGTATTAGACAATAATTTCATTCATTTTGAAGGTGAGATCTTTAAACAGACCAGAGGCGTAGCAATGGGGGCAGCTTGTGCCCCCATCTACGCCAACTTAGTCATGCTAAACTGGGAAGACAATGTTGTGTTTCCATCAAAATACTTCAAATATATTCGATACTATTCTAGGTTTTTAGATGATATTTATATCATCTGGCAAGGTTCTGAATCACTTTTAATAGAATTTATGGAGTTCATAAAAGGTAGTAGTACTTTTTTACAATTTACATTTTTGTATGATTTTGTTGGACTACCATATCTTGATACCCTCATATTAAATGAAAATGGTAAGACACAATCCAGAATACATAGGAAACAGACATTTTCCAATAATTATCTGGACTATTCAAGTTATCATCCCCCCAAAGTAAAATATAATGTCTTCAAAGGACAGGTGATTCGAGCAGTTCGTATGGTTTCAGATGAAGAAGAATTACATAAGGAATTGTATTTAATTCAGGAATTTTTAGAGAGAGAGGGTACCCTTCGAGGATGATGGAAGAAGTGGTATCATATGTTATTAGTCAGAGAGGTAGTAAATATAAATCACTACTTGGATCAGGAGATGTACAGAATACACCTATATTAACACACAATGGTGTCAATCCGAGTTTTCAAAGGGCATGTATTATTCCGTACTGTGTAGGTAGTGACAACATAAAAGAGATTATAAATAAATTTTGGTATTTGATTAGTACTGATCAGACCCTAGTTAACATCTTAGGGTCTAAACCCAGATTTATTTATAGAATGGGAAACAATCTGAAGAGTTTGTTAACACATCAGTACAATACCAAATATATGGGGTCTGTTTATCTAAATAGGACCACCAGCAATAAATGTGGTTTTTGTAAGTACTGTAAATTTATGTCCAGTGCAAAAAAGATACATCTTCAAAATGGACATAAAAGCACTATTGTCAGAAAATTAGGTAATTGTAACACCAAACAGGTTATTTATCTCGCTAAATGTGATATTTGTCCAGCCTTTTACGTAGGAAGAACCGAACGTCATTTGAGAAAACGTATATATGATCACCTATATAGCATTAAGACCAAAGACATACACAATGCCCTATATAGACATATACAGGCATTGGGTACAGAACACACTTTTAAGTTTTTTATATTAGATGTCATTCACAATGACCCTAGAGGGGGAAATATTAAAAGCCTAATAGCTTTTAAAGAAACGTGGTGGCAATTATATCTTGACGCCACCAACCCACCTGGTCTTAATGAATGTATTTCGGTTAGAACATTATTATTATAATAAAATGGTTTAACAATATCGCATTTCCAGTTTGATGTAAACATCATGTTTATAATATATATAAAATCCTGATTCCAGTAGTTTTGTATATTTTCAGTATTTGACATGTTTAACTTCATTCATTCCTAATTCCATTTTTAGTATTTGGCATATATATTTTAATTTTTGGTTTTTAATACATAAATATTTCTTTACCAATTGCTTTTTACAAAGTATTTTTTATAGTTTTTTATTAATGAGTTATTTATAATAGATTTTTAACATTGTATAATAATGTTTTTTAACAAGCATTCATATTTATGTATTGCACAATATTCAAATCCATTGGTATACACATTCTTTATATCGGACAGTTTCTATATCAATGAACAGATTAGATAATATTTTTATTGAACATACATATATATTATTAATTATTTATATATATATCAATTATTATAATATTATTGATTTATGAGGTAGTATGAAATAAACACATATACAATACATTCCTTATTAAATATTTTTGTATAACATTTTTTATATAATGTTTTTTATATAATGTTTCTTATTCATATTTGTATTTATATATGAGTAACTCATTTGCTAATATATGTATATATGGTTTAATATACCATCAACATATATTAACATATATTTTTATAACAATATTTTATATCTATACTTTTGAATATCTGATAATAATTATTATATAAGTCATTCAAAAAATTCATTATAAGTAATGCATTCAGCACTTATTGAACTGGTCTTACATAAACGCGATACATGTAAGAAGTATATGCCTTTTAAGTTAACATGCACTGTTTTGCATTATATTGATTCTTATTCAACTGTTTCGCACATCAGCTATTATTTTGCACCATCCTGTTACAACTAAGTTAGAATGTCAGTTTGTTAATGTTTAGTTTTAAATAGATGCTTTGACATGACAACGTAACATTTTATGTGTACTGTGGTATACCTTTAAATATTTGAAAATTGTTTGGCGCCAAAACATCTTTAAATTAAGTAGATTATGCACTCTGTTTTAGTTCTGATGAAGACCATTTGTTTTGGTTGAAAGCGCTTAACCAGTATTTTATTCTTTATGTTGTGCACAGTATTTGTTTGTATTTAATTCTTTCTTCGTGAGTGTTCCGCTCACCAGGATTTGAGTCCATGTTTATGCAGTCGTTTTATGGTGTAGTGTCGTGAGTTCAATAAATTTTGTGGTTATCCAGTTACGGTGGATTACCGGATTTGTCCAGCATTTTATTCGATTTTTGGGGCAGCAAACGCTTATTGGTGTGACCGAAGGTGAACAAAAAATTTTCTTTCAGATGATTATTTGCTCCACATCATCCACCCAATAAAGTTTTCCACATAGTTCAGTACTGTCCCCTATTCTGTTCTCTCTATACATGAATAATCACTCCTTTGACCTCCGCAGTATTCATAGATTAGTACTAAGCTAACTGCCCTTGCGAACCATTTTAAGCCTAGCCAATCATCCCTTGTGAGACTCAAACCCTGCACCTTGTATTTGTAAGGCAAACACCTTAACCATTAGGCCACCCTCCCATACAAAGCTCTTTCCAGTGGTGAGAATCAAACCATGCACCTTTTGGTTGAAAGGCATATACCTTAACCACTGTACCACTCTGCCTTTCTTCCCTTCTCTTCCTACTGTACATAGATTACATCATCATCTACAGCTCTGGCTCCTCCTCCACTCTAATTTCAAAGTAACTTCAAAAATACCTGTCTAACCTCACTTAATGGCTGTGCCAATAAAATTTATTTTGAACATTAACAAAACCAAATCTATGCTTTTTGACTCTTCCCAAAGGTTGAAAAAAAAAAAACTAAAACTGGTGCATCACCCTAAACAGCAAGAAAACTCTAAAAACATCAGGATATATTAATACCTATGAATCTGGTTAGAACCTCTCTCTGAAATTTCAACACCACATCCACATTACCAAACCTAAAGTAAATAAACTCCTATTTTGGGCTAGAAAACATATCATATAGCTCTCCAAAAAGCAGACTATCTATTGAAAAAGGAGTATTACTGCCTCACCTAAAGTATGGTCTTCCACATCCCAAAATAATTTATCCTCCAATCCATTTCCAATAACATATTCAGATTTATTGCACTGTCCTACAGAAGGGAACAGCACTACTACATCTTCAGCAACCAGATGGCTACCCATCCCTCAAAAAAAAATCAACGTCCTACCAAGACCAGTGACCTCTAAACTCATCAACATGAAATCCTTCCCCTTCTTTGCAAGCAGACTCTTTAAAAGACAATCTTCACACAACCTCAGACCATTCACATCTTGTCCCCTAATTTATCAAATTAAAGCAGACTAAACAATCTTTCTCCATCTTGGTCTCCAAAATTTGAGAATCCACCCCTGGACAAGTATGTAATACTCTATACTTTACAAATTTCAAGAAACAACTGAAAGCACATCTGTTTCAATAAGCTAAAAGCAAGTACTTCACTAAAGGTAACATTAATTATCCCCAGAAACCTCAGTACTCCTAGATCATGACAACAGCTTGATGCCCCCTCTTCTAATGGTAGATTATTTAACCCCACTTTTACTCATCTATATCTGTTGTTTGATCTATAACAAAGAAATTGGGCTGATTCAACACAATAATGTGTCACTATTCCTCTACTATAATAAAATGTTAAACATCTCCACTACTTATACTAACATAAGTACCTTTTGGCTTTTATTTTATCCTCTACATTTGGTATTGTATACATCTGTTATTGCTTGCTTTTCTCTGTAAATATGTAGATTATTGTTATTACTATGTCTTAGCTGTTCATTTTTGTCCCAGATATGTGCCAGTCTTAGTTTACTACTGTGTATTCATGTTGTCTTCCTTTTCTTTTTTATAAGCCCCAGCTGAACCTGAAAATAGTCAGTATGGATCAGTATTCTACCCCATCAACAAATAAATAAATATATATATTCATTCCACATTTATACATATATTGAGAGGGATACCCTATAGTGACAAATCCTGCCTTGGTGACTGCACTATTGCAGGCACAGACATTTAAAAGATGTAGAAATAAAGGGTTTATGCAGCCAGATTATAAGAAGCTCTCAGCTATCCATATTAAATATCTTAACTACATACAGTACGAAACAACCTACATACGATGTCCAAAACAGTAGTTTATATGGCTTCATAATGCCACGCCCAATCCATATGCACATATGTAATGGACCATACATGATGTTATATGCACATGCATGTAGCACTTTCAAAGTACCCTGCTTCTACAGCCACAGTACAGGACAAGCATAGATATGCACAGTATAGAACAAATTCCCAAAACATATAGCACAGTCTACAGAAACATATTCAAAGTTTGGTAGGTACTTTTACTATCTTGCAAACAGCTATGTATGTATTTACTCATATTTAAGTCATGCTAGTTAGTACTGACAAGGCTCATGGTGTTACAATAAATAATAGGTATATTCCAAAAGCCATGGAAAACAGCTACCTAGTAGGTCATCCACTCACCTCCTGCTGAGATCAAAGTGATGCCAAACTTGCACCCAAGAATACCACTGTCTGTTGGCAGATGTCAGTAGCCAAATCCTTCCAAGTATCTTTACAATGAAATGAGCTGCTCCACAGTCCAAACAAAAATTACTGATGCTGCCAACGAATGAGAACATTATCACTTCCTCCCACTCATGAGTCAACCATCCATTAGTATGCATTCACCACTCTCAGTCCAATCAAAAGACCAAGCAAGGCAGTCCCACAGATAGAGCTCCTTCAGTAGCAACAGTCAACTAATGCAATATAAAATGACCTGTGTGTCCTGCTTCTCTTACTCATGATGACTGCGGTGCTAACTGTCATCACATGTCTGTGTTATATACACAGGGGACTTTTCCAAAGCCACAGGTTGACAGAACATGTGCATGTCAGCATCTTCTGAGTTGGTATTGACATACCAAATTTTGTGATTTTCTGGCGAAAGCCAGGGAATCTTTTTGGCTAGGCTTATATAGCCCCCAGGGTCGATAGCCTAGTACCTACCTATGTACCATCATGGCCAATTTATATGCATGTGTATGTGACATGCTATCTTATGAGAGTCACTCTTTCTCTGTACATGCAATGACTGTGGTGCCTACTGTTTCAATAAATATGTGCTATATTAAAAGAGGTGTTTCCTGATGTCACATGTACTCAGAATATACTCATGCAAGCATGCTCTAAAATTATATTGACAAGGCAACAGTGCTAGTACGTCAATGTGGCTGCCTTTGTCTGCTGTACTGTCCTATGTATGTTCTACTCCTTCTGCATATGTATAATAACTGTATACCTCTCAGCTGTCCAGATTTTCACAGAATGTTCAGATTTTTGCCTCACATTTTCAGTTTGTTCTTCACAAAATTTGTGGTTTTCTGGCAAATCTTCATGACTGAGGTCACTAAATAATACCAAATAGTGACACACATTTCAGTTTCAGATTTTATATCCTTCAGAAAATACAGAATAATACAAAACCTGTTATTCTAGCAACTTTTTTAAGTTATAGGAGCAATATTCAAAATCTGTCCCTATTTTTGGGCCTTTGTCCCCCCATTATTTCTGGCTTTGCCAAGATTTCTTGTGCTGAGAGATTGAGAGGTATGGATAACTGTGGTGCCTAATGTCATACAAGATGCATGCTTTATTGGCATAGGTGTTTCTTCATGCCATAGGCTGACAGAATA
Organism: Protopterus annectens; assembly: GCF_019279795.1. Lineage (NCBI taxonomy): Eukaryota > Metazoa > Chordata > Ceratodontiformes > Protopteridae > Protopterus > Protopterus annectens. The sequence continues at coordinate 1,151,694,081 of NC_056731.1, forward strand.
CACAATTCAGCATGCTTTTGGTTGGTACTGACATGGCAGCTTTACCACTTTGGCCATGGTATCTGTGTGTGTATACCATATTGTTCTATGAATGCAGTAATAACTGATGAGTAATGCATGACTTGTGCACTGTTATGTTAGGAGTGTGGGGTATGATGCCACAGAATGGGAAGACATGCATATGTCAGCATGTCTTATCATAGGAGGTTAGTAGGCTAATGGCCCTGGGACCCTTACAAGCCTAGCCAGGTTAAACCCTTGTACACAAGAGTGCCCATTTATAGAAGACACTAGAATCAGCACCTATTGCCTCTGTCCAAGAGGGACAGAGGTGGATCCCACGGGGTGAACTTTTGAATACCCATCCAATTTGCATTTAAATAGGGTCAATGAGCGGCTCTGTTTCACATGAATGTGAAGACTGTTCCAAAGATGAGGCAACCTCTGGGAGACAAAACTGTCCATCCAGCAGGTTCTGTTGGTGTTGCATAACAGGTTAATGTCCCTAGAGTGAGTGACCCATGTGCCATTAGACTTGCGAATGTGCAGCATTTCCATTAAAGCAAGGACAGAGATGGCCTTATATGCAAGGCACAGGTCACGTCTGAGCAGTCTGTATGACACACAGTATAGTGACAGTGATTTCAGTCTGTCCACATATGGCAGGTGCTGGAGGCCCTGAATTTTCTTTGTAAGGAAACTTTGTGGTCTCTCCAATTGCTGCAGGTACTTGGAAAGACACATACCAAAGGGAGCTTTGTACACAATTATTGGCCTGATGAGGGAACAGTACAGGGGGATTATAACCTCTTTTTTTTCTGTAGGCAATGCCCTTACTTATGAGATGAGCAATATAAAAATGCCCTTTACATTACTGTGGAAATATGGTGATCGCAGGTAAGGTTGCTATCAACCTGTGTGCCCTGATCTCTCACCACTGAACGCATGCTTAGGGTGTTGCTATTTATGTGGTGGTTTGCAGGATCATCAGCCTTGCTGAAGGGGATGATGATGTATTTTCTGTATTTAATTTAAGACCATGACTTAGACACCAATAATTTGTATGTGTAAGTCCCTCTTGCAGGATGTTGACATTGTGTGGGGACTCAGTGACTGCTCCCAGTTTGCAGTCATCAGCGAACTTTGTCAGCCACAGACCTTTAGCTTTTGCTTGGACTTTGGAGAAGTAGATTCTGAACAGTAGGGGTCCCAGAACCAATCCCTGTGAGACAACACTGGTTACAGGTCTGCTAGAGGAGGTGGAATCCCCTATTTTAACTTAATAAGTTCTATCAGTGAGACAGTTTTTAACCCACCTGATAATATATGGGTTGATACCAAACTGTGTGAGTTTATCAATGATGCCTGAGTGAGAGATTGTGACAAAGGCCTTGGTCAAGTCCAGGTAGGCTGTATGCACAGATTTACCTTTGTCTAGGGCTTTATTGACTGTCTTGAAGAAGTCCACCAAGTTTAACAGACATGTTCCCCTATGACAAAGCCAAACTGGGTGGGATCAAGCGTTTGGAGATTTCCTGTATCTTTACTGATAAGGTCTGTGATGATTCACTTCATGGTCTTGCAGATAAGGCTGGTCAAGCTAATAGGTCTATAGTTCCTGGGGTCTGTGGATGCATCCCCTTTGTGCAAAGGGATGATGGTAGCTGTTTTCTATTGTCCTGGGATGAAGCCAGTACTTAGGCTGTGATTGAAAAGAGTGCCTAGTGGTGTAGCCAATTCCTGTTTTAACCCATGTAGAACACAGCCTGGGATGTTATCTGGTCCAATAGAGGCTGTGCTTTTGGCCTTGGAGAGGGCATTTAAGACCTGCTCCTTTGAGATGCTAGGTGGTAGACAGGTGACAGGGATACTTTGGGGTATGTGTGGTGGGGACAGGGGAGTGAAATTTTCACTAAACCTGTCGACCAGCAGGTTTGCCATATCCACATGTTCTATATATGTAGTACCATTGACTAAAAGTTCATCACAAATCTGGGACTTTCCTTTGAGATTACAGATGTAATTAAAGAATGCCTTATGGTTATCCTTAGTTTGGGAAGCTAATTTGGATTTATAGTTAGCTTTGGAAGACTTCATAAGGAGTCTTGTTTGCTTGTTTAAGTTGAGGCGGGAGTGTTTCAGGTTTTGAGACCTTTCCTTCCTGCTCTTAGACAGCAATTTCTTTATCTTATTGTGTAGCCTATTAATGGCACATGACTACCAGGCAGGTTTGTTCTTCCTTGAAGATCTTACTTTGGTCCTGTCCGGTATGTCAGAGTCAATACAATTGTACAGATGCTTGTATAAAGCATTGGTGTACAACCCCAGCATAGGTGCCCTTTTCATCTGTGAAGGGAGGACTATGAAGCTATTCATGCTGTCCCTTAAGAGGTTGTAATTGGCCTTAGAAAAGTTTCTTATTATAGTTGCTGCTGGGGTGGGGGGTGGGGTCTGGTGTTATAGTTACTTCTAACAAGATTGATTTGTGGTCAGATCTCACCAGAGAGGGCAGTACACTAGGGGTGGTGCAACGGTCTCCCTTGTTGGTGATCACCAGATCCAGGATATTTGAGCCCCTTGTGGGGGGGTATCAACCACCTGATCCAGGCATTGGAGTTAATGAAATTCAGAAACCTTTGGGCAGGTGAGTTAGAACAGGTATAATTTACCCACTCAATAGAAGGATAATTAAAGTTGCCTAAAACCCGGTGTTTGATTGTATTTTGACTGACTCAAGTAGATCCAAGTAGGCTAACTGGGTGTCCTGATTCATGAAGGGGCTCTTATAGCTGGCAAAGACATGGAGAGTGGACTTACCAATAGTCAGTTGCACCTGAAATAATTCCAGGGAATCATGCTGCATTACCAATCTAGAGGTATATTTATTTTAATGAATAATGATGGACCACCTCCTTTAGTTCTCATGCCTTTGGTTTGTGGTCTGAAAGTGTGGAAGAAAATGTAACCTAATATTGCTGGGGTACTCTCCGCAGCCTTATACCAGGTCTCTGTGACTGCACAAATGTCAGCATCTTCCAATGTAAGAGCTGCTTACAGTGAGTGCAGATTAAGGTTTAATCTCCTAGTGTTTAGCAGCATAACCCTGAGGTTGTTTTTAGAAGGTATTTTTAATTAATAATTAATTTAATTAGGTATTTTTATTTCTTGTACTGAGATTGTCAAGACGTGGGCACCATAGTACTCTGTGTACAGCGTGATTGTGTGTTATGTTTTGGTATATAGTTTTGTACCTGACACTGCATTATCATTAATGCATTGCTATATCATAAGCACCTGCCTCTCATGCACTGGTGTTCTTCATGTTCTGGTATTTCTGTACCATCCTGTTCATCATGCTGTGGCTGGTGTTGCTCATGTGCTCTGGTTTCTTGAGGTATGTATTCAACACCCCAAACTGGCAGGCTACCATGCTTTGTTGTTATGTTTTGCACAACTGGACACATAGTAACCATCTGTACTGTTGCCATGGATATCTACTGAGTGCACCCCATAATGTGTTCAAAACCGGAATCAAGACTTTAACAACCCAAACACTCAGCCATATTCATACTCAGTCTATGTGCTGCATTGTAGACCTCCTCTGCAGGCAGGTGAAGATGGCAGATAGGAATCATTAAAAGGTAGCCTCTACGACCTGCAACACAAACAGACCTCTGGGTCATTGACATCATCCACAGTGTTGCTATACCCAATACACATATGTAGTTATCTACATTCTGCACTCACTTATCAGATGTCCTTCAAAGACGTCATGTGTCACAAACCTGTGCAACTGTGCACTGATATTCCAAGATGATACTGTCATGTATACTGCTAGGGTATACTGCTAACATCTCTTGGATCTTACTATCTGTTGAATATGTGGTCCAGCAAATGACTAAATGCCATCCCTTATGGCTGAAGTACATATCACCATCCGGGAAAGGGATGACTTTATTGTAATATAAGTGCAGTCTGTGGTACCTAGTACAACAAGGAGTTGTGTGACAGCAAAGAGCTGTTCCATGAGTCCATGCCACTTATGCTGCTAATGATGGCAACTTTATGGTCCCTGTTCAGTCAGTGTCTTTTGATAACCTCCTGGCCAGAGAGCTGACCAAGCAGAAGCCATCAGTGATGCCTGTCAGGCTACCTACTTTACTGTAGAACATGAAGCAGTTGGTATTAACTTCTCTAGCATCAGTATATTCACCTGCAGGGTACTAGCTGCCATGAAGCAAACATTTCACATTTCTGCCTGTCAGTGCTACATTATCTGAAAATGGAATGTTCCCCCAGTTTTTTCTTTTACATTATATCGTTGTTGCTAGGGTTCGTGACTTTAATGAATTGTGTATATTCTAATGCATCCAGCAGCTTATTGGTATCTTTCTTCATCTGCATACTTTGCCAGTGGTTGTTTCCTGGGAGAAGTCAATGCCCTGAGATATGAACAGGTTTGGCACCCCAATTTGCTCCAAGTGTAAATTGTTTAGGAATCTGACTTAAGCCAATACATTTGTCATACTCATTTTATTTATTTATTTATTTTACTTAAATGTTACTGCTGCTATATGGTAAATTTTGCACTTCAGCTTGGAGATGTCCAACAGGGTCAGCTGGATCAAAAGGCAGCTTCTAATCACAAGATACCTACTGATGGCACTTAGTTAAGTGGGATGACATATACTTCAGGTTAGAACATTGAATAAGGATGGGAATTTGTTAATTTTTTTAGAAGAATCAGGCTGAAACATTTAAGATGATATTGATTTATACACTTATTGCATTACTTTTTGGGACTGCAGTTCCATTATAGTTACATAACAGTTTTTACAGTGGCAATTCTTTCTTGAAGGGGATGGATTTCCCAGTATGTTTTTGTTTAATTCTTCCATTTCCTACTTTGTTGTTATTATTTTTAATGATATAATCAGTTCTTTTCAGTATGGGTAGAATTTATTCAGGTTTGAAGACCAAGTCAGGCATCTACTGTGACTTTCTAAAGGATGACATTGGTATTTTTTATGTTTATTAAAATGCTGATTTTTTTTATACATTACTAAAAATGTTTTGGAGACCCTGTTTTTTCTTGGGATTATTACAGCTTCTATATGCTTACAATAGTATTTTTATTTTTCATTTTTACAGTACAGTGCTTAATGTTACTTTTTAACAAGTTTATTTATTCGTCACACTTTAACACAGCACACACCATATGAGATGACATGCATTAGTCAAAAGAATTTCTAGAACATTTTCCATTGTCATTGTCACACATTATATATATTTCCTCATAATTTCAATATTAGCCTTTATATCATATCTTAAGTATTTTTTCAGTGTCCACTAATTCTTCTGTAGCACACATCTTCTTTACTTCTAGTTTGTATGTATTGATCCCAAATATGTCATTTATTTTTATGCACCTTACTTTTTTATCTTGCAAAAAATCCCATTTCCATTTCTTTCATTTCTTCTACAGTGCACAGTACATCCTCGAAAGCTGGTTTAATCTTTAATTTCCAGATTCTCATTATTGCCTTTAAGAGTGCCAACAGCATTAAACCTAATAAGGTCTTATTATGTCTCAACATTTATAACCCTAAACATCAACTCAGAAATATTGTCTGCTCAAATACTGCAATTTGTTCCCTCAACATTTGTATCAAAGCATTCTAGAAGGTGTCTTTAAAATTAATCAACTTTGTGTATTCCCGAAATACATGTTTGATGTTTCCTCTCTGTTCCCCTTTACATCTCCAACACCTATTCTTCATTTGGGAGAAGATTCTTGGAGGTCTAGTTGATGTAAAAAAAATTTGTGTAAACATTTTCACACAAATATTCTAGACCATTCCGCGGTGGTGCAGTGGTAGCATTGTTGCCTCACAGCAAGAGGTTCTCCTGTTTGATTCTCGGCTTGAGTTGTTTGTTCCTTCTGTGTGGAGTCTGCATGTCCTCCCCGTGGTCGAGTGGGCATTTGAAAGACATGCGTTGAATGGGCGTGCCTTCGTTGAAGGTTGGGCATCAGGCTGGCAACTCAACACCATAAAAAAAACAACTGCCAATCATTAGCGGACCGGAGTTCCGCTGTGGCGACTCCTAACCGGGAAAAGCCGAAACACAAACAACATTCTAGACCATTTGGACTTTTCTGCATAGTTAGGTGCTCTAGAAATCTCTTCCCTTTGTTCCTTCACAATTTGTTGATTTTCTTTTCCCAATACTTTTTAAGCTCTTCTGATTGATTTGTATAGTTATCATGCAAAATCTTATATGCCCTACTTACTATCTTTTTTTTTTTTATGACAGCAACTGTTCTTCGCTCTACTAGAAATATCATCATGGCTTTCCATTTCACTTATTATTCTTCTCTCCCAATCACTTTCTCTATGCTCTGCTATAAGTCCCTGATCTGAGAGACAATCCTTACCCAGCAAGCCAGAAACATACTTAGCGTCATCCCATTCTATTACTTTTCTTTCCCACTGTACCTGTTCACAGTATCTTGATTCCTTAGCTAATTTCTTCCACATACTTCCAGCCACCTCCTACTTAATGTTTGTGCCCTTAGAGATGTAAATCCTTATTGGAAGAATCTCCTTGCTCCAGTCCTACACTGCTTTAGTCTCATAAAATGCTTTTCTACTTTATAGATTTAATATTCTGTAGAGCTGTTACTATTTTCTTTTATGGCTTGCATCTAAAATACTAATCTCACTCTCTCTCTTTTTATTCTGTATCTTTTCCTATTGTACTATGATCTGTTTCACTTTGATCTATATTCCTTAGTTTATGTTATATACAGAAATCTTAGTTGTGTGGCCTTAAAGGATTTATGTCAACTTACCAAAAGCACTTCCTGCAAATGTAAAATCATCGAAAAATGTTCGCCAAAACTGCCTTAAGCGAACATCCAGAAAAACATTTTTTTTTCTTGCCCTTAAACCTCCCAAAAATATATGTACCACTTATGGGGTTGCACAACAGTGGAGAAAAAGGCAAACTCCACTTTCAGTGAACTTACTTTGATTACTTTCTGTTTGTCAAAGGAAAAATAACTTCAAAATGATCAACCCACGGCAGGTTCAGGTTAAGGCACTTTAATCTTGCAGCAAGGAGACAAAAATGTGCTAATACAGAGTTTGTCTAACTAAAATCAGGAAGTGCAACTATTTTTATACATTTCTTGTAAGGTATTGCCTACTAAGCTGATGTAATAAATCACAAGTTCTTTCAATATTGTTTCTCAGCAGCTGTTTGTCCATGATTTTCTGCTGGCATATCAAGTTACAAAAAAAACTTCCTAAGAAAAACAACGTGGTCTTGACGACCACCAGTCAGATACAACTTTTACTATGCAATGTTACCATTCAAGGTACTATGGCTAATTCGAGCATAAAGCAAGTACAGATTACAGTTCATTTCTTCAAGCAGTCTTTTGTCTGATGTATCTCTTCTTTTCTGCAGCTGTGCATGTTCTCATAACACTAACAGGACTGATTGTTCATATTCAATCACATTATAGAAAACAGTATTGTTCTATTCATTCACTATTCATTCATTTTCCTGACCTAGCAGATAATCACCTGCTTCCCAGTACATTTCCAAAAGGCATAAACATGAATTTTGCTGTGCTAGCAAATACTAGGTCAGAGAGCATCTTGCAATTTCAGAAAGCATACTGCAGTTTGAAAAGCATCTTATAATCTCATACAAAATTAAGCTGTACATAAAATAGAATGAAATGTGTTAATCCTTTTAGATTCTAATAAGCACTAAACATATACATTAATACATATTTTTCTAACATTTCCCCCCTGTTAATAATTTTCATTCTATTTTCAAAAGCATAAACAATTGCTTCTTCTCCTAACCTCTTTCCATTCAGAATTTGCAGTTAGGAGAGTCATTCAGTTTAAAACTTATGAAAGTGTTTGATTTTTCAGCAGTTCTTCAATTTCAGTACTTTGATATAAAGTCTCAGAAACTGACATGTCTATAAAATCTTTGATCAATCTTTTCATGCAGGGAATACCACAACAAACACACACTCCTAATAGGAGTAATCCCACACAAATGGCAATCAGGACGTTCATTAGGATGCTACCCCACCCCCCAAACAAATTCTGGAAAAAGTCCGTCAGTGGATTTGGGCCTGGTTTGGTCATGGTCGACACTTGCTGAATCACCTCAAGATGGTCGTTTATCTCATGCTGGTTGTCAGGAATATATGAACAGCACTCCTCTTTTATTAAAGCGCACATACCACCTTTCACCGCTAGGGTGAAGTCAAGAGCCATGCGGCTTTGAAGCACCACAGTTCTCATAGCATTCAGTTCATCAGTCATTAACTCGAGAGCAGAAAAAGTTGCATTACTCATTAGTTCAAGAAGTTTGGACAGTTTTCTCAGCTCAGCTCCCAAATCGATTTCACTGCACCATATGCAGGGGCTATACCTGCCCACGATATAATAGTGTCACTCAAGTCCATGTGTATCAGTTTATCTTTGTTTTTTTATGGAATTATGGTTTCTCCAGCCTGCTTCGATTTGTCCCACTGGATTTTCAGGCATTCTGATTGGATTTCCGGTTTTCTTGGTGACCTCTCTGACATTTCAAATTTTTCCCCGAGGCAAAACTGCAGTGTGTCTTATGGCCGGAACCAGGTAACCCAAAAAACAGCTGCCGGACCAATTCTCAGGAAACCATTTGTATGCCTTTTTCCCACAAACAAAATAACAGTTCTCTACTTTAGCATTAATATATACTTGCCCTGCATGAAACATTTTCTTATCAATAATAGATAGCTGTTTTAAAAGAACAGGATTACATCGTATTTCATCAATAGTCTTATGAATTGATTTGAGATATGAGTCATAGTTTGTATCACAGATATAACCTGCATTATTGGCTTTGGTATAACTTTTGTAAGGAATAGTCACATTACAATTACTCCAACCTACCTGAACAGTAACATTTTTGTAAAAACATACAATTCCCTTTTGTGTAACAGGCAGGTACAATGCTATTTTGTCTTGTGATTTTACAGTTGTAGTATCAAAAAGCAAATTTTCCCAGGTCTCATTGACCCCTAGGGGGACAGCAGTCATTAATAATCCCCCGTATGCTGTCGATATAGCTGTGCAGATCCAGCAATTCGAAACATTAAAAGTTTCAGCATACACATATTTAATTGCTTGGTAAGTGTTAAAGTTCGGATGCCAGTCTATGAATGATTCACGTTTATTCAGTTCAGCTCATGTGGCTGGAAAAAGGAAAGGCCACAACAAAAAGATTAATGTTATCAGTATGGCCAACAGAATGATCCTGCAATACTTCTGAGGTTGTTCAGCATTTCTTCTTGCTCTGTATCTGGTCATTTTGTTCTTGTGTAACAGTAACAAGTTTTTTGTCCAGTTCAAAGTTTTTAACCAATTTACAGTGTGTCAGATGAATCCAGGATGCTTGCTCTGCGATCTTGACTGCAGTGGGTGTTGACAGTAGCACTTGGTATGGCCCTTCCCACTTCGGTGTGGTCCAGTTTCTTTTCTTGATAACTTTCACCCAGACCCACGTGCCTGGGACTACTGCTGCTTCCGATGATCTGGTTTGTTCCTTATCTGAAACAGAATTCAACTGCAGAAGTTGTTTATTACTTAGAAGACGTCTCATATATTCTGCAAGTGAACTGTCAGCCTCCTGGTCTGCAGGCATGAGAGGTTTCCACTGAGGTATATAATATGCCCTCCCAAACAATATTTCAAAAGGAGTTAACCCCTTTGCATTTGGAACAGTTCTCATGCTCAACAGTGCCAGAGGCAGGCAGTGCACCCAGTTCCTCTGTGTCTCACTAATCAATTTTCTAAGTTTGTTTTTCAAAACCCCATTATGCCTCTCTACTAATCCTGCAGATTGGGGGTGGTATGCACAATGGTTCTTTAAGGAAATTCTGAAATATCGGCTCAGCTGTTGTATGGTTTGATTTACAAAGTGTGTGCCATTGTCACTGTAGATCTTTTCTGGTATGCCAAATCTAGGAATAATTTCTTTAACAAGGACTTTTGCAACGGTAGCTGCATCTGGATTTTTGGTCAGAAAAGCTTCCACCCATTTGGAAAACATATCTATAATGACAAGACAATATTTCTTATTTTCACATTTTTTTAGTTCTATGAAATCCATACAGATAGTGTGGAATGGGTACAGTGGTGTTGGGAAACTCCCTTGCTTAGGCTTCAATGCCCCTTGTGCATGATGCCTGTTACAAACATGGCATGCTGCACAAAAAATTTTTGTGTAGTTTGTAAATCCATATGCAATGAACACACGGTTCACTAACTCTACCATCCCCCCTGTTGAGACATGGCACTGCCATGGCTCAACAAAGCTGCATATCTAAACAAGTTAGACGGCAAAATTGGTTTTCTTTCTTTGGAGATGTACAGCCTTTTCTCAAGAATTGCTCCTCGTTTTATCCATTTCTGTTTTTCAACATTTGTAGTAAGTGTCTGCATTGTTTTTAACATTTCTAAATCTAAAATCTCAGAAGGTTGTAATTCCTCACTCAAAAAAAATACTTCTGAAGCTGAAGCTGCCTGTTTTGCAGCTATATCAGCTCTCACATTACCTTTTGAAATCCTATCCTGTTGCTTGGTATGAGCTACGCATTTACAAATAGCTACTTTCTGAGGTAACTGAATAGATTCTAACAAATCTAGAATAAATTGTGCATGATTAATCGGTTTACCAGTAGATGTTATCATTCCTCTATTTTTCCACTGCTGCACAAAAACATGCACAGTAGAAAAAGCATACTGGCTGTCAGTAAAAATGTTCACACATTTACCCTTTGCCAAGGTACATGCCCTTGTCAAAGCAATCAATTCTGCTGCTTGTGCAGATAAGTTGTGTGGTAAAGATTTTGCTTCTAAAGTCTCAGTATCAGAAACTACTGCATACCCTACTAGATTCTGTCCTGTAGGACCCCTTCTGCATGAGCCGTCCACGTAATATGTCACCTCAGCATCATCCAAGGGAACATCCGTTAGATCTTTTCTAGGCAGTGTCTTTTGCTCAATTTCCTGCAGGCAGCTGTGTGGTGTGCCATCCGCAGGGGTCGGGAGCAAGGTAGACGGGTTTAAAGTTGTACATCATTCAATTGTCATATGAGGTTGGCTCAGGAGTATAGTTATACAAGAAAGATGTCTAGAAGGAGAAATATATGCTGCTTTTTCTTGCAGTAAAATAATTGCAACTGCATGAGGCACTCTCAATGTGAGAGGGTGGAACAACACTACTGAGGCCGAAGCCTGCACTGCCATTGCAGCTGCAACTACTGCTTGTACACAGTGGGGCAGGGATCGTACCACTGGGTCCAGCTGTGATGAATAATAAGCTATGGGGCATTGCTTATCCCCATGCTGCTGTGTTAACACTGATGTCATGTAACCTTGTTTACAATCTACAGTTTGGAAAAAACGTTTATGATAGTTTGGTAATCCTAAAACTAATGAGGATGCTATCAGTTGTTTCAGTTTGCAGAAAGCTGATTCTGCTTCTGGTGTCCATTGTAATAAATCTTGTGCTGCCATCGGCTTCCTGTATATCAAGTTGGTCAGTGGAGCAGACTCCAAGGCATAGTTTGGAATCCAACTCCAACAGAAATTAGTCGTGCCCAGGAAGGACATCATTTCCTTCTTGGTAGTCAGTTTGGGTGCTTGCAAAATTGCTATTTTCCTATCTTCATCTAATATTCTGCCTTCTTTGGATATTACATATCCAAGGTATTTAACCTGCTTTCTCCACAGCTGCAATTTGTTTTTGTTTACTTTATGCCCCTGTGTGGCTAAAAATTGTAGTAATGCTATGGTATCTTCTCTACATTCTTGCTGGGTGGGGGCTGCCAGCAGGATGTCGTCTACATAAAGTAAAATTTAGCTGCCTCTTGGTGGGCTAAATCCTGCCAAGTTGCTTGCCATCTCTTGTGCAAATATTGTTGGGCTTTCACAATACCCCTGTGGTAGTCGCGTGTATGTATACCTTTTTACCTGAAATGTGAATGCAAACCAATGTTGGCTGTCAGGGTGTATCGGTATCAAAAAAAATGCATTGCTAATATCTACCACAGAAAAATACTTCTGTTGAGGCTTCAAATCATTCAATAGAGTGTGTGGATCTGGCACCGTAGGTGCTGTAGGTATTACTGCATCATTTACAGCTTGTAAGTCTTGGACCATACGCCATTCTCCATTTTCTTTCCTAACAGGAAATAAGGGTGTATTACATGGCGAATCGGGAGATTCTATCAGTACTCCTTCCTTAAGTAAGGCTGCTATTATAGGTTTGATTCCTACTTCTGCATCCTTTCTTAAGGGATACTGTCTCTTTTGAGGTCTGAATGCTGATTTTGGCGTAATAGTAACTGGTCCTGATGTACGGATTATTCCTACGTCTGATTTCCCTGCTGACCAGAGAGTTTCTGGTATGCTTCGTAAAGCTTTTTCTAATCGGCTGTCCTTGCTAGACTGCAAGTGTACAGCTGGGTGTGTCTGTGTTATCCAATTTAACTTCTGTTTCTGTATTCCCTGTTCTGACAATTCTAACTCTGTTTGTTTTTCCCACTTTGTGACTTTTTCTCCAAGATCTGCCCATTTCACATTCTTGTCTTTGATTAAACTAACATGTGGTAAATCGATTAGTTTTATAGAGTGCAAAGAATTCCTGGGGCAATGAACAGCTGACTACACTGTTCCCGTCTGTGTCCCAGTACAGATTACGTAATACTAATCTGTTTGAGTACAGTGCAACAAATGCTGTTTATCAGTGTCAAGGGAGGGGGACTTACTGATGGCTACGTTCATCAGTTCTTCAGTTACTGCCCCTGGACCAGTCGTAACTAAGTCCTGGCTGTACCAATAAAATGTTTCACCCTCCGGTCGCACCACAAAAGTATCCATTTGTCGCTGTGCTTCCATACCCTACATAGTCGGTACTACTGCTATGCCAAATATCTGCATAAGATCTCTGCCCAAAAGGTTCACTGTGCATTTTGCAGAAACAACAATTTTGCTTTTCTGGGTCATCCCTGAAACAGGGTCAGTTATTGCTATGTTGTGGGAGAGTGGCTCCCGATACAGCTGTCCATTAGCTGCTTTCACTAATATGTAATTAAGTGATTCTGAATTTTCTGGTAGTTTGGAAGGATGTATCAGGGTCCATGAAGCCCCTGAGTCACACAGGAATTTAACTTCCCTCCCCTCTACCAGAAGTGTAACTTCCGGTTTTGTGTCTGCTAAATAGAGCTCTAGGCTCAATAATGCCAAGTCTAAAATTTCACTTTCTTCACCATCAGTGATTTCTTGCACTTCCTCTATTTCTTCTATCACATTCTCTACTCCCTCTATCACATTTGCATTTGTCTTTTCTAGGTTATTCCCTTCTAGTGATTCTTGACTATCATATAGTCAGTCCTCACCCTCCTTATCTTCCATGGCTACCTTCTTGTTTTGCCTGCAATCCCTTGCTAAATGTCCCTTTTTCCCGCACTTAAATCATTCACCCTTTTTCTTCCTTTCTTCAAACTCTTCTGATCGTTTATCAGATTGTTTGTTTCCCTGGGCATTTTTCTTGCCCTTTTTCCTGGACGGTACTACATAGACTTCTGCTCCATCTTCTACCGCAAATACTTGGGCTTTATTTTTCTTTTTACTGTTAAAATGCCTTTCGGCATGCCTAGCATATTCAAGTAGTGACTGTAATCTACTTGTACGATGGTCTACCATGTGCTTTGTAATAAAGCTGCTTATAGGCAAAATACTGCCTTTCAAAAATGCATTCTTTAATTGCTGCTCATATGGGGAATCATGTGTTTGATCTTCAGGTACCTGCATTCCACAATGGTTATTAAAACACTCTAATAATCTAGCATAATATCTGTCAACAGTTTCACCTTCCTGTTGGATGCATTGATTAATGCAAGTCCAGTCTACCCTAGGCTTCCATTTCTCAGAGATTCGGTCTGTTAGACCTTTCACTCTGTTATCCAGTTCTGCATTGCTATGTGGGAGTGGCTTATGTTCTGCGTCATGAGGATTCCAGTTGCCACTGATCATGTGCCAATCTGGACCTACGATCTGTCTGACTACTTTTTCTACTTCTTCTCCATTAAAATGATAACTTAACCTCATGCCCTGTAAGTCTTCTAAGAATTTCCTAAAATTAACTTTCAGATGGGGAATGCCCTCTGTGGCTTTCCGGATGTCTTCTGGTGTCCACGGTCTATATACTAGAAGAGTTGGGTCCTGTCCTGCTTGCGGATTTGGTACTTCGATGAGTGGACATATCTCTTCTTCACTCATAGCTCGTGAATTTTTATTTATTTCATATAACTCAATATCTTCTCTTAAGTTACGTGTTCGAGACCTGGTCTCGATGGGATCTCTAACATATGGTCCTGGCTTTGCGGTGACAGCCGGGTATAGCGGAGGTGGGCCAGCTTGTCCATTTGCTTCATATTCTGGTGCAGGAAGTGGAGGGGGTGGAGGGGCTGATGCCATTACCAAATTATTGTCTTCTTTATCTAGAAACATAGCTTTTGAATTATTACTTTTTTGCTCCCTACGGTTTGCTTCCTCAATCCACCTGTGTGCCTGAGGAACCCCCAATTGGCGTTGCTTTTTTACCTGACCTTTTGCATCAGCTTTAAACTGTTTGACAAGTTTAATAAGCAAGGATTTTTCTAATTTGCTATCAAATTCATATTTATTAACCCATTTTGTATAGTATCTAATATTGTCGGCACGCTGTGATTGCATATATTTTGCATCTTCGGTTAGCGGTGGGTTTTGGGAACTTTTTGTGCACTTATTACCCATATTGTTCTGATTGTTAAAAAATGTTACGTAACCCTTCTTATTCTCACGTGGTACCACGATTTTCTATTTCACAGTTTATCTAGAATAACTGTCTCACCTATTCTGTTTCCCTGATCTATGACAAGACTGCAATCTTTCTGTCCCTGACTTGTGCAATACAAATCTCCTGACAGATATTTTCAATCAAGTCCCTGATCTAAAACAGAAAAAAGGTAAATTTCACCTTACCTGAGCCTCCGTGATTGATCCTCTCTGGTTCGTATACCGACTCGCCCTCCAGTCGCAAATCAGAAAAGTGGCTGGCCTCTTTTGAACGAGAATTCAGTCGGAGGTCTTTCAAAGCAGAAGAACCGATGTGGTCTCTTCCCCATACGGTTTCATGCCACCTGGCCCATCTGACCTGAGGCAAAGAGAGAGAGTTCCGGTCCGAAGGACCAATCTGTCAAAGGAAAAATAACTTCAAAATGATCAACACACGGCAGGTTCAGGTTAAGGCACTTTAATCTTGCAGCAAGGAGACAAAAACATGCTAATACAGAGTTTGTCTAACTAAAATCAGGAAGTGCGACTATTTTTATACATTTCTTATAAGGTATTGCCTACTAAGCTGACGTAATAAATCACAAGTTCTTTCAATATTGTTTCTCAGCAGCTGTTTGTCCATGGTTTTCTGCTGGCATATCAAGTTTACAAAAAAACTTCCTAAGAAAAACAACGTGGCCTTGACGACCACCGGTCAGATACAACTTTTACTATGCAATGTTACCATTCAAGGTACTATGGCTAATTCGAGCACAAAGCAAGTACAGATTACAGTTAATTTCTTCAAGCAGTCTTTTGTCTGATGTATCTCTTCTTTTCCGCAGCTGTGCATGTTCTCATAATACGAACAGGGCTGATAGTTCATATTCAATCACATTATAGAAAACAGTATTGTTCTATTCATTCACTATTCAATCATTTTCCTAACCTAGCAGGTAATCACCTGCTTCCCAGTACATTTCCAAAAGGCATAAAAATGAATTTTGCTGTGCTAGCAAATACTAGGTCAGAGAGCATCTTGCAATTTCAGAAAGCATACTGCAGTTTGAAAAGCATCTTATAATCTCATACAAAATTAAGCTGTACATAAAATAGAATGAAATGTGTTAACCCTTTTAGCTTCTAATAAGCACTAAACATATACATTAATACATATTTTTCTAACACTGTTCATCAAAACTATATTCGGCAACCTAACATGCCCCCATTTTAAAATACCTCTTAAAATCTGGTAGATCTAATCCACTTTGCACTGTAGGGACATTCATCTTATCCCATTAAAATTTTGCCCTTCCCCTTCCCAAATAACCTCTTAGTTCCTTATTAATTTTCATCCACAACTTCTCATCTGACTGATAAAAAAATGCATAGCCTACTTACAAAACCAAGGGAACTATTAAAATTTTCATTGCCTTAATCTTATTATTCAAATCCATAATCATAGCTGTATTCTTATAATTATCTTCTGATTTGTCTTCTCCAACATTGTCTTCAGCTGCCAGGATCGAGTCTTTTTAACTCATATCTCCATGTATTTAATTTTGTCATGTCCTATACATATGGATATTGTCAAACTGACTTGTGTGCAGGCACAGAAGCTATCATTATTGCTTTTGTATTTTTTTTTTATTTTTTTATCCCTAGTATTTTTGAAACTGTTTCAAAATATTCCATGGCATTCAGATATCCAGGTCTGGGTCTGTCAAATAAAATACAATATCATCTGTGAACAAAGATATTTACTTTTGATTATGACACCAGCTGTACCTGTGGATTTATGAGTTCCTTAGTTTTCTTGTTAAAGGCTCTGAATATAAGGCAAATAAAGGAAAAACAAGACATCCCTCCCTTGTTCTCATGCTCAGTTTTCATGATTGTACATCTCCCACCTTTATTCTCACCTGTGATCCTCACATATTCTGCTTACTAACTCTATTATTTCAGTGTTCATAGGTTGGTACTAGGCTATCGGCCCTAGGGCCTATACAAGCCTAGCCATAACAATTCCCTGGCTATTTCTTCCCACACTATTTACTTCCCTCCCTTGTGAGAAATATAAATACTGCCGTTGCTCTACATATACAATTCCAGCATACCTTGTTCAGTGCTTTCTGAGCATCCAAGCTCATTAAGAATAATGACATTTTTATGTTCTGATTTTTCTCTGAATCATCATTGTTTTATTAATATTGTCATATATCTGCTTCCCTTCCATGAAGCTACAATGCTGCTTGTCTATCATTTCTGGTAGCATTTTGCCATTCTCCTAGATAATATAGACATAAACACTTTATAATTATTTAAAACAGAAATTGATTTATATAAAAAGTCACCAAAGCAATGGTTGAAGGTGGTCTTCCAAGATGGCTGCACACTGAGTAATAGCTTGTTTCTAGCTCTCCCAGTGTGAAAACAGAAACTTAGCAGAGAAGGCCAGTAAATTTGTATTTATAGGTAAATTTCAGTACTAGGCTTGTTAGTGCACTGTCTGGATGCCAGAAATACAGAAGACCTGGGGAAAAACAGCTACAAAAAGTGAGGTAGAAACACTGACTGGGAAAAGTTCTACAGCTGTTCAGCAAAAAGCAATGCAACCTTCAGACATGATTTCCAATAACCTACAGGAAGATATAAGACAATTGCATGCAGACCTGGTTAAAATAAATAAAACACTGATGGAGTATATCAACGCAAACAACAAAAGGCTGGAAAAAATGGAAGAGGCTTTAAACAGATATTCAGATGAGATGATAACACTGCAAAAATCAGAGGTTGAAATGAAGAAAAGGCTGGCTGAATATGAGATGGCTCAAGGACAGATGTTTCAAAAAATAATAGAATTAGAGGACAGAGCACATAGGGAAAACCTGAGATTTTCAGCTATATGTGATACAAATGTGATATGAAAGGTATACATTGAGAGTAAGTGAAATGACTGCTGGCTTGGTATGGTAAAACTAATATAGTAAAAGGTTAATATTCTTTTTGGCTGTATTTTCCTCTATTTATTCTATATAACTATGGAAACTAGGCTACTTTATTTCCTGTTTTTTACATTCTTTCTTGTTTTTGAGGCTACTTTATGACTTGTTTTTAAACATTCCTTCTTTTTTTGAGGCTACTATATGGTTTGTTTTTCACATTCCTTCTTGTTTATGCACAAGCTCTGTGACCTGAAACCTGGCAGATAACCTGTTTTGCACATTCCTAGATGTTTTCAGGTAACCACAGGAACTAGCAGGTCTTACTTGGAGCATTCCTGGGTGTCCAGTCAGTGCCTATGCTTTGTTTCAATATAATCTTTGCTAATCCTGTGTGTGTCAACACACATAGCCTTTAAAAGATGGGACTTTCTGATAAGTCAGACAGAAGCCTCACCTGTGTAGTGGACGCACTGCCCAGGGGAATTTCCTGATAGAGACTCCTGCCTGACTGAAAAGGGGCTTCCCAGTCAAAGTGTTGGCAAGGATGAAGCTTTTAACTTTATCAGTGATGTATTAATTCTGTTATTTCTTGATATATGATGATGAATTGCTTTAAGTTACACTATGTTGTTTTATATGCGTTGTCTAATTTTACTGTAATAAATTGACTATTGCCTGATTTCTTTGTCTTGATCATTTCTGATCCTGTAAAAATTAAACTCATTAGGCAATACATTTTCTTGGCATAATCGACAGAATCCAAAATGTTTAAGAAAAAGACTAAAGATATTGTGGCTGCAGTGGGATGCTGCTCCCAATGGGGGTGCTGGCCACTTAGTGGTCATGTAGTACACATTTGTGTGAAAATGGGGATATGTGTTTAAAAGATGCTGAAACGCTGTCTGTATTAACATGCTTGCAAAAGGTTCAGGTAGGGAAAGGGAAAGACCTTAATGCAGTTGGTAGGCGAGGTTGGATTTTGTTAGTCGCTTACAGAAAACAGCATCAGGGAAAGTCATCTAAAGTAAATCAAATTGTACAACTAGAAAAACAGATATGTGAATTGCAAAATCAGACTGTAATGTTACAGTGTCAAAATTGATTATTAATGAATAAAGCAGACATGTACCAAAAATGTGGCTGAAACAGTACGTGTAGCGCAGTACAAATATCAGAAAAGAAGGGATAAAATTAATAAAAGGAAAGTACAAATGAGTATTGCTAAAGCAGGGTAGATTGGGGCCCTGATCACTGGGATGGAGACATTCGGTTTTCTTCAGATCCCTCTGATCATGATGAAAATAAAAATGCTCCTAACAATTATGCAGCTAAACCAATACTCAGGAGAAAATTGCAGTCCAAGCCTAATAACCCTAATGGTGAGCTGTTAAATGCATTGTATGATTTTACTCAGCAAGAAAGGTGACATATATGACAGATTCAAACATAAACTAGGAGAAACTTTGATCCCATGGATGGTTAGGTTCTACGAAACAGGGTCTGCAGGTATTAATCCGGACGCTCAGAATTCTCAGAAGTTTTGTCTTATAAGTTCTGACCCAATGATACAGGATAATTTTAGAAGTAATGCTAACTCAAATATGACTACATTGTTGCAGCTTGTAGTGGAAGGGTGCAATGCAAAATACCCCCCAGAGGTTGATTGACCTCCTAATGATAAAACTTGGAACACTTTGAGGGGTGCAATTCAGAGTATCAAGGAAGAATTAATGAAAACTGCTATTTTTATAGGACAGGCAGATGCATTAATGCAATGTGCACTGTCTGTATCTACAGGAAATAAAAATCATCAGACTAGCCCCTCCAGCTTACAAACATGTAATGATAACACTATTAATCAAACAGGTAACCCTCTTTCAGATGTCGTTGAAGCCATTAGGCAGTTAAGAGAATTGGGAGATTGGGGACCCAGGAATAACGTGGGAGATGGGAGAGAAAACAAGCATGATGATCAAAAGGGGGTTTCAAATCGAGTGTCAAGGAAAGATATGTTTCCTGCCCTACTTAGGGATGGAGAGAGTATGGATAAAATTGATAGGATAGATACTCAGAGTATGTGGGCTCTCTATAAAAAGGATTAAATAAAAAGAATGATGAGAAGAAGAATATCAGTAAACAAGAAGTGCAAGTGTTAGGAGAGGAAAAGGGGGCATCAGTTAGGGGCTCAATTGATTCAGTTGAGCCAACAGCCCCACCACTCCAACCTCAGTTGTATCCTGATTTATCGTGGGCAACTGACATAAAATTTGATTAGGAAATTGTCCAAGCTCTGGTGGGGGGATGGGCTTGTAAAGATGCATAACCTTATGTAGATCCTGTGATTCATTAGTGTAATAAAAATGAGAAAAGAGTCTGAGCCCTGGCTGATACAGGAGCAGAGGCGTCTTTAATCTATGGAAACTCAAAATTGTTTAAAGGACAACATGTCACTATTCCAGGATTAGGAGGTAAAAAGGCTGAAGCTGTTCAAACAGTGCTTGAAATGAAAATAGGGCAGTTACCTAAAAAGAAATATCCCATTTTGATTGTGCCTATTCCAGAATATGTAACTGGGAATTGGCATACTGAAAGGGTTGACTTTGAATCTTGCAGATGGCCAATATAGATTTGGCACAAAACAGTGCATTTCAGCTAGGTCTGTTATGGTGGGATTTAAAATCATGCTCAGGCTAAAACAGGTGCAGGAGGGGTGGTTATGTTACATGAGAAAATAGCTCAGATACTTGTGAATGATGAATCACAATCACAATTGTCACCTGGAACAACTTCAGTGGTTCAATCTCCAGTTAAATGGGGTCAACCTTTTGCTCAATTATCATTGCAGCAAAGGCAACATGTCTGGTTTACTGATGGATCAGCAAATTATGTAGGAAATAAAACGTGTTGGAAAGAAGAGTCTTACAATCCTACCACTAAAAAGTTGTTAACCACCACAGGTGATATTAAGAGTAATCAATATGCTGAACTATAGGCAGTGTTTCAAGCTTTAAGACAGGAAACACCAGGAACATGTCATATTTACACTGATTCTTGGCCTGTAGCAAATGGTTTAGCTACATGGTTGCCTACATGGCAAAAGAATAACTGAAATATACATTCAAAAGAGGTGTGGGGAAAGGAATTATGGCAACAAATATGGGAAATGCTATCTCAAAGCACTTTTACTGTGTATCATGTAGGTGCTCATCATGCCTCTCAGGCTGGAATCATAAAATATCCGGACAAAGGCCCATGAAAAATAGGTACAACTGGCCAAAAATCTTTACGCTAGTTAACATAAAACTTGTATACATAAGGGTGTAACCCCACCCACTCCAGTGGAATTGTGGGATACCAACTTTTAAATGCAAACTGAAGAACAGACGAAATATGAAACCAAAATAAACAGAACAATAGTATTTTATTTATATTAATATTTGAACTTGTGCAAAACTAAAATACACATTTCTTTTATAAAAATAAACTGCTTCTATCTATCTACACTAAAATGCACACACAAAGTCATTCACATTATTCCTTACAACACCAAATGTCAAAGAAGTAATGTACACACCTTGACTATTTACATACAATAAGAATGCAGAAAATATTAACACACAAACACACATGCTACTTAACGAACCCTCCCTATTACAGGAACCCCACTTGGCATTCCTGAGAACACCGGAGAATATGAAAGTCTCTCCAAACACTATGTTATTGGGTGACTTCAACTACCCAAACATTGACTGGGAAAACTACTCAAGCCCAAACACCCTCGCCCAACAGTTCCTTGAATTTATAAACTCTAACACAATGGAACAACTGGTCACCACTCCCACAAGAGGGAACAGCATATTGGACTTGGTCATCACCAAAATGGGGACTCTATGTTCCACACCAGAGGTAAACCCCTCATTGGTAAGATCAGAACATAAACAAATTTCCCTGGACATCCATATCCCGTCCCCACCCCCACCCCCAGCCAAGGAAATCACTGTAAAGAATTTCTCAAAAGCCAACTTTGCACTTCTCAAGACTGAGGTGGAATCCTTCTAAGCCCCTGGGCCAGAGGATAATACAGCCCAATCCGCAGAATCCTTTACAAATGCATTCTATGAGAACCTGCAGGAATGCATGGATCGTGCTATCCCAAATAAAACCAAGACTCACTCCTCCAAAAACAGGAGACCAGTCTGGTGGACCTCGGCCATAAATAAGCTATACAACAGAAGGAGGAAGCTACTACATGACCGAGCAAAATCCCAAAAAGGGAAGGCATCTCTGATCAGTATTAGCAAGAAACTTCGATCCCTCATAAAATCATCAAAGGCCAGTTTTGAAAGAAAAATTGCCCTAGACACTAAATATAATCACAAGGCCTTCTTTAGTTATGTCAGGAACATGGGTGGAAACTCCCAGATATGCTCTGAATTGTTGCATAACAGTACAAAATATACCAAACCTACAGACATAGCCAACATCCTGACAGACAGATTCAGCACAAACTTCTCCCCCCCCTTCCCCCCAAAGGAGCAAACGCCTATCCCATCTGAATGTAACCTCCCTGACATCACAGATGCACAGGTGAAAGCTGCCCTCTCCAAAGCAAAAAACACAGCATCTATGGGACCGGATGGTGTCCCAGGCTGTCTTACACGAGCTCCAAGAAGAACTGAACCCTCACATTAAGTCACTGTTCAAACTTAGCCTTACTACAGGATATGTACCCAAAGAATGGCGTACAGCTACAGTGGTCCCACTCCACAAAGGTGGTGTCACAACGGACCCCGGAAACTATCGCCCCATAAGCCTGACTAATCTGGTCTGTAAAGCTATGGAGCATATTATCATGGAACTCATAAACAAAGTCATTGGGAGCCTCCAGACACTGGACCCTACCCAATTCGGCTTTGTTAAGGGCAGATCTTGCCTCTTAAACCTAGTTGATTTCTTTGAAACAGTTACCAAAGCCATAGATGAGGGCAAGGTAGTCCACACAGCCTACATGGACCTTGCAAAAGCCTTTGACACAATACCCCACTCGGGCATCATAAATAAGCTTACCAGCTTAAATATCAACCCCTATATCACAAGATGGGTTGCAAACTGGCTCAGAGATAGAACCCACATGGTCAGAATCGCAGGTGCCATGTCCGAATCCAAACCAGTTACAAGTGGCGTCCCACAGGGCTCAGTTCTGGGACCTCTCTTGTTCGGTATATACTTCTCTGAGGTTCAGGCTAACATGGGGGGATTATGGCTGACAAAGTTCGCAGATGACTGCAAACTGGGGGCCATAATCGAATCTCCAGCTGACACAAGCATCCTCCAAAAGGGTCTCACAGAGATGGATGCTTGGTGCCAGAGCCACAGCCTCAAGCTAAATGCTAAAAAGTGCATAGTCATCCCTTTTGGGAAAAACAAGGTGCCCACAAATTACCACATAGGTGGTAATCCATTAAGTACGGAAGAAGTAATTAGAGATTTGGGGACCAACGTAGATAGTAATCTCTCCTTTGATAATCACGTTGCCAAAGTGATTAGAAAGACCTTCTATATAGCCCACCTTATCACAAAAGGGTTCGCATCTAGATCAAGAGATGTCATTGTGCCCCTCTACTCATCACTTATCAGGCCCATAATTGAATACAATGCCCCTTTTGGGATGTACCTTACCTGACACCTGCAGCAACTGGAGAGACCCCAAAAGTACCTCACCAAGAGGATCATGGGCTACAAACAGATGTCCTATGCAGCTCGACTAAAGAAACTCCAGCTCTACTCAGTTGCTTACTACCTACTCAGAGGCGATCTATGCCTGACATACAAAGCCATGTCAAACCAAGAATTAATGGACATGCTCCACCTCAAAAAATCCAAGTCCCTTAGAGCTACACGCTCCAGGGACCTAACCCTCAGCACAAAAATAAATAGGACATGCTGGAGGGACAGATTCATTTCCCATAGGCTCCCCTCACTCTGGAATAGAATCCCAATTCATGTTAGACATAGCCCCTCGCTGATCCTCTTCAAGCGAAATTTGGACACGTGGATGGGAAATCGCAAATTCACCCCTGGGATCTCTTCTGTGTCCCTGCTAGACAGAGGCACAGTAAACTAATCTTAAAAGGGTACCTTCTGTGACCTACTTTAGAGGCACAGTAAGCTAATCTAATAGGGAGGCGGAAGCCAAATACACTCTGGCTAGGCTTATAAATGGCCTAGGGCAGATAGCCTAGTATCTACCTATGAACCTATATATTCTTATTTGTGCACTTTACACCTGCAGTCTCTCTATTCCCATCTTAGTTATTTCCAATTTCTTTTAAATTGTGATTTGTGAAGCAGATAGCCTTCTTGTAATTGACTCCCATCTTCCCTTTATCCTGTAATCGACCAGCCTTCCTACCCACTCCAGTGTCTCTTTATTTCTACAGAACTAGTCCCCTCATTTGCAGCTGTCAACTGCAATACTATTTAAAGGACTGATACAATGTCTGTTTCATTACCAAAACAATCCACTGAAGCCTCTAAATAAAAACACTGTCAGAACCTTCCCATGCCTTATCCATATCCAGTCACTTGTAACTACTTAATGTATACACCTACTTATTCTCCTCTTCTAATTCTGCTAGTATTAGTTTTAACTGCTAAATTCTATTGCTAGCGTAACGTTCTGCACACCCTCTCAAAAAAAAAACCTTACTTTCCTCTACCTCACTCATAACCTTCCACATTTATAGTATCATGTCATGGTATTCCATGAATAATTCAGAATGTTGTTTTGTGAGAAAGGAATATATAATTCCTTAATGCTTAATTCACATTCTCTTAATATTCCTGTGTTTCAAGTTAATAGTACTATTTCAAAAGTGTCCCTGATTCTGTTTAAATTTGTCTCTGATGCATTGAGAGCTATGGCTTTAGTGACAGACCGTAGCCTCAGTAGTTTATTAAAAAATCAAACATAAGGGACAAGACAAAATTATGAGACATAATTAGGAATAGGTGAAAAGCATGCTGGTGTTGTATGCAAGTAATAATGCCCAACAGGGTGTGTGTTATTGTGGAAATACATGCAAAGTGGTATGGTGGAGGGCCTGTACACCCCTGGAAGGATGTTATTTCCACAATAACACACACCCTAAAGGGCATTATTGTACTTAGAGAAATTGGATATCTGTAAAATTGTTTTGTACTTTTTAAAAACTATATACATATTTATTTATTTTATATTTCTGATGTAACATAGTTCCTCTGCCTCAAAAATTAAACTTGCTTTAGTATATGTATTTTTACTGGAGGAAGTATTTTACATCAAAAATATAAGAGATGTAAGTATTTAACATCTAGACATATACACATTCAGAAGCACAAACATACAGATGTACAGGCACACACATACACGTAGAAAAATGCACACATGCAAAAACACAGACAATCGGACACACACAGTCATAGATGTAAACAGACACACACACACATACCACTTCACAGCCACTTTGTTGTGCATGAACAAAGCTATAGAAGCTTTATTCTAAGCAAATGATATTAACAAAACAAAAAAAATCAACTTCTACGTATTACCTCTCATCACCTCCACCCCTTCCCTTTACAGTCTATAGTTTTGCATTCAATTGACTTTTCAGTTAAAGTATCTAATGGTTACATTTAGAAAAAAAAGATAAACATTAGTTTAATAAATCAGAAATGACAGACTGCCTGTTGCAGTCAGTGCTGTCTGTCTTCTATCTGTCTCATTCACTCACTCACACATGATCGCTGACATGCATGCAAGCACACATGCAAATGCACATACACAGGCATTTCTTTTCTTTGTTCTTTTCTTGTTTTTTATTTTCATTTTACTTTCGCTAAACAGCAAAGTACTGCTTAGTGAGCATAAAAATGGCATTTGTTTGTTTTTTCAAATGTATGAATTTTAAAGCAGGTTAATATGCTGCCATGAAGTGGTAAACTCATTTCTTAGTGGGCCCTGCCTGTACATTAATACCCTGCTGGAGAGCATTTGTTCGCCATTCAGGGTTTAATGTGCAGTTTGCCCACTATAAGTTGGTAATAAAAGTACAGTCTGCTGTGATTAAAAAGCTTTAATAAGTAATACTTGCTTTGTGATATGGCAACAGCAGCACTTTATACATGAGTAGCTGGATGACCTAAATATTGCTGTCTGCACAAGTGCTCTTAACAAGAAAGGAGGGAGGAGGGCAGATCTAGCTTCAGCTGGACCTGCAAAGTCCTTGACAGCTCTGGACATAGTGAACCACCTATGGTTAAATAGCACTTGGCTGTGTAACAGTGATTGGTTAATCAGTAGGAAACCTTATATTCAGAAATGAATCTACCTTATACAGGACTTGTTATAACTAATGAACATTAAAGTAAACCTCTACCAAGAAACTGAAAGCAGCATGTTTCTCATGAGATCTTTGTTTGTGCAGTAATCAGTTCTTGTTGTCTTTGTTCAAGAATTGTGGACAAAGCCTAAAGTAATAGTGGGAGAGACGCCCAGAATCAGGGACTCCTTAAATATTGCTTTAATTCACTTAAGTTAACAGAACAATAGATTTTTGCATCAGCAGCTTATTTCAAGCTAAACTTGCATGGCAGAACTCCTACAGCAACAAATCTTATAACAAAAAAAAGATAAAGCTTCTGATATGCATTTTCCATTCTCTTTTATATTCTTATCTGGAGCCAGAAGAAGTTGAGCCACCAGAGAGAAAATCTTATCCTAACTGCTGCTGCTGTACTGTTCCTGTCCCTCCTGATCCCGGGCCTGGGTCCGGGTCTTTGGGGTCTGGGATGGGATTCCTGGAGTTGCAGGCAGGCAGCAGACACGGGGCAGACTGGTCTGGGAGTACGGAACACTGGACTCTGCACTGCACATTTTCACAACTAACTTAAACTTGCAGCACTTGATCCTTCTTGGGTTGTCTGCCGTAGAAGCAGAACATAGGCAGAAGTCTACTATTAAGCTTTTCTTTTACTATTTAATAACTTACTTAAGTAAAGTTAACAACTCTGCTCGCTATGTGCTCTTGCTGTGCAGCTGCTACATGCTGCTGTGAAGGAACGCTAATTCTATCAGTGTAGTACAAGTGTGACAGTTACTACAAATGTATGTAAAAAAGAAAACAAAGTTTAACATAACAGTCCAAGCCCTATTTCAACAGACTGCCAGTATCCCTCATGAAGCTGACATTATCATGCATGCCCTGCATGTGATGATGTCAGCAACAACTAAAAAAAAATAAGGAATTAAAGGGGCCACTCAGGAATTCATGGCACCCCATTATTTGCACCTCAAAACTGGTAAATACCAAGGAATTCTGTACAGTTGAAAGGTATGATGCTCATTGTACAACTGATTCTCTAGAACAACAGCTTAATTCTATTACTCAAAACAAAAAACAACCAGGAACCAGATGACCACCAAAAAATCAACAAAGAGAACGAGGTCCAAGCCGAAAAGGAATTTATTGCAAAACGAACACCAAGCACAACAATTTACCTAGGTTTTGTCTCTACACATGGACTTCTTCAGAATACTAAAGCCTACATAAAGCCACTCATTATATAAGAAACATTTCACACATAACAATTTAATTAATCAAAATAGATAGACAACAATCAATTAACTGTTAAAATAATTTCTATAAAATATTCCTATTAAAAACATGTTAAAATACCACATACTGATCATAATACAAACAATAAGAATAAGTACACCCCAAGAACATGTTAATTATGTTGAATGGTAAATATTAAATATGAAACACCATAAACTTTAACTGATTAAATGTGTGCATATAAATAAATGTGTTAACCCTTACCCGTGATGTGTTTAAGCTTAAGCACGGGCTTAATAGTACAATAATTATTAAGACCAGGGTAGTTTTGTGCATTCAGTTTGCCATTTTAATTCACTTAGATCCAAGTGTACATCTAAAATCCTACCCTGTTGATCACTATTAATCTGTTGTAAAACACAAAATTTAAAAACGTGTCCAGTGTGGCCAACAATGTGTCTAGCTAAAGCATTTGTAGACTTAAGGTGTTTAATATCTAAAAGATGTTCCCTAACCCTCTCCCTAAAAAGCCTGCATGTTTTGCCACATAAAAGGCTGTACAATCTTGGCATTTGGTGAGGTAAACAACATTCTTGGTCTAACAATCAAAGTGTCCCTTGATAAAAATGTGGTAATTATTAACCACTAAATTACAACCTGTCGGTAAAATATGGGAACATATGGAACACCTTCCACATTTGAAATTTCCAAAAACCCTACTTGTAAAAACACCTTTAGAAAGGGGACATCTTTCAAAAATGTCTTTAAATGATAAATCCTTCCTATAAATAAATGTGGGTATATTATCAAATTTGGGTCCAACATTTTTATCCAATTGTAGAATGCCCCAGATCTTACTAACCATCTGTGTAATCCAATCAGAGTCCCCATTATAAGTCAAAATAAACATCAATGGTGAATTCCCTAAATAATGTGGTGTAGCGGGTACTACACAAGATTTGAGGATAGACTTGTAAAAACCACTGTCTCTTGTGTTTTTAACTTCATTAAACACTTCCAAACATAAATTCTTAGGATAACCTCTGTTCAAGAATAAGGTAATCATGAAATTTAATTCATCCACAAATTCTTTTTCATCACTAACCATCCTGGCTGCTCTAACCATTTGGCCTTTTACAATAGTCCTTTTCTGATGGTTAGGATGCCAGCTGTTGTACTGGAGGTATGAGTTTGAAAAGGTGGCTTTCCTGTAAATATTAGATTTAATCTTACCATGTACCCTATCAGTGGTTAATCTAACATCCAAATACATAATAGTATCTGAATTATATTCATGCGTGAACTGTAAAAACCATACAGTATTGTTGATGTATTCAATAAATGCATCCAGGATGACCAATTCACCCTCCCAAATAATGAACATATCATCCAAATATCGTGTATATGTTTTAATATACTTACTGTATTCACTGGTGAATAAAAAATGTTTCTCCCAATATGCCATAATATAATTGGCATATACAGGGGCGCATACAGCCCCCATAGCCACTCCAGTGCACTGCCTAAAATAGTGCCCTTCAAAGAATAAAAAATTATTATGCAAAACCACTTCCATTAATTTAACAAAAATATTAATTTGGTCTTGCTCAAATATGCCTGTTGCTGGCAACTGGTGTTCTAACCATGTTAATCCAATATCATGTGGAATGACCGTAAACAAATTACAAACATCAATGGTAAGGAAAGTGATGTTGTCATTAAATTTAAAAGCCTTCACTTTCTCTAAAAAATTCCAAGAGTCCTTAGTAATATATGGAAATCTACTCAGACCTGTTTTCATATGATAATCTAAAAATGGACTAATAAAACAAGTTTTACTTCTCTTACCATCTACAATAGGTCTGAATTGAACATTATCCAACCCTTTATGAATTTTAGGTATACCAAAGATGCCACTAACTACTGGATGTGGATTACGCAAAAATTCATACTCAACAATTCTAACAAAAGATCCAGTTTCCAATGGGCAATATTAATTTCATTGATACTGGTTTCTGCATAATTGTCCTCCATAAGCATTGACATCATAATGCTGACATAATCATTATTGTCCACTACAACCACCCCATTGCCTTTATCAGGCTTCATTATACGTATGTTTTCAATCTTGGCTAAAGTGTCCATCAATTCATACTCTTCATCTGTCATATTTAAGTATGATTGTCTTGTTCGCTGTTTAAAATGTTCACTAATATCCAATTCACACATTTTTTCAAAAATGGCTATCATGGGATTCAAGGCTTGGTTTTGACAAAAGGCCTTGTTTATCAATTATATTAGTTGTATTATCAGCATCAAAATGTACCCTTAAATTCATTTTATGTGTGAATAATTTTAAATCAATAAGGGTATCAACCAAATTACCTTTTCTACATGGAACAAAAGTAAAACCCTTAGAAAAAAGATTAACGTACTAAGTGCTAAAAGAAAAAATTGGAATAGTAATATAATTTAAAATCATGAGCACTGTTTTCCATAATAATGGGATTACTCAAAATACCATACTGTAAATGGTCAAAAATACCCCCCTCTAACATAGACGCACCCATCTCTACAATGTTATCTACACTATTGCTAACAACATTGTTGCAAATAACAGTCCTAGAACTGCCTATATCCTGTTCAAAATCCTGTTCAGTATTAACACATGCCCCAGAAATACCATTGTCTTGCATTACATTTGTATCACCTTCATCAGTTGGTGTTAACATAACAAAAGACAGCTCTGGGTCATTAGAACAACTAACGCCAGTTCGATTAAAAGCGTTAGCACACCTGTTAAAGATGGAATCAACACTGGCCCCAAAATTAAGGGCTTCGTTAGGTCTAGATTCTAAACTGGCCGACTTGCTGAAACTATCAGCCATAACAGTGTGCGTACTTAAATTTAACAAATTGCCATAATAATCATCAAAATCAATGACATTTTGAGTACCTTGTACATTGTTGTTCATATTATCACTTGTTTCAGAAGTAGCTAATGAACAATTTGCCAAACAATGCTCAACCACAATAGTTGAGTCCCGACCACCGCCGGCATTACCATTTACCGATACCTTCGGTTCATCCGAATAAATTGAACTGATAAGTTCCAAAGGAACGGCAGGCCAGTCATCAAAGGAATCAAAAACATGCTGTTTATTCAGCAACAACTCCCCCACTCTAATGTCAACATCTTTTTCCCCAACAACATAATGAGTAAAATTGTTCACCTTCATGACTTCCAACTTCCATTCTGGAAATTGTTTGTAGGGTGTCTCGCTTTTGGTCGAGCCCCTAACCGACCGTACTCTCTCTCCTCGTATGGTGGTTTCCTGTTCTGAATCCTCTCCGAATGCCTTAACCCCTCTGCTAAAGGGCTCACGGCTCCGATATTTGGAAAAAAAAAGGAATTAAAGGGGCCACTCAGGAATTCATGGCACCCCATTATTTGCACCTCAAAACTGGTAAATACCAAGGAATTCTGTACAGTTGAAAGGTATGATGCTCATTGTACAACTAATTGTCTAGAACAACAGTTTAATTCTATTACTGATGAGCAAACTAAAATTGCTGAGGCAGTGGTTGACATGGATACTGACAAGAATACATCAGAGCAGTTTGGCATGGTAAAGTGGGCTCATCAAATGTGTGGATGTTTGGGAGAAAAGGCCACTTACAGGTGGGCACAAACAAAAGGTATTCTGATTTCTATAGATGTGATTAAGACGGTTATTTTACAGTGCCCTGTATGTCAGCATAAACAACATAGACCAATACCACCTATTGTACAGGGGCACTTAGACAGAGACTAGCGACCTGGGCAAATCTGGCAGCTTTATTACATAGGACCATTACCCTTTAATAAAATATGTCATTATGTATGTACAACAGTAGATACATATTCAGGGTATTTACTAGCCTATCTATATAATAGAGCTACTCAGGTAAACACCTTGAAAACAATTGACTTGATCATTTTGTACTATGGCATTCCTCAGCAGATACAAACTGACAATAGCTCACATTTTAAGGGAAAAATGGTACAGGATTATAGTAAACAGCACAACACTGAATGGGTGTTTCAAATCCCTTATTACCCACAAGTGGCAAGTTTGATTGAGCAAATGAATGGATTGTTAAAAGAAAAAGTAAGAAAGTTGGCAAAATGGTTCCTTACAAAATTGGAGAGACAATTTGAACACAGCTCTGCAATTTTTAAACAACAGACCAATTGCAGAAAGTGATACTCCTCTAACGAGGATGTTGATTTCATCATTGCAGATCAAACCCTATGTAGCTACCAATACCATCATGTACTGGGAAATGAAAGAGGGTGCTCTGGCTCCATTTAGAGCAACTCCAGAAGCAGCAAGTTTAGATATGCATGCATTACAAATGTATAGGTTAAAACCCAGAGACATTCAATTGATTGAAACAAATACCTCATGAACATTGTGTTTTTATAGTGCCCAATCAGGACTAGCTTTAAAAGGTATACAGATTATGGGAAGTGTCACTGATACTGATTACCAAGGTGAAATAAAAGTGATATTAATAAACAGTGGCACTTCAGACTTGCTAATATAAAAGGGGGACAGAGTGGCTCAACTTCGTATAATACCAGTGTATGGCAGGTCTGTGGTAAAGGGAACAGCTCCCACCTCTGTGACAGTCAGAGGAGATTTGTATCCACAAACATAAAAAATGGTGCAAACATTTGGATCCAATCACCAAACAAATTACCTGAGCCAGATGAAGTTATTGCTACAGGAAAAGGTAACACCATTCTAATAATTAGACCAGGACAGGAAAAATGGGAATGTGTACCTGCAAACAAATGTTATATATGAGAATAAATATATTGCCTTTTTGTGATTTTAGATTCCATTGAAATGCATAGTAATCATTGTACTATGTGGAGACCATCTGTTCGAATCCATAACATCGGGTGTGAAAGTACAGAAACCTAATATTAGAACAATACAGTGGGGATGGATTAAAAGTACAAGAAAAGGAACACAGACACATTTTACATGTCCAGCTAATGAAGGTTGTGGCACTGCAAATATGACTATTACAGGGAATTTAACTATTTGGAGAGCACGAAGAGGACATGTATATCTTCAATTATTAGACAAAGGATAAATCACGACTGAAGTAACTAACAAAACAGATATAAAATGCTGTACTCTTAATATTAATTGTAATAGAAATTATGAAATTAGGTATAATTTTTGTAAAAAATGATACAGACATTTTTAATTGTACTATATATCTAAAAATATAACTGACTTATTCTGAATGAACAGTTCTGAAATTAGTAATGGGAATGCATGGGCTTCAGTTATAACTATACTAAATAATAATCCTACAGCACATTTTGATCAAATAGTAAAAATTACTTCAACATGTCAATAAGTAGGGCAAAAATATTAAAAGACTGTATTGCATTTTAATATTACTTTCTCGAGCACTGAAACATGTAGAAGATGACAAGCTTGGTATAACACCTTGTTAGGGGGCATAGGAACTTGGTTAGGAACCCTGAATGCAATTGATGTTGAAGTCTTAGCTAATAAATTGAAAACTACTAGTCAGGATAGCTCTCAGATCGTCCATTTACAGGCTCAGTGGAACCCCACTGTCTGGTATACTCAAAAACAGGCAGTTAACTATGAAAAATAATTTCTGACAAAGGTCAATGATTCATTAATTAGTAATTTAAATTTTGATGCAAATGTCAACTTGTAAACTGGACCAAATGTACTCTACGGTCTATGTATATGCAGATACAAAGGAATTCTGTTCAAACTAAATTATTAGTTAATAATGAGGTTTGGCAACAATTTCTTTACAAATGGATTCCTAAAAATAATTGGATAAAGATATCTTCTGATAAAACAAATTGTACTGATAAATATTGTATTGGATAGATAGTTCATTATAATGTTACTGATGTTAGAATAATGTGTGAACTTTTGGTATTACCCTTAGTATTTGGACCTCCTATATATCCTTTTCAATACTGGCTACCACAAGTGGAAGGACATTATATAGATTTCTCAAACAGAATGCACAAGGTGGAACATTGCACTGATACTATGAATGGACTAATCTCTGTGGACAACAATCTCCTGTATATGGACCATGTTTTCTTC
Source organism: Protopterus annectens (assembly GCF_019279795.1). Lineage (NCBI taxonomy): Eukaryota > Metazoa > Chordata > Ceratodontiformes > Protopteridae > Protopterus > Protopterus annectens. The sequence goes on from NC_056731.1 coordinate 1,151,727,683, forward strand.
AACGTTCAATTAACATATGTAAATGGACTACATTGCCTTCCACTTTTGAAATGTTTACTTTAGTTACTCCACAATTTATATGTTTAGTAACTAATCAATCATTGTCATATAATCTTGGTCATCCTTTTGTAGGATGTTTAGGTAATATTACACATTTGATTTGGCATAATTGAACTTATGTATTTACTCCTGAGGTTCAGACTGGAGTATCTTTTCTCTGGCTACCAGAAGCTCTGTATTATCCCAACATCACCTTTTCATTGAATTCTTTTATACAGTAATTAATAATACTCATCAGTTACAAAAACATTTACAGATTGTAAATCACAGTATATTGCATTATGAAATTAACAGCATAATTGTGGGTGATAAATTGATTCATTTAGCAAGAAAGACTGAATCGGATATAGCACATAACTGGTGGGATATGTTCACCAGATGGTCATCATCAGGGACCAAACTGTTAAATTGGATAATAAACCCCATTATTAATAATACTAGTTTTATTAACTATATGGAATTGATATTTAACATATCGTATATACAAAAAGGCTTCATAAGTATTATTAGTTTCGTATACCTAAGTCAGTAGTCAAAAGACCGAATGTGATACGAATGTGATATGAGAGGTATACCTTGAGTGTAAGTGAACTGACTGCTGACTTGGTATGGTAAAACTAATGTAGTAAAGGGCTGATATTCTTTATGCTGTATTTTCCTCTATTTTTTTCTATATAACTATGGGAATGAAGCTACTTTATGACTTGTTTTTCACATTCCTTCTTGCTTTTGTGGCTACTTTATGACTTTTTTCACATTCCTTATTGTTTATGCACAAGCTCTGTGACCCTGAGACCTGGCAGATAACTTGCTTTGCATTTTCCTAGATGTTTTCAGGTAACCACAGGAACTAGCAGGCTTACTTGGAGCATTCCTGGGTGTCCAGCCAATGCCTATGTTTTGTTTCAGCATAATCTTTGCTAATCCTGTGTGTGTCAACACACTCAGCCTTTAAAAGATGGGACTTTATGCTCAGTTAGACAGAAGCCTCACCTGTGCAGTGGGCGCACTGCCCAGGGACTTTCCTGATAGAGACTCCTGCCTGACTGAAAAGGGGATTCCCAGTCGAAGTGCTAGCAAGGACGAAGTTTATAACTTTATCAGTGATGTATTAATTATTTTATTTCTTGATGTACTATGATGAATTGCTTTATTTAAGTTATACTATATTGTTTATATATGCATTGTCTAATTTTACCGTAATAAAGTGACTATTGCCTAATTTCTTTGTCTTGATCATTTCTGATCCTGTAAAAATTAAACTCATTAGGTGATACACTATATCAGAGAAGATGGAAGAAACAAACTGCATTAATTTTATGAAAGCACAAATAAGCAACTGCACTGGTATTCCACAGCAGGAGTTGTTAGTTGAAAGGGCACATCTTGTGTATGCTCCAAACCTAGCTATAAGAAAGCAACCTAGACCTTTAATAGTAAAGATGCAATCCTACCAGCTGAAGGAGTTGATTCTGACAAAACTGTCACATAAGGGCAAAATACTAAAAGTGGGAGACAGCAGAGTGTTTGTGGAGAATGATTACTCAATGTACACCAGGCAGAAGAGGAGTAAATTCATTTCACTATTCAGGGAATGTTGAGGCACAGGTGTGAAATTCAAACTGCTGTATCCAGCTGTCTCTAAGGTATTCTTCCCTGGAGTTAAAAAAAAATTGATGAAGTGCATGTTAAGGAGGAAATACAAAAGTCTGTCCAACAAAAAGTGAGCTATGAAACAGAAGGAGATTCTGCTTCTTGTTCTTCTGTTAATAGAGACCACTGAGAGATTGTATCTGTGAAACCTTTTCCATTATTTCAATGGAAAATGTTAGAGAGAAGGAAGGGATCATGCGAGCTGACTAGAAGAATTGAGAGCACATTGGAAATGAAGCAGTGACAGCATTTGGGTGATGGAGAAGAACAGTAATAAAACCAGTAACTCAGTGTGGGATTACAGTGCAGTAATTATATTTGTGAAATGTGACAGAACAAGAAAATCTGGAAATATTGGACTTTTTCAAAGTTTGTTGAATTTGTGAGAGACTCTAGCCCTACTTCATGTCATTAATGTTCAGAAAAATGTTTTAGGGAGCGGAAGAGAGAGAAGAAAGCTAACTGTAAGTAAAGAAAACATTTTCTTTTCTTAATAGTACTGTATTTGTGGTGTATGGTTTTCTTTGTATACTATTTTTAAGTGTAATGGGGATTGTAAACAGCTGCTGTTGTTTTTCTTTTTCTCCCCTCTTCTCTCTTTTTCTTGTACTGTATTGAGAAATATAGACAATGCAATAAAAAAGAGCCTGGTCAAAAAGGTATGACAAAGTTAAAATTAATGTGTTTTTCTCATTCTTGCATGGGGAAATGACTGGATTAAGGACCTTAGATTAATTTGTTTTAAGAGAGAGCAAGTACATGATAAAGACTATTGAATATTATGATTCTTTTTTCTAGCACATGTATATATACTTACTAGCAATTCTGAAGCTGGTCTTCATGTTTCCCTGGAAACAATCTGATAAAAAGAAACTGACTGTCTGGTTCTCATGTCTTAATGGAGAGAATCTGATAAAGAGAAACTAGAGACAGTCTGGTGGAAGGGGATTGGCTGCGGTAAAAAAAAAAAAAAAAAAAAAAAAAAATTGGCTGGGACATAATGTTCACAGTTTCCCAGCTGAAGACCTTTAAAGTTAAGACAAAATCAATTAGACTTGAAGTAAAGTTTTCTTAGTTTTTTTTTTGGAAATGCAATGGGGATACTAATATAAACAGGTGCTTTTGTTTTCTTCTTTTTCTCCCTTCTTCTGTCTTTTTCTTTGTTCAGTTTTAAGAAATGTAGGCATGGTAATGTAAAAAAAAATAAGGGAGGGGGAGGGGACAGAGGAAAGGTCTGGTTAAGAGAGTATGTCAAAAGAAAAATCAGTATGTTTTTTCCCATGCTTGCTTGCATAGAGAAATGTCTGGATTAATACCCTAAGCATTATCCAGTAACAAGTTTATTACAAAGCATATAAATGAAAAAGAATATTTAATATTATAAGGCTGTTTTCTGTTAAATAAGGTACCCTTAGCAGTTTTTTGCCTGGTTTGCACGTCACTAGAAGACAATTTGATAAAAAAAAAATGGCTTGGAGAAAGTGTTTATGGAAAGCATTCAAATGTTTTCTTAGCTGGAAGAGCTATAAAGATAGACAAAATCAAATAGCACTTACTAATAGCACAGGCTGTTCCATGCGTCTTAGCATGACTAACCTTTCTTTTTGAGTAACTCTAGCCTGTTTTTGTGGCTATCAACTTAGGGCATTTGTTCTTATTAGGAAGCAAATCTTCAATATTTGAATATGTATATAGTTTTGTGTGTTATTTTTAAGTTACCAGGTTTGGGGAGGTGCAGGGGGTTGTTTGTTCTGCTTGAGGGCTTTAAAAAAATCAAAAAGTTATGTAAGATGTGACATAGACTCAAATGGATATGGCAAGAAACAACTGTATAAAAGACCAGCTTGCTAAACAGTATATTAATGTAACATAAAAGGTAGAACTAGACATTTAACAAAAAAGCCATTATACATAGGTTCATAGGTAGGTACTAGGCTATCAGCCCTAGGGCCTATACAAGCCCAGCTAAAAATTTACCCTGGCTTTTGCTACCCAAGAAAATTATTTTCCTGTGCCACTGTCGAGCAGAGCCATAGAAGTGATCCCCGGGGTGAATTTCCTATTTCCCATCCAATCCAAGGGGTTGGGATGGTGGCCTAATGGTTAATGTGTTTGCATTACAAGCACAAGGTACAAAGCTTGAATCTCACAAGGGATAATTGGTTAGGCTTAAAGTGGCTCGCATGGGCAGTTATCTTAGTGCTAATCTATCAACAACTATCAATCATCAAGATTTTTCTTGAAGAGTGCTAATGAGGAGCTTTGTTTGATATAGATAGGTAATTTATTCCAGAGTATGGGAATTTTCTGGGACAGGAATCTATCCCTCCAGCATGTTCTGTTTATTGTGGTGACAAGGTTTAGGTCCCTAGAGCGTGTAGCTTGGAGGGATTGGGATTTCTTTAAGTGGAGCATGTCCAACAGCTCTGGGTTTGACATAGCTTTGTATGTTAGGCAGAGCTCACCTCTGAGTAGGCGATATGTGACAGAGTAAAGCTGGAGTTTTTTGAGATGGTCTGCATATGGCATCTGTTTGAGGCTGATAATCCTCTTTGTGAGGTATTTCTGCAGCCTTTCCAGTTGTTGTAGATGTCTTGTGAGGTACATACCAAAAGGGGCGTTGTACTCTATAATGGGTCTAATGAGTGATGAGTAGAGGGGAACAATGACCTCTTTTTTTCTGAATGAGAAATCTTTTGTGATGAGGTGTGCCATGTAGAAGGATTTCCTGACTACTGTGGTGATGTGATTATTAAAGGAGAGACTACTGTCCACCTGTGTCCCAAGGTCTCTTATCACACTTTTGTTGTTAAGTATACTACCGCCTATGTTGTAGTTCATGGGTACAGAGTTTTTACCAAAGAGGACGACAATGCACTGTTTGGCATTGAGCTTGAGGCCATGGCTTTGACACCAGGTATCTGTTTGTAGGATGTCCACATTGTTATGAGTTTTGATTATGGCTCCTAGTTTGCAGTCATCTGCGAACTTTGTTAGCCAAAGACCTTTCATGTTAGCCTGTACTTCAGAGAAGTAGATACCAAACAGGAGAGTACCCAGGACTGAACCCTGTGGTACTCCACTTGTCACTGGTCTGAAGTCGGTACTGCTACTTTCACAATGTGGGTTCTGTCAGTGAGCCAGTTGGCAACCCATCTTGTGACATAGGGATTTATACCTAGTTTAGTGAGTTTATCTATAATTCCAGAGTGAGGAATGGTGTCAAAAGCCTTGGCAAGCTCTATATAGGCTGTGTGAACCACCTTACCCTCATCTACAGCTTTGGTGACTGCTTCAAAGAAGTCTATCGGGTTTAGAAGACATGATCTGCCTTTTACAAACCTGAACTGGGTGGGGCCAGAATTTGGAGATTACCAATGTCTTTGTTTATAAGTTCCATGATGATACATTCCATAGCCTTGCAGACCAGGTTTGTCAGGCTAATGGGGCAGTAGTTCCTGAGGTCCATGGTGGCTCTCCCTTTGTGGAGTGGATAACCATCGCTGTGTGCCATTCAGTGGGCACAAAGCCTGAAGTAAGGCTATGATTGAACATGGTACTTAGGTGGGGTGCTATTTCATTCTGTAGTTCATGTAGACTGCAGCCTGGGATGTTGTCTGGTCCCATGGATGCTGTGTTCTTGGCTTTGGAGAGTGTGTTTTTTACCTATGCAGCAATGATTACAAGATCTTTGCATTATTCCAGTATAGAGATGGGCACTTTAGGGGGTGAGAGGGGTGTAAAGTTAGCACTGAACCTATCTGCCAGGATGCTGGCAATATCAGTTGGTTCTGTATATTTAGTGCCAGTGTGCCGTAACTCAGAGCAGATCTGAGTGTTGCCATTGAGATTCTTGACATAACTGTAGAATGCTTTGTGGTTGTCTTTAGAATCAGTGGCAGTTTTGTTTTTCTAACTAGCTTTGGAGGATTTTATGAGGGATTGCAGCTTCTTACTGAGGCTGACCAGGGAGCTCCTCCACTCATGGGATTTTTCTCTCTTTTGCAACAGTTTCTTCCTTCTGTTGTACAGTTTGTTTATGGCAGGGGACCACCAGATTGGCTTCCTTTTTTTGGAGGATAGCGTCTTGGTTCTATTTGGGATAGCATGATCCATGCACTTGTGTAAGTGCTTATAAAGTGCAATTGTGTAGGATTCAGTAGTCGTGACTGTGTTGTCCATCTGCATGGGTGTCATGAAGTCCACCACTTCTGTCTTAAGAAGCATGAAGTTGGCTTTGGAGAAATTTTTTATGGTGGTTTCCTTAATGGGGGGTGTGGGCAGGCTGTGGATATCTAGGGTGATTAGCTTATGGTCGGATCGGACCAATGAGGCATTGACTTCAGGTGTGGAACACCGGTCACTCATGTTGGTAATGACTAGATCTAGGATATTGTTACCCCTGGTGGGGGTGTGGATAAGCTGATCCATGGCATTGGAGTTTATGAATTCCAGAAAGCGTTGAGTGAAGGAGTTGAAATCGCCCATTATTAGGGTGTTTGGTTGAACCCTAATATGTTCCAGTACATCAAGAAAAGAGGAGTGAGAATCCTGGGGCATGGTGGGGGATCTGTAGCAAGCTACAATTTGGATTGCAGTTTTGCCCAGAGTTGGTTGCACTTGGATAACCTCAGATGCATTATGCTGAGCAACTAGCCTGAAGGTGTGGATATCCTTAATGAGTATGGACACACCTCCGCCTTTGGTGTTCCGGTCCAGGTTACATGGCCAAAAAGTGTATTATGAGTTATAGCCTGGTAGTGCAGGGGTGTTCTCTGGAGCCTTGAACCAGGTCTCAGTCACTGCACAGATATCGATGTTCTCCATTTTAAGGAGTGCTTCGAGTGAGTGCATTGTGAGATTTAGACTTGTAGCATTGAGTAGCATCACCCTCAGTTTTTGCTTGCTTGTTCCTTTTACGGTGGTGAATTTGTCATTTGAACCTTGCCTAAAAAAGGCACTATAGGGGCGGCAAGAACCTTAGCCAATATCCGGAATCCCAGGGGTGACAGGTGCAGGCCATCTCTGGCAAAGCATCGTGGTCTGTCAACCATGTCATCCCAGGCAGACAGATACTGGACCCCTTTAGAATGACACCAGAAGCTTAGCCAATTGTTGAAGTCAATCATTTTGTCCTTGTAGTTACTACATACACATATTTGTACACTACATAAAAGGTGGTAATAATAACTATATAAGAAAATTATGCTTTCTGTAATGTCTTTCAATCTGAATGGTCTTACAGATAAATATAAAAAAGAAAGAGTAGTGAACTATATTAAAAATGCAGAGTGCAAATAGCCATGCTACAGGAGACACACCTGGAAAGAACTGAACATGTGAATTTGATAAAGATTTTCTGGATGGTTATTCATTGGAAGATCTGGGGCAAAGGAAAAGAGGAGTACTTATATTAATTTCAAGAGGATCTCCAATAATGATAGATCTAGAAAAAAGATACTAATGGAATATATATATAGTACTAAGGGTTTACTGGCAAGGGAGGAAAATTACACTGGCATGCATTTACATTTCACCTAAAACTGCTATAATGGAGCTTACGAAAATTCTGGGAGAAATAATCAGCTTTCAGCAAGGAATATTACTTATAGGCGGACAATGGAATTCTGGGAGAAATAATCAGCTTTCAGCAGGGAATACTACTTATAGGCAGAGACTGGAATTTGGTTTGCAACAATAAAGATGTATCTGGGGGGCAAGAAGGGAAAATATAACTAAGTAGGGTGGATTTTTAAGAAATTTATGAAAATGTTTGGCATGGAATATGTGAATTCAGTACTAAGGAGTTTGGAGTGAATTTAGATATTATTCTCCAAGATACAAAAACTAGACTAGGCTAGATAGAATTTATATCTTACAGGAACATGTACATTTAATTGAAGGTTTTGAAACACACCCAATAACTATTTCAGATCATGAGCCAATAATAACTAAAATAAAACCACAAAGTAATGAAATAAAAATGAGACACTGGAGCTTTCCCACCTATCTGTTGAAAAGAGAGGAATTTAAGGTATGGGTTTTGAAATTAATTTAGGAGCTAGTAGAGAAGATAGAAATTTCTGATGAAAATATAGCTAGGGAGTGGGATAAAATTAAAGTGGAGTTTAAAACTAGGGTGGAAATAAAGGAAAGAGAGTGGGAGGTCTTTCTGCTTATCAATGAGATTGGTAAGCATTGAGCATCCCATCTGTTGCATGAGGAGTGGTTTCCAGCTCTGAAATTGAACCTTATTGGCTGTTTTCAGCTGATTTCTATCCCTTTCAACTTTCTGAGTTAAAAACCCGTGTTTGCATGTGTTTGCCCTTGTTCTAGCTTGGCAGATCCTGTTTGGGCGTCCTACAGAGTATTATAGTAGCAGAAATGAGAAGGAGAGACTTTTTGCTGATTCTAAGTATCTTTTTGGCTTTTTCTTGACTGTTTTTGCTTACCACAATTTAAAAGCCATGTTTACTGTGATTCTGTGGTTATTACTGCTGCATTTTACTGTTAAATCATTTTACTGTGTGTGTATTTTGATTTCAGCTTAAAAGTTAATAATTTAAACTGCATCTACTGCTGTATTCTTCACACTCGTGCAATTGCCTTTTCTGTGCATATTTACTGCTAAATTGCATGTTTCTGTTTAATTTCACAAAAAAAAATAACTATCTGTTGTGCTCGTTTCCCACCTTTTCCTATACTAGAAAAGTCTGGATCCCAGATTTGCTGGTTTCAGGACTTTATTTTGAATTTCTGAGTTGTCCAGATCTTGTTGTGGTAGTGGGAGGTCTTTCTGCTTATCAGTAAGAGTGGTAAGCATTGAGCAGCCTATCCGTAGCAAGAGGAGTGGTTTTCAGTTCTGAAATTGAACATTATTAGCCGTTTTGGGCTTTGATTTCTATCCCTTTCAACTTTCTGAGTTAAAAACCTGTGTTTGTGCGAGTTTGTGCATCGCTCATCGTTACTTAGCTAGGGTTAAACTATTCCAGGTTTTCCCTTAGAACTAGCCAGTTTCTTAGTTTTAGCACTTGAATCTGCTTCTTCGAGCTCAGCACTTGTTCAGAACTTGTTGCACTAAATAAGCTACAAATTACTACAGCACTCAACCTTCCTCATTTGCCTAGAGGAAAACAGCTCTTGTACTTACTTTCCTTACTTGTCTAGAGAAAAATGGAGTTTTTTTATTCAGGCATGTCCAAGGGTCAGCTCCCGGTGTTTTCTCTTGTCTACCTGATGAATCTGGGTATCTTGGGGCAATGTAGCAGTTGCCCCATGCACACAGACAACCCTCTTCTCCTACCACCCAACACTACAACCTGTGAGAGATGCACTTATCTAGCCAAATTGGAGGCAAAGCTCTCTCCAACCAAGACTGAACTTGACAGTCAAAAGGAGAAGGTAAACACTTGCACTGCACCACACTCATCCCATAGTCCCACTAAACCTACACCACAAAAATCCACACATAGAAACACAAAAACATTCATGGAGGCTCTCAGTAATAATCTGCTCAAGCAACAGAAACCTCCAAAGCAGAAATGCAAGCAAACCTCCACCCCCCAACACAACCCAAATGACACATAGCCCACAAACTCAGCATGCCACTCAACCACAGTCCATAAGGCAAAACAACGTACCCAACATACTAGTCATAGGGGACTCTATAGTCAGGCACACTGATGTCCCACTCACCAGGCTAAACAAGGAGAAGGTTACTGTCAGCTGCCTAACCCACTCACTCAGGTCACTCCACAACAAGTACAGATATGACTCTGTCATTGTCCATGTTGGTGTGAACAACCTGAGAGGTACCTCCCTGGACTACATGAAAAGAGACATGGAAGAGCTCTCCGATCTTGCAGCCCAGGCAGGTATGACCCTAGCCCTGAGTAGCATCCAGCCATTGCTCAGAATGATACCACAGTACAAGGACAAAATGATTGACTTCAACAATTAGCTAAGCTTCTGGTGTCATTCGATGGGGATCCAGTATCTGTCTGCCTGGGACGACATGGTCAACAGACCACATTGCTTTGCCAGAGACGGCCTGCACCTGTTGCCCCTGGGATTCCAGATACTGCCTAAGGCTCTTGCCACCCATATAGTGCCTTTTTTAGGCAAGGTTCAAAAGATAAATTTACCACTGTAACAGGTACAGGCAAGCAAAATCTGAGGGTAATGCTACTCAATGCTAGAAGTCTAAATCTCAAAATGCACTCTCTTGAGGCACTCTTTAAAATGGAGAACATTGATATCTGTGCAGTGACTGAGACCTGGTTCAAAACTCCAGAGAGCATCCCTGCATTACCAGGCTATAATTCATACCACACCTTTCTGCCATCTAACCTGGACCGGAACACTAAAGGCAGAGGTGTGTCCATATTCATTAAGGATATCCACACCTCCAGGTTGGATACGTAGTATAATGCATCTGAGGTTATCCAAGTGCAACTAACTCTGGGCAAAACTGCAATCCAAATTGTAGCTTGCTACAGAAGCCCCACAATGCCCCAGGATTCCCACTCCTCTTTTCTTGATATACTGGAAAATATTAGGGTTCAACCAAACATCCTAATAATGGGCAATTTCAACTACCACACCATTAACTGGGAAAACTACTCATGTACCAACTCCTTCCCTCAACGCTTTCTGGAATTCATAAATTCCAATGCCGTGGTTCAACTTATCCACACTCCCACCAGGGGCAACAATATCCTAGACCTAGTCATTACCAACATGAGTGACTGGTGTTCCACACCTGAAGTCAACTCCTCGTTGGTCAGATCTGACCATAAGCTAATCATTCTAGATATCTACATCCCGCCCCCACCCGCCATTAAGAAAACCACCGTAAAAAATTTCTCCAAAGCCAACTTCATGTTTCTTAAGATAGAAGTGGTGAACTTCATGACACCCATGCAGAAGGACAATACAGTTACGATGGCTGAATCCTACACAAATGCACTCTATAAGCACTTACACAAGTGTATGGATTATGCTATCCCTAACAGAACCAAGATGCTATCCTCCAAAAAAAGGAAGCCAATATGGTGGTCCCCTGCCATAAACAAACTCTACAACAGAAGGAAGAAACTGTTGCAAAAGAGAGTAAAATTCCATGAGTGGAGGAGCTCCCTGGTCAGCCTCAGTAAGAAGCTGAGATCCCTCATAAAATCCTCCAAAGCTAGTTATGAAAACAAAATCACCACTGATTCAAAGGACAACCACAAAGTATTCTATAGCTATGTCAAGTATCTCCATGGCAACTCCCAGAGCTGCACTGAGTTACAGCACAATGGCACAAAAATTACAGAACCAACTGATATTGCCAACATCCTGGCAGATATGTTCAGTGCTAACTTTACCCCCTAAGAATGCAGAGTCCCTGTAATCACAACTACGGAGGTAAAAACTGCACTCTCTAAAGCCAAGAACACAGCATCCATGGGACCGGACAACATCATAGGCTGTGTTTTATATGAATTTCAGAATGAACTGGCTCTCCACCTAAGTACCATGTTCATTCATAACCTCACATCAGGGTTTGTGCCCACTGAATAGCGCACAGCAACAGTTATCCCACTCCACAAAGGGGGAGCCACCACGGACCCCAGGAACTATCACCCTATTGGCCTGATGAGCCTGGTCTGCAAGGCCATGGAGCATATCATCATGGGACTTATAAACAAAGACATTGGTAACCTCCAAACCCTGTACCCCACCCAGTTTGGGTTTGTGAAAGGCAGATCATGACTCCTGAACCTGATTGACTTCTTTGAAGCAGTCACTAAAGCCATAGACAAAGGTAAGGTGGTTCAGACAGCCTATATTGACCTCGCCAAGGCTTTCAACACCAACCACCATTCTGGAATTATAGATAAATTCACTAAACTAGGTATAAATCCCTATGTCACAAGATGGGTTGCCAAATGGAACACTGACAGAACCCACACTGTAAAAGTTGCAGACTCCAAATCTGACTTCAAAGCAGTGACAAGTGGAGTACCACAGGGTTCAGTCCTGGGTCCTCTCCTGTTTGGTATCTACTTTTCTGAAGTACATGCTAACACAGAAGGTCTTTGGCTAATGAAGTCTGCAGATGACTGCAAACTAGGAGCCATAATTGAAATTCCTAATGATTTGGACATCCTACAGAAGGTCCTCACTGAGACAGATGCCTTGTGTCAGAACCATGGCCTCAAGCTCAATGCCAAAAAGTGCATTATCATACCCTTTGGTAAAAACTCTGTACCCATGAACTACCACATAGGCGGCAGACTACTTAACACCAAAAGTGTGATAAGAGACCTTGGGACCCAGGTGGACAGTAGTCTCTCTTTTGATAATCACATCGTCACAGTGGTCAGGAAATCCTTCTACATGGCACACCTCATCACGAAAGGGTTCTCATCCAGGAAAAAAGAGGTCATTGTTCCCATCTGCTCGTCACTAATTAGACCCATTATAGAGTACAATGCCCCTTTTGGGATGTACCTCACAAAACATCTACAACAGCTGGAAAGGCTGCAGAAGTACCTCACAAAGAGGATTACTGGCCTCAAACAGATGCCCTGTGCTGACCGTCTCAAAAAAAATCCAGCTTTACTCAGTAGCATATCACCTACTCCGAGGTGATCTCTGCCTAACATACAAAGCTATGTCAAACCCAGAGCTCTTGGACATGTTCCACCTAAAGAAATCCCAGTCCCTCCAAGCTATACACTAGGGACCTAAACCTTGTCACCACAATAAACAGAACATCCTGGAGGGATAAATTCCTGTCCCAGAGACTTCCCATACTCTGTAACAAGCTACTTATTTATATCAAACCAAGCTCCTCATTAGCATTCTTCAAGAAGAATCCTGATGAGTGGATGAGAAATAGGAAATTCACCCCGGGGATCACTTCTGTGGCCCTGTTTGACAGTGGACAGGAAAATAGCTTTCTTGAGTGATGAAAGCCAGGGAACCTTGTTGGCCAGGCTTACTCAGGCCCTTGGGCCAATAGCCTAGTCCCCACCTATGAACCTATGGTTAAGAAGTAACAAGAATTATTTAGAGGGACTGACAAATAGTAAAGTATTGCAAAATAGGGTGAATCTCTCAGAACAAGTAAAGGAGCAACTGCAGAAAGCTAAACAGAAAATAAGGGATTACCTCTATAATATGCACAAGTTTAGAAAGATTGCTGTTAAGCAACTGTTTTTTGATAATAATTCTAGAGAACAAAAATTTTTAGCAACAGAAAGGGGAAAGGTCTATCATCAAGATTAGGGAGCCTATAACGGGTGTATATTACGTTATTGAACTTTTAAAAGTTCGAACTTCATATGATTGAAGCCATATGATCGAACTTTTAAAAGTTCGAAAAGCGAAAAACAGTAAACAACAGAAAAAACCTACCTGACCATTTTAAGGAGAGGGGCAAGCCTCCCTGCACCCCCCCCCCCCATGTGGGGAGCTGCCCTCCCACCCCCCGCTCTTTAAATATACCAACTCTGAGATCGTACTACAGTGCAGGAAAGGGAAGGGAAATCTTCCCATTCAGCACTGTACTGAGATCTCCGTTGAAACGTTCGAACTTTTAAAAGTTTGATCATATGGTGTCGACCATATGACGTTCGAACTTTTAAAAGTTCAATAACATAATATGTACCCACCTATAACAAGGAAGATAAGAGATCCTGTAAAAGTATTAGAAATATTTTGTAAATTTTATGAAAGTTTGTATAAAGAACAGAAAAGAAGGAACATGGGCAATCATTGCTCTACACCAATAGTCAATTCCTCCCTGGTTAGATCCGACTACAAACTAATCACCATGGAAATCCACATCCCACCCACAATCCTCGCAAAGGTATCCACCATGAAAAACTTCTCCAAAGTTGACTTTGGACTCCTAAAAATAGAGGTGGCTAACTTCACGGCATCCATGCCAATGGAAAATAGATGCATGACTGCCGAATCTTACACCAATGCACTGTATGAACAAGTGCATAAATGCATGGAACTAGCCATACTCAACATAACCAAGATGCTCTCCTCCAAAAAAAGGAAGCCAATCTGGCGGTCCCTTGCCATTAATAAACTCTACAACAGAAGGAAGAAACTGTTGAGAAAAAGATGAATTCCCAACACTGGAAAAATTCCCTTATCAGCCTCAACAAAAAGTTGAGATCCCTCATTAAAACCTCCAAAGCCAGCTATGAAGGCAAAATTGCAGCAGACACTAAAAACAACCACAAAGCCTTCTATAGTTATATCAAGGATCTCCACGGCAGTACCCAGATTTTCTCTGAGTTACTGTACAATGGTAACTCCTATACTGAGCCAACAGATATTGCCAACATACTGGCCGACAGCTTCACCCCCCCCCCAAAGGACCAATCTCAATACTGGAAGAATGCCAGGCACCCAGCATTACTGCAGCACAGGTTAAAGCTGCATTGTCCAAGTCCAAGAATACAGCTTCCATGGGACCTGACAATATCACTGGCTGTGTTCTACATGAATTATAAAGTGAACTGGCACCACATCTGTCTGCCCTGTTCACTCACAGCCTCACCTCAGGCTTTGCCCTTACTGAATGACACACTACTGCAGTCATCCCTCTCCAGAAAGGAGGAGCAACTACAGACCCTGGAAATTATCGCCCCATTAGCCTTACAAGTCTGATATGTAAGGTTATGGAGTGCATCATCATGAACCTAATTAATAAGGATATAGGGGAATCTCCAAACTCTAGATCCCACACAATTTGGTTTTGTGAAAGGTAGATCATGCCTGATCAACCTGGTTGACTTCTTTGAGTCAGTCACCAGAGCTGTGAATGAAGGTAAAACAGTTCATACAGCCTACCTCGATCTGCCCAAGGCCTTTGATACCATTCCTCACTCAGGAATTCTTAATAAACTCACCAAACTAGGCATCAACCCCTATATCATTAGGTGGATTGTAAACTGGCTCACAGATAAAACTCACAGTGTGAAAGTAGCGGACTCCAACTCAGACTGCCGACCAGTCATGAGTGGAGTCCCACAGGGATCAGTCCTGGTTCTTCTCCTGTTTGGCATCTACTTCTCAGAAGTCCAGGCCAACACAGAGGGACTCTGGCTGACCAAGTTCACAGACAACTGCAAGCTGGGAGCCATTATTAATTCCCCAAGTGATGCAGACATCCTACAGAAAGGCCTCACTGAGACCAATGACTGGTGTCGAAACCATGGCCTTAAGCTTAATGCCAAAAAATGTGTCATCATCCCCTTTGGGAAAAATTCAGTTCCCACTAATTACCACATTGATTGGAGCACAGTGAACACTGAATGCATTATAGGACAGCTGGGGACACAGGTTGACAGCAACCTCTCCTTCGACCATCACATTGCCACTGTGGTCAGAAAGTCCTTCTATGTGGCACATCTCATTACCAAGGGTTTTGCATCCAGGAAGAAAGAAGTCATCATCTCTCTCTACTCTTCCCTCGTTAGACCAATCATACAATATAATGCCCCATTTGGCATGTACCTTACTATACCTGCAACAGCTGGAGAGGCCACAAAAGTACCTCACGAAGAGGATCCTAGGCCTTAAACACATGTCCTAGATGGAAAGACTCAAAAAACTCCAGCTATTCCCTGTCTCATATCATCTACTAAGAGGTGACCTCTGCTTGACTTACAAAGCCATGCCTGACCCAGTTCTGTTAGAAATGCTGCATCTAAAGAAATCCAATCCCTCCACACAACATGCTCCAGAGACCTCAACCTCATTACCACAATCACCAGAACATGATGAAGGGACAGGTTCATAACACAGAAACTGCCCATGCTCTGGAATATACTTCCCATACATGTCAAGCAGAGCACCTCACTGGCCCTCTTCAAGAGAAATCTTGATGAGTGGATGGGAAATAGAAATTTCACCCCAGGGATCACTCCAGTGGCTCTACTTGATAGAGGTACTGGAAACTAACATCGGGCGGCAAAATGCCTGGGCACTTCTATGTGCTAGGCTTGTAAAGGCTCCAGGGCCATTAGCTTAGTACACACCTATGAACCTATGAAACTATGAACAGAAAATGTATGTTTTTCTGGTAAATCATTGAGGACTGCAGTCACTAAATAATGTCATTTTAAATGCATGCTAATGTGAAACCTATTATTTTATCAATATTTAAAATCTGTCCATGATTTGGGTCCTTTGTTCCTGATTCTTGAACTAAGAGGTTGACAGCCCTTTGAAGGTACTACTGTGTTTATCTTATTTTAATTATTTCATTTTTTAAAGAGTTAGACATTCAAGATCTACACAGACAAAGGATCTATAACCTCTGGGGCTATCTTTGTAGGAAAATGACTGCTGTTTGCTCAGTATTATGGCTTTCAGGAATAACGTGGTTTGTGTGAAGCAACTTGAAAAACTTAATGCATGGCTACTGTTAATGGCATAGCCATAGTTTTTTTTATCACATTCAGTCAACTGAAGTGTACAAAGAAGTAGCTATAACTGCTCAGTGGAGGTGGTGGTATCTGGTATCAGGTATCTGTAAATGAAAGCAACTGACCCCTTTGTCATTTTCTCAGGTTAAATAGTCAATAATGTGTCTTTATAGGACTAATATGCATTTGAGTAAAATAAGATGGAATGCATTATTGTGTGCTTGTGTCAAACAAACTTGAAATAAATGACTATGGCTATTATTATTGTTACTATTTTCCCCACCGGCAGACAGTTGAACAAAGTAAGATGGATGTACAGGATGGATAAGGAGGCTGTTTGTGTATAAAGTGATTTACCCCTGATGTTTGATTAAGCAATAACTGATGAAGTGGTGTGGTATATTAAAGATTTACCCATGGTTGACCTGATTTAATTATGAGGGTGAAGCCCGAGTGATTAAATAAAGCCAACCATGGGTAAATTTCAATATACCACAACCAACAAGTCAGTTATTGCTATTATAAAATGACATTATTTACGAAAAAATACTTCCTTTTCTTAAATAATGTCTTTGTATGATGACACATTACTGTTATTCCTCCCGTGGTGGTATACTGCTTCCTTGTGTTGATTTACTGTGCATGTGTATGGGACTTGTGTTCCTATGCATACCCAGTATGTTAATGCTTTGAAACGGAAGCAATGGAGAAAAGAAAGTCCCCATTGCTCCATCTCTTTCTTTTTTTTTTTTATTTATTAAAAAAAAAAAAAAAAAAAAAAAAAAAAAGGGTTTTGGATACTTTATACCAACAGAAAAAAGTCCGGGCGACTGGACCTTTTTCCATTGGTATATTGTGGGATTTACAACAGGCACGCTGGCCAATCAGCATGCACATTTTGGAATATTAATGGGGGGGGTCATTGTATAATTACTATTAAACAATTGTCTAGCATGGCAGAAGTTCTGCTACACATTGTACTGCATTTGTGAAATCAGGGTAAAACTAGTATGGCTATGGCTTATGGTTGCATAAGCTAATGGGGGTTGCAGTGTATTTAAAGGTAATAAGTTTGCCACCATAATTAATTTCACTTTCCATCACAAACATCAGGATTGCAGATGATAAGTAGCTATCTGTGGTTTGTCTGGTAAGAGCAGGATATGTGTGTGCATTGACACTGTGTCACTGTGAGTAGTGTTGCCCTCTCAAAGCACTTAGATCTGATTGTGTTCTTGCTGTGTCTTCTTCTTTGTGGTCTAGATGCCCTCTCTATGTAAGGGTTTATGTATGTGCTCTGGGTCCACCAACACCCCAAATACATGCCACATATGAATCTGCATTTTTCTAATCTGTCTGTAGGTAAGCATGTAGTGTGTGTGTGTGTGTGTGTGTGTGTGTGTGTGTGTGTGTGTACACATGCAACATGCGCAGAGGGGGATATTCTTCTTGTGAAAGTGGCAGTAGCAGTATTTGTAGGAGTGTATGAAGAAATTAGTGCATCTTGTAATAGTGGCAGTTTATGTGTGTACATGTAAACGATACCATCACTAATTTTTTTCTGTGGAGATAATATTGCTGGGCACATAGGTGCATACATATAACTCTTCTGAGTAGCAGTAAAAAAAAACTGTTAATGTCATCTTTCAAAAATAAGGTATAAATGCAACATGAAACATCCAGACTCTCAGAAATTCTGGGAGCCTGGCAGCTTTCACACCCAGAGATGTATAATTTGATTTTGACAGACGTTGTAGTGTCCTCAGCTCTTAATGACCTAGACCTAGTCTAAAGCTGGTCCTGCTCAGAGGTATGCAGAGGTCACTCTAGCCTGTATGAGCACTGGGATTGGAGTTGTTATTATTTCTTTATTTTTCCTCTCAACTAAACCTCAGACTTCTCCACAGAGCTGTGCACAGAAGGCCACTATAGCTTGTATTGAGGCCAAGCAAAGCCATAACTAGCCCTGGGTGAAAGCTGTCATGGAGCACAACTGGCAGATGTCAGTGGTGGGAGTGCAGTACCAGCTTCATAAATAGTGACACTGATGCTGCATTTGTAGTCACAGCTGAAGTGGTCAATGTGTAGTGATTTAACTGTAGAAAACGGTTGTTACACAAGTAGAATGCTGCTAGTTACAGTTTTAGAGAACAGTTTTTTTCAAGTTGTGCCTCCAACTTTGAGAAGACTTTTTTTATTCAACTTTTGAGTTGTGATGGCACCAGTTTGGGGATCTTTACATGGCAACTGATAATGCAGTCAAACTTTCTTCATAAAACTTAAGGGTGTACACAGAAGTTTCAGTGTGGCTTGTCTAGGTGGTAGTGTACTGCCTACAATAGCAAGTTGGAATACATTACTATGAATGTTATTTTTCACTTTTCTCACAAACAAGCATCAAATATATGTATATATATATATATATATACACACACATATACATATCATCATTATCATCTTTTTTCGGCTGTTCCCATTAGGGGTCATCACTGCAAATCATCTATTTCCATTTCTTCCTGTCCTCTGCATCTTGCTCTGTCACACCAACCACGTGCATGTCCTCTATCACCACATCCATAAACCTTATCTTAGGCCTTCCTCTTTTCCTGTTACCTGGTAGCTTCATCCTTAGCATCTTTTTCCCAATATACTCAGCATCCCTCCTCAGCACATGTCCAAACCAACGTAATCTTGCCTCCCTGGCTTTGTCTCCAAACCTTCCAATCTGGGCTGACCCTCTAATATACTTATTCCTAATCCTGTCTACCCTCATCACACCCAGTGCAAATCTTAACATCTTTAACTCTGCCACATCCAGCTCTAACTCCTGCCTTTTTGTCAATGCCACTGTCTCCATCCCATATAACATAGCTGGTCTGACTACCTTCTTGTAGACCTTTCCTTTCACTCTTACTGGTACTCGTTTGTCACAAATTATTCCTGACACTCTTCTCCACCCACTCCATCCTGCCTGTACTCTCTTCTTCACCTCTCTTCCACACTGACCATTACTCTGAACTACTGATCCCAAGTATTTAAACTCATCCACCTTTGCCACCTCTACTCCTTGCATCCTCACCATTCCTCTATCCTCCCTCTCATTCACACACATATATTCTGTCTTAGTCTTGCTGACCTTCATTCCTCTTCTCTCTAGAGCATATCTCCATCTCCCCTGAGTCTCTTCCACCTGTTCCCTACTCTCACTATAGATCACAATGTCATCTGCAAACATCATAGTCCACGGGGACTCCTGTCTGATCTCGTTTGTCAACCTGTCCATCACCATTGCAAATAAGAAAGGGCTCAGATCTGATCCTTGATGTAATACCACCTCCACCTTAAATGCATCCATCACTCCCACTGCAGACCTCACCGCTGTCACACTACCCTCGTACATATCCTGTACCACTCTGTTACATACTTCTCTGACACTCCCGACTTCCTCATACAATACCACAACTCCTCTCTAGGTACCCTGTCATATGCTTTCTCTAAGTCTAAAAAAAAACGATGCAACTCCTTCTGAACTTCTCTGTACTTCTCCATCAACACTCTCAGAGCAAACATCGCATCTATAGTGCTCTTTCCCAGCATGAAACCATACTGCTGATCACAAATCATCACGTCCCTTCTTAACCTAGCTTCCACTACTCTTTCCCATAACTTCATGCTGTGACTGATCAGTTTAATCCCTCTGTAGTTACTACATATCTGCACATCACCTCTGGGATAGGAATCTATCCCTCCAGCATGTCCTATTTATTGTTGTGGTGAGGATTATATCTCTAGAGCATGTAGCTCTCTGGGATTTGTTTTTTTTTTTTTTTAGGTGGAGCATGTCCATCAATTCTGGGTTGGACATGGCCTTGTATGTCAGGCAGAGATCACCTCTGAGTAAGCAATATGCAACCGAGTACAGCTGGAGTTTCTTGAGTCGGGCTGCATACGGCATCTGTTTAAGGCCAGTAATCCTCTTGGTGAGGTACTTTTGTGGCCTTTCCAGCTGTTGCAAGTGTCTTGTAAGTTACATCCCAAATGGGGCGCTGTATTCTATGATGGGTCTAATGAGCGATGCGTAGAGAGGCGCAATAACCTCTTTTGTTCTAGATGCGAACCCTTTTGTGATTAGGTGGGCCACATAGAAGGATTTTCTAACCACCTTGGCAATATGATTATCAAAGGAGAGATTACTATCTACTTGGGTCCAGAGATCCCTTATTACATTTTATGTATTTAGCGGACTACCACCTATGTGGTATGTACATATATCTATCTATATATATATGTATATATATATATATATATATATATATATATATATATATAGCACGGGCATTAATGCCCTTCTAGCTCGCCAATATACCAAAACACTTATTCCCATAATAAGTATCCAGGCTGTTCTTAAAAATATCTAAACTAGTACTTGCTTCAATGTAATTTGGTGGTCTGTTCCATGCATCAGCTACTCTGTCTGAGAACCAGTATGTACACATCTCATTCCTATAGAATCTTCTACATAGGTTGTCTGATGATTCTCTAGTACTTTTTGTTAACTCCAAACATTCTCAGAGGTAGTTGTCACTAAATGCCCTATATACCTTAATAAGATCTCCTGTTAGATTTTTGTAAGAGACACTGTACAAGTTCAGATGTTTTAGTCTTTCATAATAACTTAAATTTTCACATCCATGGATACCCTTGGTATGTTTCTATTGTACTCTTTTCAGTTTACTTGTGCTTGTTTTCTTATAGAGTTTCCATATTGTTATTCCATACTCAAGTTTGGGTCTACTGTAACTAACAAACAGTGACTTCATTATTTTTGATTTCCTAGACTTTATAAATCTTTTTATACAACCTTTAGTTTGATAACTATCATTAATCAATTGGTTGATATGATTAGAAAAATGCATAGCTGAATCTACCCATATACCTTAGATGAGTCTATAATTTCAATCCCTGTGTGCTGTATTAAAGATTCACCTTTCAATTTATGTCTACCAAATCTCATATGCTTAGTTTTTGATGTATTTATCAGCATATTATTCTCCTTTGCCCAAATGGTTAATTTAATCAAGTTATTTTGCAGACATGCATTATCTGTAACACATGTTATCAGTTTACCCAATTTCAGGTAATCCTCATACAGACTGTAGAACACCTCAGATGAAAAAGTTAGGTCGGAAAGATAAAATCTAACCAAGTAAGGGCCTAGGACAGAGCCCTGTGGGAAACCCTGTCTGTAACCAAGGATTTCACCTGTCCAGTTGCTGTGATACTTGCCATGTCCTATTTGTAAGCCATGCAGCTATCCATCTTATCAAGAGTACATCAATACCTAGTTGTACTAATTTATTGATCAGTGTTATGTGTATGACCCTGTCAAATGCTGAAGTTAAATCTATATAAATTACATCTCAGCAGAATTTTTCATTCATTGCTGTTATTATATTATTATAGAACATCATGTTACAGGTGGTACTAGATCTGTTTTCAACATATGCATGCTGATGTATGGTTTCAAGTCCCACTCTATCCAGTTCTGACAATAATTTAACTAATATTACCTTCTCTATTATTTTTCCACAACATGAAAGTAGACTTAAGGGTCTATAAGACTCTGGGTTTGTCCTACTTCCCTTTCCCTTAAAAACAGGTTTAATAAGTGCATGTCTCCAATCTTGAGGAATCTCCCCATATTTATATGATCTAGTGAATAACAGATATAATGGTACTGTAAGTTCTTGCTGAAATGTTCTCAGGTCATTGTTACTAATTTTATCTCCTCCCTGGGCTTTGTTTGGATCCAGTTTGCGCAGTTCAATCTAATCTAATCTGATTTCAGTATCTGGGGTTTCCTGGATGTCACTAGGACAACTTACCACCCCTTTTGTGGAGCCAAACTGTTTTTCATAAGATTTTGTAAATATATCTATAATCTATTGTGTCTGAGAATAAATTTTAGAATCTGCACGCAGTTTATCAATTTGTGTGTCTTTACTTCTTCCACATCTTATGTATCCATAAAAAGGTTTCCTATTATGCTCAATATCTTTATATAAATTTTCTTCAATTTTTTTCTAGATCTTGTCTAACACTATGCTTAATCTGTTTGTCCAGCTTGTTTATTTCAGTTTTCAAAGTTGTAGTTCAACCTCTCTTCCATTTCTTATATTTTTTCTTTCTCACCGTAATCAGATATCTTGTTCTTATGGAAATATATCCTCCTGATGTTGTATGCCTAAATCCTGATGTTAAACATTTTTTTTTATTTTTCGCACTCTAACAATTTCTCTTTCAAAACTTTCCACATTCCATCTGCAGTTTTCCATTGAACACCTCACTCCAGTTAGTATTACATAGTGAATGTTTTGCTTCCATATAATCTGTAATTAACCTTCTGTGCACTGGCTGAGATTTCAGCTTGGCAGACTTATCTAGCAGCAAATTAACCTTTATAACCCCATGATCACTGCGCATCAATGGTGGTAAAACTTGACTTGAAGTTACAGTAATTACTTTGGCAACACAAACAAAGTCTAGTATGTTCCGTCCCCTGGTAGTTTTTTTTTTTACAATGTGAAGCAATTCTTGTTCCTGAATATATGCTGTAAATAATTTCTTTACTAACATCGTAGAATCAATATTATTCCAGTCTATTTCTGGTAAATTTAAGTCCCCAGCAGTTATTATTCTTCCCTCCTGTGTTTCATGCAAGAAATGTATGAATTCCTATGGGTCATCTGCACTTGACTTTGGTGGTCTATACACTCCAACATATATGTTCTAGGGTTGTCTTCATTGTCACAGTTACACAGTCTATTGTGTTGGTGTTATCACTGAACATGTAACAATCACAGGTCTCATAGCTATCTTTAATCCCTATTATAACACCTCCACCTGATTTTTTATTAGAATGTCTGTTACAGTAAAAACATTTCTACCCTGACAGAACTGGTTTCCAATCATTGTTCTTTAACCGTGATTCACAAACAATAACAACATCAATCTTGTGGGAACATAGCAAATTTTCCAGTAAAAAACTTTATTATTAATGCTTCTAGCATTAACAACCATCAGAGATCCATCAAATGTTGATATATGTGGGCTGTTAAATTTTCAGCATGGCAAACATCCTGCCTAGTGTTTGTGAAATATTGCAAAATATCTGCTGCAAAAATTATTTTCCCCAATCTAGACAAATGCACGCCATTCTGTCTGAACATGTGTGCCCAAAACAAGTATTGGATGCTCAACACATTTCCATTTTTTAAAACAGGACATTTTACATGTAGGTATTTACCCAAAAAGTCTTTTCATTCACAGTGACCTGACTATCCTTTCTATAGGTGATTTGTGAAAAATGTTGTCTCCACTTTCATCTCAATCTAACACCAAAGGGATAAATAAAAATTGACTATCTTTTTTGAGGGGAAGGGGTGGATAGGCAAACACTATTTCCAGACATGATTTGTGTATCCCCTGAAGCACTTATCCTTTCAGTTTATTGTGATCTGCTATTTTTTTCTCCAACCATCTTTATTGAATTTACACATATGACAAAGGCAATCTTACATTTATATAAATGAAAAACATTTACAGTTTACATCACAGACTTCATTGAAACAACTGTAGTTGTAAACATTATACATCACTTGTAAAAACCATACAGTCATTGTCAGTTAAGCATCATATAGCTCATTCAAATCCTACCTCTTAAACTTTGTTCCTGCTTTGCATACATTGTTCCCACAATTCCCATGTTTTCCTATGTAGTTTGCTCCTTCCCTTTTCTAAAGATCCAAATTCCATTTGCTTTATCTCTGTTACTATATTCACTACTTCTAGTAAAGTTGGTCTAGACTTTGATTTCCATTTTCTAGTAATTGCTTTTTTGGCAGCCACCATAATTAGACTCTGCAAAGTTTTACTATGTCTAGGCAATTTTGATTCTGTAGCATAACTCAAAAAAATCATCTCCCCAGTCAGCCCAATCTGCTCACCCAGCATCTCCAACAGAGTGGTCTGTAGGGAATCCCAAAAGTTTGCCAGCTCATCACACTTCCAAAAAAAGTACCCAGCTACCTCTTTCTTGCCTGTCACACCTCCAACATTTGCTGTCCACCCGAGGAAGAATTCTTTGTAGTTTACTTGGGGTAATACAAATACTTATGTAAACACTTCCAGGCAAAGATCCTAAATCTTCTAGACTTTGTTGCATATTTGGGAGATCCACACATATCCCCCCATTGTCTCTTTGTGAATTGCTTATCCAGTCTCTCTTCCCAATCCTTTCAAAGCCCCTTTGATTGATTCTTATTATTATCATGCAATATTTTATATGCTTTACTAATTATTCCTTTTTAATGGCAGCTTCTGTTCCAGATTCTAGTTAAAACTCTACCAGTGCTGGCCTTTCATTTAGGAGTCCCCTATGTCTTTCTCTTTGCCTATACTCTGATATCAATCCTTGATAGGGAAAGCAATCTTTAACTTGCAGTCCAAATAAATTCTTGGCCTATTCCCATTCTACTACCTTTCCCTTTCTAGTTATTTGCTCCCAATACCTTGGTTCTTTTGCCAGTTTTCTCCAATAAATTCCAGCCCCCTCTTGCCTATTATCTGTATCCCTGACCACAGTCAACCCTATCTGCAAAATCTCTTTTCTCCATTCTTGTGCTGGTTTGGCTCTTAGAATACTCCCTGCAATTTTATTAATACTCTGCATAATTTTGCTTGTTCTCCTTAAGAGTCTGCATCCAAAATCCCAGTCTCTCCTTATTTCTTGAGCTTCCTCACTACGTCAGCATCATTCCTTTCCACTTTGAATTATAGTTTTCTGCTTGTGCTATATATGAATGTTAGCTGTGTTGCTCTAAAATACTCCCATCAAATTAGGTAATCACGGTCCATCTTGTTCTACTGGTAGAATCAGCTTATCCCACTTGACCCTTGTTGTCTTCCCTTCCCAGATATAATCCTTCAACTCTTTTTTAATTGCTATACACAACTTTTCCTACGGTTGATATTGCCTGATCTGTGTTTAAGACTAAAGGGACTAAAAACTTTTCAATGGCTTGTATCTTAGTATCCATATCCATATAAAAAAAATCCAGTTTCTCAATTTTTGTATTATCTCCTGTTTAGTCTCTTCCCACATATCCTTAGCTGCCACCGCAAAGTCATTTCTAATCCATACTCCTAAATACATAATTTTATCATGTTCCCATAAATATGGACATTCTTGGACCAATTTGTGTGTGGATACATAATTTACCGCTATTGCCTTTGTTTTAGCTTTATTAATTTTGTATCCCAAGAAGATCTGAAACTGTCTTAAAATGTTCTACAACACTGTAATGTCCCTTTCTGATTTTGTCATGTGTAAAATAATATCATCTGCAAATACAGCCAGCTTCCCTGACTATCACACAAATTATATCCTTGAATTTCTGAGTCCCTTATTTTCTTTGCCAGTGGTTCTAAGTATAATACAAATAACATAGGGGAAAGCAAACAACCCTGTCTGGTTCCTCTACTCAAGCAGAAATTATTGGAGAGGACTCCACCCACTTTAATTCGTGCCTCTGATGTCTCATATATTCTTCTAATCAACCTTATAACTGTATCACGGAAAGCAAATGCTTTCATTGTCCCGCTCATGAAGTCTCAGTCTATTCTGTCAAATGCTTTCTCTGCATAAAGACCCACCAATAAAAGTGATACTTTCTTACATTCTTCTTCCCTCTGGATCATCAATATTCTGTTAATATTGTCATATGTTTGCCTCACCTCCACAAAACCACACTGATTCATGTCTAGCAAATTTGGTCATCACTTTTGCCATTCCTTTAGCCATTATAGACATAAACACTTTATAATCATGGTTTATGGGCCTGTATGAAGCTGGATCAATGGATCTTTACCCTGTTTAGGTATTACCGTTACCACCACCATCTTCCATGATACTGGTACTTCTTTTCCTCTTAAAATACTGTTAAACAAAACCTTCCAGATCTTTATCATTCTTTTCCTGCCTAACTTCCAAACTTCCACAGGAATACCATCTATTCCTGGGGACTTTCCTGTAGATTAGTTCTACATAGCATTTTTTTATCTCATCCCTTCCTGTCCTAACTATTAGTAATTGAGCCTCATCTACCTCTAACTTTGGCATATTTAATTCTTCCATAAACATTTCCATGTGTACCTTTTCTTGATTTCCATGTTTCTCTGCTTTAAACAAATTTTTATAACATTTCTGGAATATTTCTAATACTTCTTGTTATAGGCTCCCTAAGCTTGGTTACTGCCCTTTCCACTTTTTGTTGCCTGTGTTGCTGTACTAGAAGTTTTTGTGCTCTAGAATTATTATCAAAAAACAGTTGCTTAATAGCAGTCTTTCTAAACTCATGCATATTATCGAGGTAATCCCCT
The DNA here is from genome assembly GCF_019279795.1 of Protopterus annectens. Taxonomy (NCBI): domain Eukaryota; kingdom Metazoa; phylum Chordata; order Ceratodontiformes; family Protopteridae; genus Protopterus; species Protopterus annectens. The sequence goes on from NC_056731.1 coordinate 1,151,754,277, forward strand.
ATTTTCTGTTTCGCATTCTGCAGTTGCTCCTTTTCTTGTTCTGAGAGATTCCCCTTATTTTGCAATACTTAACATTTGTCAATCCCTCTAAATAATTCTTGTTACTGTTTAGCCATATCACCCTTTCTTTTATTTCCAACCTAGTTTTAAACTCCACTTTAATTTTATCCTACTCACTAGCTATGTTTTCAGAAGATAAATCTATCTTCTCTAGCATGAATGAATTTCACAACCCATTCCTTAAATTTTTCTCTTTTGAACCGGTAGGTGGGAAAGCACCAGTGTCTCATTTTCATTTCATTACTTTGCATTTTTATTTTAGTTATTATTGGCTCATGATCTGAAATAGTTATTGGGTGCATTTCAAGACCTTCAATTAAATGCACATGTTTCTGTGAGATATAAAATCTATCTGGCCTAGTCCAGTTTTTGTATCTCGGTGAGTATTATGTAAATTCACTCTAAACTCCTAGTACTGAATTCACATCTTCCATGCCAAACATTTTCATAAATTTCTTCAAAAATCTACCCTCCCTTGTTATATTTTCCCTTCAAGGCCCCCCTGACACATCTTCATTTTTGCAAATCAAATTCCAGTTTCCACCTATAAGTACTGTTCCTTGCTGAAAGCTGATTATTTCTCCCAGAATTTTCTTAAGCTCCATTATAGCAGTTTTAGGGAGGATGCAAATGCATGCCAGTGTACTCCTCCTCCCTGTCCAGTAGCCCCTTAGTACTATGTATCTTCCATTATTATGTTTTTCCCTCTTCTATCACTATTGGAGCTCCTCTTGCAATTAATATAAGTACTCCTTTTTTCCTTTGTCCCAAATATTCTGCTGAATAACCATCCTGAAAACCTTTCTTTATCAAATTCACATGTTCAGTTCTTTCCAGGTGTGTCTCCTGTAGCATAGCTATTTGCACTCTACATTTTTTAATGTAGTTCACTACTCTTTCTTTTTTATATTTATCTGTAAGACCATTTATATTGAAAGACATTACAGAAAGCATCATTTTCTTATATAGTTATTATCACCACCTTTTATATATAACTGCTCACTTGCTAAACGCCTAGTTCCAAATTTTATGTTACATGTATATACTGATCAACAGGTTAGTCTTTTATGCAGTTGTTTCAAGTCATATCCATTTACACCTATGTCACATCTTACATAACTTTTTGTTTTTTTTGAAAGCCCTCAAACAGAACAAACAACCCCCCCAAATAAAACTCTTAAAACTATGAACTTTACAATAACATACAAAACTATGTACATCTTCAAATACTGAAGTTTTTGCTTCCTAATAAGAACATAAGTTCTAAGCTGATAGCTATACAGACAGGCTAAAGTTAACCAAAAATAAAGGTTAGTCATGCTATGTTGCATGGTGTAGCCTGTGTTATTAGTAAGTGATATTTATTGTGAACTGCTGTGTTATCAGCTTTAATAATCAAACCTTAGGACACAACTTATTTCTTCTTTGAAATAAAAAAATAAGACTTTAATTTTTTTCATTATTCAGAATTTTTATTCTGACCATCATTGGAATAAAAGGCTGGAAAAAGCATTGAGCATCTATAACTTTATGGCTTCTGGAAGCCTAGCAGCCCTTAGACCCCTGGCTTAATTGATTTATTTCTTCTACAGTTATAATAGTGCAGTCTTGGCCAGTTAGGATGTTTTGAAAGGATGCAGCTGAAAATAAAGACAAGGGGCCAAATTCAGGAAGCCTCCGTGTAAGAGTTATAACTCTTACAAGGAGGCTGCAGTTAAACGGTGTGATGTCAGCATGTCATGCATATGCATGAGGTGCATGAGGCATGCTGAATCAGACTGTAACTCTTACACGGTCCGTGTAAGAGAGTAGGGGGCGTGTCCGTAGGCTAAGCCCTGCATGCGGACACGCCCCCGTAAGTGTATAATGGTTGAAAGTAAACAGCCACGAGAGAGGCCATGGAAATGTAAAGAAACACACTACACAACACATTCCCCCACAGACCATCAGTGTACAAAGTGAACAGAGGCTATAAAATGAAAATAAAAACTTTTTAATTTTTTTTAACCCCCGTAAATGTGTGCTACTGTGTGCGCTCGTGTGCGCGGGTGTGCTACTAGCGCAACTGCAGTTAGCAATCAGTGGAAAAGGATATGAGAACTACATATGCAAAGTAAGCCAAGAAGAAATAGCTTAGCGGTAGAGTTGCTGGCTTAAGAGTAGGCAGGCAGGGTTCGAGCCCACACAACAACCTTTTTTTTTTGTAAATAAGCACTAAAAAAGCCCCTGACAGTATTGTCCAAATGTAAAAGTATACCCTTTTGTAAAATGGAATGAAATGGAGCATACATATTGAAGTAACACAATAATAAAAATAATTAGAAATGTACCGATAGCTAAGCTGCTGTGAGACACAGTGCCCGTAGCTGCGTAGTGTTTAAAAAGCTGCAATCGGTATGCCCGTTGCTAAGCACTGGTTTAACAGGCTGAAACTGTTTGCAACTAGCTGTGCTTAGCTTAACATGTGTGTCACTAGCTAATTAAGGTTTATCCCAGCGCACACCGTTTGCGTGCCGCTCCCACAAGCTAACTGCAGTGCGCATGCGTTAGCTCCGCGCAAACGAGCGCAGACCTGCTTTTAAGTGCTTAAAAGTGCTTATGGCATGTTTGATTGACAGGTCCTCAACTCATTTCTGTCAGGAAAATTAAAAATCAGTGGTCAGATTCGAACCCAGGATACCATGCACTAGAGTCAAGGTACTAAACCACTAAGCCATGACAGCAATACCTAGAAATGCAGAAATAGCATATATATGGGATAAAATACAGAATGGAGCATGATAAAGCATTTTCAGTGAAGTAGATACAATTCCAAAATGGCCAATCAGAGAAATGTGCGGGAAAAGCAGCATATATAAGCCCCATAGGCAGGAATACACACCATAACCGATTGTAGAACAGACCTGCAGTCAGAATGAGTGGAGTAGGTGAGGGACGTTGCTTTCGAGCACAGCGTTGGGGCATTGAGGAGTCCAGATACATGGTCTGGCTCCTTGTCCATCATCACGAGGCCCAACTCATGCAGGGCCAGGTCTCATGGGGAGCGTACAGGGTGGATACATGGGACCAGTTGGCTCGTGATCTGACCAGTGCTACTGGCATTCCACGCACTGGTGAGCAGGTCCGTCACCACCATGCGGACCTGAAGCGGCGTAAGCAAGACCAGTTGACCCAATGGATCCAGGAGGCCCGGGATATGCCCAACGCCCCACTACTGAGTAAGTTACATTTTACTCATGTATGTAAGGATTTCAACTAGCTGATACCATGGAGATGTGTAGTCCAATATTACTTCCTTTGTATTACAGCTGCAGGTGTCCGCTCTGCGAACCGTGAGACGCATGACCGTAGGCTGGCGCGGCTGCGCCACCATGCAGGTTAGTAACCCCATCTAGTACTTGTAAATAAATATTATAGTGTAGCATGTATCAGAACACTGCAGTGAATTGATTAAAAGTAATCTAATGTGCAAGCAAGAATTGAAAGTTTGCAGGTATGGCTGCAACAAGTTCATCAGTATGCAAGTGTGACTGGAAAAATAATTTATAGAAATAAATAGTGCTGTAATACAGATGTCCCACCATTAATTAAATGTAGTATAACCTGCAGTAGTCTCCAGAGTACATCTTCAGAATCTGAGGTAGTCACATGTGTGATTTATCCCCTATTGAAATGCTGAATCATGACAGAAGTGAGGCTGTTGGAAAGTGTTTGAATCACCACAGGTCTAATATGTGAACAAAGCCTAGAAGTACCAACCTGAACTGTGAAGTTGCAGGATGTGTGAGAGTGACAGAAAGGGTCATGTATGAATAAATAAAGTAGTAATAACCCCTGAATATATTAGCCCCAGTGTGTTTCCACAGAACTAAATGCATGTGTGAAGTACAAATTAACATCCCAAACTGATTTCAGTGTGTCTGAATCTGGAATGTCAAGGCCAAAATCTGTATATGGTGATAACAGTAAACAATTTGCAGATAGAATGAATGATTATCTGACAGACTAAACAGCCATAGTTGTCCCCTGTCCTGTCATCAAAGTGTAGCAGGATGATGTATCTGATCAAATTAAAAATAAGTAGGATAGTGATGTATTTGTAACAGGTGTAGCATGACAGTCAAATAAAAATCATTTTGAAACATCGGCCTCAACTTAATTGTGTACCTATTACAAATGTATATCAATGTGTAACTTATGAATGTGTCATCACTTTCTATCTCTACCCAACCCTATAATTCCATATAACAACACCCAATAAATATTGGTATGTGAACATTTCATTAACCATGGACATTTGTCCGTTTCATACGTTTATGCATGTCTGTTCGTGCATGTGCCCTGTTCATACATGTAAATCTGATGGCCTGTTGCCATTAATCAACCCTGCATGTTGTTTGATTGTGTATTTCCGTTCAAATAATGCATGTGATATTGATATGCCCCTTGTTCAATGGTGTTAATATCTGGGTGTTTGTTTAATGGGAATACCAATGCATGCTGTTACAACTAATCTGAATGGAATAATATGCCACTAACCCAAACTAACATAACTACTCACAAACCTAGAACGCTTGGGAAGGCAGGTCCCAGCGGACCCACCTCTCCCACCTCAGCTGGCGACTGCACCTGGCACTAGTGCCCAGGCCGGACCCTCCTCCGGTGGCCCTGTGCCACCTTCGGGTGGAAGCGCTGCAGGGGATGGGGCCCGTCCCCTCTCTGCAAGCGTGGCCAGAGGAGTTCGTCCACTCACCCTCCAAGGTATCCGGTCTGTGGTGCGAAGGGAGATCCAAGACTCCGTTCTTGGGCCCCTACGCCAGCTCGAGGCTCGTGTGGCACAGCTAATGGCCCCGGCCATTGCCCCGGCTACACAGCCCCCAGCACAGCCCCGTCCTGGGCTGTGAAGGAACAGTGGCAACTGCCTATGGGTGGGGATATCAGTTCCACTGTTGCCATCTGTGGGCTCATGCGTCTTGGATATCCCAACCTCCGTCCCCGTCAATTGTGTAACCCCCCCAAGTGTGTCATACACCACCCCTGTATGCGTCTTGTCTGTCTTGTCTGTTAACCTACCCAACCTACCTCCCCAGCTATACCGACTTCCTTCACCTGACATACCACTCTCCCCTGAAAAAAAAAAAAGGGCACTCTGTACCCACAAAAAAATTACGCCCCATACATAGCTGTCCATGTCGCACACATGTCCGCTTGACATTGAAACTGTTAATTACAATTGGCTCTACAACAAACATTAATGTTGTCCTGACACCTCTCTCAGGGGTGGAAGGTTTCAAATGTCTCACCAAAATACATGGAATTGCACAGCTGTTGCTGCTAAAGACATGGGCATCTATGGGCCTTACCTACATTCCTCCTGCAAATCCCACGCTTGTTTCCCTACTGTCTTACCCTCTTTGTGACCCCTTTTTCACAACTTTCCTGTCACCCCTTTTTCTTTTCTTTCAAAGAAATTAGCGCGGGTGTGCCCTTGTGTTAGCAGAGCTCACCGTCAGTGCGCATGCATGAGCTCCGCGCAAACGAGCGCAGACCTGGTTTTAAGTGCTTAAAAGTGCCTTTATGGCACTTTGATTGACAGGTCCTGTACTCATTTTGAAAGTCTGGAAAGAAAAATAAATTCCTACTGTCAGTCTCGAACCCAGGACCTTGGTAACATTAGTCTGTATGACCTACCACTAAGCCATGACTGCCATACAAGAATATAGTGCTAAAATAAATATAACATGTAATAGTAGGAATCAGTAACAGAAACAGCCCTACTAATTGTTCGCTTGTACATAATAATGTAAGGTAATGTACACATAAGAAGATATGTAAATGTACACATACATATATATAAATATATAGTAATACATAGAAATATAGTCGTAGGTGTCAGTATCCATACACACTCACTACAGGAGACAGTGAAGATAAATGCAGCAGCCAGAATCTGCAACACAGCCTGACTCCTGTGAGACCTACTAACCCCTTAACTGCTGGAAGGTGCCTCCAGCACTTTGATTGATAGACCCTGTACTCAATTTGAAAGCAAAATACAAGCATACTAGTAGGCCCTACCACAAGACCATTGTAACACTAGTCTGTACGACCTACCAGCAAGACATGACTCTCATACAGGAATATAGTGCTAAATAAGTGGGACATGTAATAGTAGGAATGAAGATAAAGGCAATATAGTATGTGTACTACCCTAAGCATGTCAGACAGATCTTCACTGTCCCAATTACTGGATTCCCATACTAGTGTATGTTAACAGAAACAGCCCTGGAAATTGTTAGCTTGTACCCAATATTGTCAGCTAATGTACATATATGACAGTATGTATATGTACACATATGTATATATAGCAATACATAATAAATATAGTTGTGGGTGTCAGTATGCATACACACTCACTACAGGGAACAGGTGGGAGAAATGCAGCAACCTGAATTCACAACACAGCATGAAGCATGAGAGATGTACTAACCTTCACACTCACAGAACATTTTCCAACAGCATACCAGCATGGTCCACGCCCTTACAATCTGAAAGGGCAACGCCTATCTCACATACCTTTTTATAGCACTGTCCTGAAATCACAGTGAGACATGCAATCAGTACACAACTGGCTGTATGCAATTAGCCAATGCTGCCTTACAATTAGTGCAGAGGCCATCACATGGGCCTATGCAGATACCTACAAAAGCATTCAGTACCCACACCACACATGCAATACAATCATTGCACAAACCTGAGAAAGAGAGAGAGAGAGAGAAACAGAAATACGAAAATAAACAGACTGACAGCAGCAAAACCAGCAGCAGCAGAAAACTGCAAGCAGCAAGCAGCATCACTGATACAGCAACAGCTGCCACAAACACAGGTAATGCAAAGTAGCAGGTTAATACTGTGTTTACTGTGACACCTCCAAATGTATCATAGTTCACTATCTATAGGTATGTCCATGAGATAGGTTGTGTGTACATAGTCCTGAAATATATACATATGTAATATTGCTGTACATGTTGCCCATACTTAAAACTTCCATAGCTGAGAACACAAGGCCAGTTGTGCATATGATACAGTAGTTACCAGGGTCAGTAGAGGTTACTCCTCATTGGTGTGGGACCACTGTGTATGTATGGCACTGTTCAGGTACATATCCCGTAGTATGGCCAGGGATTAATATCAGTCTGTCATGTGGTGCTATGTCCTCCAGGGGTGAATGTAGCACACATCCAGGGATACCATTTCGTAACAGTGATGCTATGTGTTCTGCAATGATGAGGGTGGCTTTCACCTGGACATGTGAGAGGATAGGGAGGTTACAGTCATCTGGGATAACTAATACCACATGTGTAGGAGAATGGGGGGGGTACCTGCACCTAAACTGTCTGCAACAATGTTGCCAATATCTGTGCATTTGGTGAATGCGAAGCATCTTAACACTGCTGACCACAGATGCCTTGCCATCATGTGAATCTGCCCTGTGCTGCAGTAGCCTCCTACTATTGTTATACAATATGCCTGTATCTGTAGTCCACTGGACAGGATTAATAAGTGGTGTGCAGTTGTTCTGGGTTAGATATGTGTGTGCACAGTACATGCAGTATGTGGGATGTCTGTGGTAAGCATATGCAAAGGTGCCGGTGGTGTGTGTTGTGGCTTCCACTGGCCCAATGGGCTGCATGGATAGCATCACTGTCATAACTAGTGAATAACTGTGTAATTACATGCATACATAGCAAGGTAGTGTACTGTGCTTGTGGTGTTGTTCGGATATGTATATCCAGGCTGAGTAATGTGTGTCCACATCACAGGGTTGGATGGCAACACACATCCAGTATGTAGGGATGAACACCCAGAATGTGTCAGACGTGTCACCTGTGCAGAAATATCCGGCCATTACCTGTGCATCCCCCGCAACATACACACATGCAACATATGGCAGAAGTACTATAGCAGTACACACATGTTCATAGGTTCATACTAGGCTATTTGCCCTAGGGCATTGGTAAGCCTAGTAGAATGTGTTTGTCTTTCGCTACCCAATTACAAGTTATGCTGCTATGCCCTTGTCCAACGTTAGTATACTGTGCCTCTGTCTAACAGTGACATAGAAGTGATACCTGGGGTACAACTATGATCTCCATCCACTCATCCAGATTCCTATGGAAGAGAGTCAATGAGAGACTCTGCCTAACCTGTAGTGTGAGCTCATTACAGAGTGAAGGGAGCCTCTCGGTTAGGAATATGCCCCTCCAGCATGTCCAAGTATGTCAGTGTTGAGGTCCAGCTCTCCTGAGCATGTGGCTGTATGGGACTCTGATTGCCTGAGGTGCAGCATGTTCATTACTGCTGGGTAGGACATGGCTGTATATGGCACGCACAGATTGCCTCTGAACAGGCAGTATGCCACTGAGTCCAGTTGGATTTACTTTACCTGGGCAGCATATGACATCTGTATGAGCCATTGCATCCCCTTGATGAGGTACTGTTGTCCTGTACCAGTTGCTGTAGGTGTCTGGTTAGGTACATCCCAAAAGGTGCATTGTACGCAATTATAGGCCTGATGATGGATGAGTAAAGAGGCACAATGACCTCCCCTGCCATACATGTGAATCCCTCATGATTAGCTGGGCTATATAACATGTCTTTCAATCCACGTTGGCCATGTGGTTGACCAATGACAGACTGCTACCATGTTTCTTCCCCAGGTCCCCAACTACGTCTTCTGTACTCAATGGCCTAACACCTATGTTGTACTTTGCCACCAATGTGGAGGCGTGGGAATCTGCATTGAATACTGATACTCCCCTCCTTGTTCAAGTGTTGGGGCCGACAAGAATGGTAACAGCTATAACTTGGTAGTACTGGTGTGCTCCTGTGAAACCTGAAACAGGTTCATGTTACTGCACAGATATCGATGTCCAGAATGCTAAGTAGGGTTTTGAGTGCATGCATCCTGAGGTCTAGACTTCCGGTGTTGAGTAGCATCACTCTTACTTCCTCATCCTTTGTGATACAAATGGATGTGGGTTTGCATTATGAGCCTTGCCCAATACAGGCACTATGGGTGTAGCAAGAGGCTCCGCCAAATTCCAATAGGACAGGGTGACAGGTGCAAGCTGTCCCTAGCAAAGCATACCACCCCAAGATGGCAGGCATTGGCACACCTGTGAATGACACCAGTATGTCAGTCAATTGATGGAAGGGATCATCGTGCCTTGATATTGTGGCATTGTTCTTGGTGAGGGTAGGGTGCTACTCAAGGTCAGGGTCAAACTGTCTTGGGCTACGTGCTCAGAGAGCTCTGTACTGTCTCATGTCATGTAGTCCAGGGAGGTATGTGTCAGGTCATTCACACCAGCATGGACATTGACTGAGTCATACCTGTACTTGCCTTGGGGTTACCTGAGTGTTTGTGTTATGTGGCAGGTCATAGTGCCCGACAGGCTGCACACCGTTACCCTCACCTCGTTAAGCCTGGTGAACGTGATGTTAGTGTGCCTGATGATAGAGGCACCTAGTACAGGTGTATGAGGTGTGTTGTTAACTGTTAATGGCTGTGAGTGTTCAGCACATTGGCTTTGTGTGATATGTGTTGCACGTGTACGTTTCCATGGTAGTGGTTGCCTGAGTGTCTACTTAGGAGGTCTCTGCTGCATAGGCAGACCTGTAGTCCAAGCCTACAAGTATGTTCATGTGTGATCATGTGTTAGTTCTGCTGTCGTGGTAGGTCTATGTGAGACTGGAAGTGTAGTGAGTGTGGTTTCCCTCGCCACCTGACTGGTTATGGCGGTATTGAGTAGACAGAGCCTAGCCTCCAGTTTGGTATATGGTTGCATCACTCACATGAGTTTTAATTTGTTGTTAGGAGGAGGGGGTTGTCTGTGTACATGCAGCTGTTCTAACATTGTCTCTGGAGTACCACACTCACCAGCTGGACTGGGTAGGGAACTGACAACTGACCTCTGGACATGCTAGAATACTATTGTGAATTCTGTAATAATTGAAAACAAGGTCCAGTGGGGAGTGAGGGTGTACTGATATTACCTACAACTGCTGACTGATATAAAAGCGTCAGTGAGCAAGTGCCAGGTAACCAAAGTGCAATGTGTCACAATTAAGTAAATGCAGCAATGACAAGCAGTCACTTGCTGTCATGTGTAACATGGAAGTACGTACAGTAAGCAATGCAGATATCAGTAGTGAGTCACAGACGTGTTGAGAAGCTGTGTATTATGTGGAAGTAGCATACCAGTGAAATAACAAGCTAACAAATAACAAGCATATAAACAAAGGTAGACCCAGGAGGCCTGGATGTAGTGTTTGCTACAGCAAACAAGGTGTAGCAATGTCAGTAAGTTACAGCTCAGATATGCAGGCACTATAAACCTGAAACCAGATGTCCCCAGCTATGAATGGCAGAGTACAGCCTATTGTCACACACGAGTGCAGACCACAAACCTTGTTAATGTTAAATAACTGGCCTGAAGGCCAACTGCCTATACCAGAACTAATACACTTGTACACTGGGCCCTCAATCAGCAGTTCCCAACTTCAATGGATGAAAGATATGTGTCCTGCCACCACAGTGCTTGCCACAAACCTCCCTAATGTAAAACAACTGGCCTGAAGGCCAAGTGCTTAGTCAAAATGACTTAGAATGATAGCTACACTGTAATCAAGTTACAACCAAGCAGTAATAAGTACAATTTAATACTCCCTGTATAGAATGTGTACCATGTATTGCTGAGATACTATGCTGATAACCTGTTTGTGTACCTTTCCAGATCAACATGGCTCCAAAAAGGAACCCAGCATATTCTGCTGCAGAGGATGACGTGATTCACCAGAGCCTGGTGCGTGACTATGCCATCCTGTTCTCACGCACCACCCAGAATCAGCAGGAGAGGTCTGCACTGTGGCAAAACCTACTTAGCAGGATAAATGATGTTGGCATGCATAATAGGACATATGAGCAGGTGAGACATCACTGCAGTGATTTGATTAGAAATGTCCACCAGCGTGCTGCAGATATCCGCAGGCAACAGGTTGCCACAGGTGGGGGGGTGGCCACACATCCCCCTCACCAGACAGGAGGGGCTACTGCTAAGTGTTGTGGATCCAGCCCCAGAACAACAACAGCAACAGTCATGCATCATGATGGAGGTTGGATCCACACAGCAGCAAGACACCTGGCGAGCAGGTAAGATGCCATATTTATTTATTGTTATTACTTTTACATTTGTTGACCAAGATAGTCTAGCTGGATATATGTCCACTTTCAGTAGAGGCCTGGGGAGAAAAGCTCCACACATAACATAATAAAGGCAGACAGACAAATTGTTAATACAGACAGCCAACAGAATAGAAATATACACCAGCCTGTTAATTAAATCAACATACATTTAAGGAACTCAAACAGTTTAGAGTCATACACAATGTACTGTCGGTTTCAAAGCAATTCTACCTAAAGCATAATGGTTATGCAATAAGGCAAAAGCCATATAGATAATACTTAGGGCTCAGAAGGGTAGAGAAGTAGAAGGAGTATGAAAGATAAAATAATAGGGAAGAGGCAGGGGTCAAGAAGGAAGTGAGGAAAAGAAGGAAGACAGTCAAGAGGAGGTGGGAGGGATGGGAGAAGTAGGTCAGAGCATAGAAGGACATCAAGGTGAAAGAAACAGGGTAGAAGCTAGTTTTATGCACAATGAGGGGTTAAAGGTAAAGAGAGGGTGGGGAGAGGGACGTTAGCCTGGAGTCCAACAAGAACAAAGCCAGTGGTTCTGGAAGTACAGTTTGAGTTGTCGTTTGAAGAGAGGTAAGAGTGAGATTAGAGTTAACTCCTGGTATGTACATATGACTGTTCTGTACACTGTTACTTCATGCACGCATAAGGTGTGCATGTGGTATGTATATGTCATCATGATATGTAATTGTGCATGTGTGATACAGACATTATGAGCAGCTGATGTGTATAAGGGAACTAGTGTACTACTGTACTGTATCATGTGCAAAACAAATGGCACACTTGTGCCCACTGACATTACTCTCTTCACACTTCCAGGTCCCTCCCATCTAGCAACGAGGCAGGCCATACATGCTGGTGAGTGTTTTTAACATTACCTGAAAAACAATTTATAATACTAGTAAGAGTAGTGTAACGCTGTAGTAGACATGCTGGTGAGTGTGTTAATAATAACTGTAATAACCAGTTGTACTAAATTAAGAGTAGTGTAACACGGTACTGATGAGTGTGTTTACTGTGGGGTGTGCATGTGTGCGAGTGTGCCTGTGCCCATGCCCATGTGTGCATGTGTGCTAGTGTCCATGAGTGCATGTGTCCATTTCTGAATGTGTGCGTTAGTATTGAAGTGCATCTCTGTCAAATATGTGTTGGGACTGTAATCTGTGTTCCCTGTTTTCCTCCCGTAGGTTCTGGTGCTGCTCTGGTGACCTGCAGCAGGGAACCTGAATCTTGTGCCCCAGGTACTGATGATGATGAAATGTCTGTAATGGTGCAGGAAGGTGTGTCTGGGTCCACCATTGGTCAGCCAATTGACAGTACACAGCTGTCAACCCCGTCAATGCGCACAGTCATCCTGCCGTTACATCCTTTGTCACCATTGTCCCTAGGTGATGGACAGTCTGCAGTGGGCATAGATCAGGGTAATGTGGTACCTGTGGTACATGCATCCCCACAAGGCAGCCATGAGCAGGGTCCTCCAATGGTACCACGCAGACAGTCGCCCATGGGTTCTCGTGGGGCATCCGTGGCCGTACTGCCTCTGGCCGATGTGCCCAAGGAGGTATGTCAACCTCCACTATGTTCAGAACTGTCATGCAGGCACAGGCACGTATGGAAAGGTACACCAGACAGGGTCTGAGGGAGCTGAGAGCATGTCGCACAGCCATGACAGACGGCATGCGTGACGTTGCGAATGCTATCCGTAACCTCACAGATGTCGTTGACAGACGTTGTGGGGGCATAGAACAGCTGCTCCACAACCAGATGTCCATGGGCCAGAGCGATGGTGTGTGTTTGCGATGTCGACGTGGCCGTATGCCAGCAACAGCACCAGCTGGCAGTGGCCGCGGACGACAACAGGCCCACTCACACACCTCAAGTGCCAGCACCAGCCCCAGCAATGCTGGGTCTGTGCTGTCATCAGGACGCCCCAGGAGACCACGTGCACGTGGCTCTGGACAGTCCCAACAGGGAACTGTGTCCAGTCAGCACACCCCTGCTTCTGACAACAGTACCCAGTCTGGGTTAGTACCGGATACGGCCCGTAGCACCCCTGCCAGGCACAGGTACCGTGTCCGTGCCCACAGACACTGATCTGGATGACCTGACAGGTGCAGTCTGTGGCTGTCCACAAAACCCTGTACATGGCAGCCATTATGTGTGACTGTGTGCGTGCTTACACACATGCAGAAACCTAACACCTAGGGCAAACACATACACACACTGCACCAACACTGGTCCACCCTGTACTGCTGCCCCTCACAAACACACATACACACACATGTCAATTGGTGTCACCAGTGGCTGGCTTTGGCATACCTAACCCACACCCTGTGCATATGATGACACTGTGCCACCTCCTGCATACTACAACATTGGTGCAGGAAAAGGTATACATGTTGCTGATGCACAGGGTGACTACATAGATGTGTATAAGTAGTAACATGTTTGTAACTGTTCAGTGTTCCAGTATGATTGTGTGTATATCCCAGCAGTCCTGCTGCAGTAACTGTATGAATGTCCTCAATTGTTATCTGCACCCATACTACTTACCAAAGTGTACCAGCTGCACACCATCACATGCTAACATTGACCATGGAATGTGCATCATGTGCTGTTATGTAGATTCAGCTATATGTATCTGTTCTGTCACACATGCATTTATACACACCCTGCTACCCACACACATGCACACGCTCACCTGCCATTCCCATTATCTATTACCCTACATGAGTAGCTGTCGATACATGACAGGTACACATTTGAGAAGTGCACTATGTTGTTTACTACTCACTTCCTCTTCTCTACCTGTACTCACAGGGTGCAGGCAACCTCATCAGTTCAAAGATGTAATGTGCATCAGGTACTGTGGTGCCCTGATTGCCACATCAAACATGTTTCCCATATGGAAATGCACACACAGACACATCCCACATCCACACACTTGCCACATACAGGCTTCAAAACACTATCTAGGTATATTCTGGTACATGTGTGTGTTACAGTAGCATGTAACACTATACTGAGTACTGGCAGTTGTCTGTTGTCATGTTGTTTGTATAGAATAAAAGAATTGTTTGATTATCCTACTTCGTTTTGTGGACATTACTTGAAGAAGTGTTACCTTACATGTGTTATTGGTACCACCACCTTCTCTTTTGTAGTTTTGTTTGTATAGGGTGCTGTCAACATCACTGCTTGTTAAGGGTAATGAGCACCCTGCAGTGCATAGCCCCATGTGGCAAAAGCCACATCCCACCCCCATCATTGTGCACACACACTAACCCCACCCACAGTAAAACACATACTTTCCATTTGCAAGATTCAAACCCATACCTAACTGTGTTATGTCAGTAGAAACAGACACATTAGCAGAGTGTGCTATATGCAGTAGTTGTGGAAATCCTTTCTAATGCTGTACTTAGAGGGTGCTGACATCATCTGTGTGTAGGAGGAGGGATGTGCACCCTGTAGTGTGTTTTCCCAGTTGGCAAAAGGCACGTATCCCTCCCAGCATAGTGCACACACATAAACCCCACTCATACATTCCCTTTGCAGGATTCAAACCCCTACCTAACTATGTTATGACACTGGAGAAAGACGCATTAGCAGAGGTCGCTATGCGAATTACTGGAGGACTTTAATACAGGTAATATAGTTATAGAGTCCTGACATCATCAGTGTTTCAAAAGGGGGATCTGCATCCTGTACTGTACTGTCACAGCTGCTAATAGGGGCATTTCCCACACACGCATCGATGTGTTCGAGGTTTGCATATGTGGGGGATCCAGTACTCCAGTGTGATTTGTATATGGTTTGATTGCAACAATGAGGGATATACTCCCAGTGGTGAGCATTTGGTACTCATGTTTGTGATGATCAGGTCTAGTATATCTGCCCCTCTTGTGGGAAGGTTGGTTACCTGTTCCATAGCTAAAGAATGTCTGATCTATGTGAACCCTAGAGCTTGGGTATTGTGGCTTGTGTAATGTTCACAGTCTATGTTTGGGTATCTGATGTCACCCAGTATGATGGTGTTTGCAGAGAAATCTATACTCTCCTGTGTCAGCATGAAGGCTGTGTGGGAGTCCTGAGTTTGAGAGGGTGCTGTAAGAGCTCCTCTGTGTCTCTTTCCATGTGGTCCAGGGAGGTATGTCTCAGGTTGTTTGCACCAGCATGGACAATGACTGCCTCATAGTTGTACTTGCTGTGGAGTGACCTGTGTGCCTGTGTTATGTGGCACATTCTATCACCCGACAGGTAGCTAAATGTGACCCTCACCTTGCTCTGTCTCGGGGGCAGCACGTCTGTCAACAGCTCATGTCAAGCAAGTTCACACCCCTCATAAATGATGTGGAAACCTTCAAAGGCCCCAGGCCTGTTGAAAATATGGACCAGACTGCAGATACCTGTATAAAGGCATTCTATGGACACATTCAGGAATGCATGGATCATGACACCACATATGAAAGCATGACCCAATTCTCCAAAGGCAGATGTCCTGGGTGCCGGACACCAGCCATAAACACACTATACAATAGAAGGATGACGCCACCACATGATACAACAACCTCCCAAAATGTGAAGGCACCACTGATGGTTATTGGAAGACAACTACAGGCACCCATACAATTGTCTAAGGCCATCTTTGAGAGAAGATTCCACAAGCCACTGAGGATAATCACAAGGCTGTCTGTAGTTATGTTAGGAACCTGGGTGGTACTACCCAGATATGCTCAGAGGTAATCCAAGATGTCACACAAATACAAAACACACAGACATTGCCATCATCCTAGTGGACAGGTTCACTGCTGCCTTCTCCCCACACCGAAAGGGCAAATATGTCTCGCGGCAGAGTGCTGCCCCCCCCGACATCACAGATGCTCAGGTAAGAGATGCCCTTCCCAAAGCAATAAACACTGCATCAATGGGACCAGACAGTGTCCCAGGCTGTGTCCTACATGAACCACAAGAAGAGCTACACCCAGACATAACACCACTGTTCAATCCCAGACTTACTACACGATATGTGGCCAGAGAGTGGCGTACAGCAACAGTTGTCCCTCTACATTCAGGTGGTGCCTTCACGGATCCTGGACACTATTCGCCCCATATGTCTGACTAGCTTTGTATGCAAAGCTATGGCAAGGATCAACATGAACCTCACATATCTAGATATTGTGTACCTACAGACATGTCACCATACACAGTTTGGCTTTGTTAATGGCAGATCCTGCCTCTCAAACCTGTTTGATTTCTTTGAAACAGTCACCAAGGCCACTGTCAAGGGGAAGGAGGTCTACACAGCCTACCTGGACCTTGCACAAGCCTTTGATACAATACCCCACTTGTGCATTATAGGGAAGCTCACCAGTGTACATATTAACCCCTATGTCACTATGGTTATTGCACACTGGCTCAAGGGCAGAACACACATGGCTAGACTTGCTGGAGCCATGTCAGCCTCCAACCTGGTACAAGTGGTGTCCCACAAGGCTCAGCCCTGGGAGCTGTCATGTTCATTATATATTTACCATAGGTACAGGCCAACATGGAAGTACTGTGGCTGAGCAAGTCGCAGGTGACTGCAAACTCTACTCGGTGGCATACTGCCTCTTCATAGGCAATCTGTGCCTGACATATAAAGCCATGTCAAACCCTCACTTAATGGCCATGCTGCACCTCAGAATATCCAGATCCCATCAGGATACATGCTGGAAAGACTTAAACCTCAGGAGTGATATACATAGGACATGCATGTCAAACCCTCACTTAATGGCCATGCTGCACCTCCGAATATCCAGATCCCATCAGGATACATGCTGGAAAGACTTAAACCTCAGGAGTGATATACATAGGACATGCTGGAGGGGCACATTCACAACTCTGGAGGCTCCCTTTCTTGAATATTATCCCAATAGAGGTTAGGCAGACTGACTCAGTGATTGTCTTCAAGATTGATATTAATGACTGGATGTGACATTGTAGGGTTACCCTGGGTATCACTTATGTGTCACTGTGAGACAGAGGCACAGTATACTAACCTTGGAAAAGGGCATAGCAAGACAGATTTACAATGTATGTTGAAAGCCACACACATTCTGGCTAGGGGGATACATGCCCTGGGCAGACATCCCTGTATGAACCTATGGACCTATGTATCTTGTTCACCATTGGCCCTATGTGCTGTTAATCACCAATGCAATCTCAATACTATGGTAGCATGTGCAAAGGTCAGTTGTCAGTCACCTCTATGGTACAGTTGTGGGATATGTGTGTCATGTAGTAATGTCACAGCTGCCACATGTACACAGTCAACCCTATCCCCTGCCCATGGATGTACAACACATGTATGAGATGGAAACATATCTGTGGACTAAGCACTCTGAACCCAGTACTGGCATAACCTGTCTGGTGGCATGAAATACTACAGTGACAGCAATACCAATCTGATGTGGACCTACACGGACAGCAATACAAGCATGGAAACACACCGGGTCAGTTGTGGAGCCTAAGGATAGCATCCTGCATGACTGGCAGACATCTCTGCAGCTGGCACACAGGCATACATTAGGCCTGCACACAGAACGCATAACACATAGCACACAAATCCTGTGTGTCAAACAAGCACAGTCTGTACAGCTATACAACACTACTGCCGCAGTTGTGTTAGGTACCTTTATTGTCCAGTACAGTGAGAACATGCTCACCAGGCTGGACAATGTAGGTCACAGTGATATGCTCATGGAGCACTGTGGTCCACCACATAACACAAACATACAGGTCAGTCAGATGCATGGACACATATGACTCAGTCATTGTCCATGCCACCACAGCTGATGTGGGATGTCCCTCACTGGGATACATGATAGGGAACATGGAAGGGATCACTGAGCAAGTGACACAGGCTGGTAGACCCCTGACCTTGGTTGGCATCAGACCCTCACCAGGGATTCTGACATATTACTGAATGCTAATGAATTAGTGTAGCTACAACACCCTGGCTGAACGGTTCTTAGCATGCTGTCACTGCATTGCTGTGGAATAACGTCTTACCACTCCCACAACAGGTGAAAACATGCAGCACCTGTACATCAGCAACATGTAGACTATATGCCCCAGACCAGGTGTGTATCCCTCACTACTAGGCTGATAGCATCTACATCTCACACTGTATATACACATCCCACATGCAGCACCTGCACAGAAGACCACAGTCATAATGTTACCCTGTGCAAATACCATGTATTCACATGTGTCAGGCATCACACATGGTAACTATTGAAGGTCACAGGTACATATGTGTATTTGGCACACACATACATCATGTGTGCATTGCCATAACTGGTTTAATCAATGTCATGCATTATTGTGAGGGACAACCCGCACACATGGGCATTCTGTGTGGGCAAAACACACGTGGCATGTCTGTACTCAAAAGCCATACATAATTGTGATATCATTTAGAAAGGGGTATGTGCATCCTGTAGTGTGTTTTCCCAGTTGCCAAAAGGGGGATTTCAGTCATACATACTTACCCCCCCCTGCACACACACTTGCTGGATCCAAACCCCTATCTAACTATGTTATGACACTAGAGACGGACGCATTAGCACAGTGCACTATTCGCATTACTGGGAGATTCCCTTTCACATGATATACTTATAGGGTGCTGACATCATCAGAGTTTAGAAAGTGGAATGAGCATCCTGTGGTGTGTTTTCCCAGTTGCCAAAAGGGATGTTCTTTTCATACACACTGACACACACACTTACCCCCCCTGCACACACACTTGCCACTTACTGAATTCAAACCCCTACCTAACTATGTTATGACACTAGAGACGGACGCATTAGCACAGCGCGCTATTCGCATTACTGGGAGATTCCCTTTCACATGATATACTTATAGGGTGCTGACATCATCAGAGTTTAGAAAGTGGAATGAGCATCCTGTGGTGTGTTTTCCCAGTTGCCAAAAGGGATGTTCTTTTCATACACACTGACCCCCCTGCACACACACTTGCTGGATTCAAACCCCTACCTAACTATGTTATGACACTAGAGACGGACGCATTAGCGCAGCGCGCTATTCGCATTACTGGGAGATTCTCTTTCACATGATATACTTATAGGGTGCTGACATCATCAGTGTTTAGAAAGTGGAATGAGCATCCTGTGGTGTGTTTTCACAGTTGCCAAAAGGGATGTTCTTTTCATACACACTGACACACACACTTACCCCCCTTCACACACACTTGCCACTTGCTGGATTCAAACCCCTACCTAACTATGTTATGACACTAGAGACAGACGCATTAGCACAGCACGCTATTCGCATTACTGGGAGATTTCCTTTCACATGATATACTTATAGGGTGCTGACATCATCAGAGTTTAGAGAGTGTAATGAGCGTCCTGTGGTGTGTTTTCCCAGTTGCCAAAAGGGATGTTCTTTTCATACACACTTACCCCCCTTCACAAACACTTGCTACTTGCTGGATTCAAACCCCTATCTAACTATGTTATGACACTAGAGACGGATGCATTAGCACAGCGCGCTATTCGCATTACTGGGAGATTCCCTTTCACATGATATACTTATAGGGTGCTGACATCATCAGAGTTTAGAAAGTGGAATGAGCATCCTGTGGTGTGTTTTCACAGTTGCCAAAAGGGATGTTCTTTTCATACACACTGACACACACACTTACCCCCCTTCACACACACTTGCCACTTGCTGGATTCAAACCCCTACCTAACTATGTTATGACACTAGAGATGGACGCATTAGCACAGTTCGCTATTCGTATTACTGGGAGATTTCCTTTCACATGATATACTTATAGGGTGCTGACATCATCAGAGTTTAGAGAGTGTAATGAGCATCCTGTGGTGTGTTTTCCCAGTTGCCAAAAGGGATGTTCTTTTCATACACACACACTTACCCCCTTCACACACACTTGCCACTTGCTGGATTCAAACCCCTACCTAACTATGTTATGACACTAGAGACGGATGCATTAGCAGAGCACGCTATTCGGATTACTGAGAGATTCCTTTTCTCCTGATATACTTATAGGGTGCTTACATGATCAGTGTCTAGAAAGGGGAATGAGCATCCTCCGGTGTGTTTTCACAGTTGCTAGGAGTAACATTTGGACCAAGTGTGTGAGCATGCCCAGTTCAGCCTTCCCATGGCATGTTGTGTGAAAGATGTCTCATTTATCTAAGTGTGTGAGCATGCCCAGTGTGGGCTTTACATATGTTGAACTCTGCAGCCCATCACATTTGTGGATGAGTGTGACCTTCAACAAATACCTCCAGTTTATGGTTGTGTGTTCTGTGCCATGTTGTGTAGTTACTGTCCAGATGCGTGTGAACACAACAGGGAGTATACTGTGCCTGCAGGTTTTGCATGGGATACTTTGCACACAATTGTCAACATCCGTTCATACTGACCTAACACTGTAGTACTGTATAGTGTAGTGGTTCAGTACTTTCACTGTGGTGGTCAGTATCCTGGGCTTTAGTCCTATCACTGCTTTACATTTCCATAGTGTGCACAACAGCCTGGTTAGGGTCCAGTTGTGCACATCTGCACAAAGGCGGTGCCTCTACAGACCATGGTAATTACTGCCCCATAAGCTTAACAAGTGTAGTCTGCAAAGCTATGGAGAGGATCATAATTGAGCTCATAAACAAAGATATGGGGGACATGCAGACATTGTACCCATCCCATTTTGGCTTGGTCAAGGGCAGATCATGCCTTTTGTACTGGGTTGACATCTTTAAAATGGTCACTTAGGCCATTGTTGGGGAAAGGCAGTCCATACAGCCTACCTTGGCCTTGCAAACACTTTCAACACAATACCCCACTCAGGTATTGTGGAAAACCCTAACAACTGAAATGTAAACCCATATGTCACAAGATGGGTTGCAAACTGGCTTAAGGACGGGACCCACAGGGTTAGAGTTGCTGGCACTATGTTAGACTCCAGGCTGGTCACAGGTGGTGTCACACAGGGCTCAGTCCTTGGCCCCCATTGTTTGTCATGTACTTCCCAGAAGTACAGGCCAACATGGGACAGTGCATCAGACACGGATATCCTTCACAAGGGACTCACGGTAACTGATAGCTGGTTCCAGAGCCATGGCCTGAAGTCAAAGTGCACAACATGTGTAGACATACCCTTCAGGAAAGGCAAGGTAACCCCAAGCTACCATATAGGTGGCAATCCTCTGAGCACAGAGGAGGTTATCATGGACCTGGGACCCAGGTTGACAGTCGCCGTTCTCCTGACACTCACGTTGCTAAAGTGGCTAGAAAGACCTTCTACATTGCCCACCTGATCAGGATGGGATTCACATCCAGATCTAGTGGGTGATTGTTTCCCTGTACTCTTCACTTATCAGAATGGTGATCAAGTAGAATGCCCTATTCTGGATGTATCTCACCCAACATCTGCAGCAATTGGAGACATCCTGAATGTCCCCCACCTAAAGGATCAAGGAACCCCAACAGCTGTCATATGCTGCCAGATTGAAGACACTCCCACTCTATTCACTCACATACCGTCTGCTTAGAGGTGACATGTGCCTGACATGCAAGGCCATGTCCAAACAGGGATTAATGGACATGCTCCACCTCAGAATTGGCAGATCCACCTGAACCACTAGTGCAGGTGACTTACACCTTAGCAGGGATGTATGTTGGACATGTTGGAGGGATGGAGTTTTCACCCGGAGACTCCCTATACTGTGGAATACAATCCCGGTCCATGTGAGGCAGAGCACCTTGCTGGCTGTGTTCAAGAGGTATCTTGACCTGTGGATGGAAGGTCATACATTTAACCCAGGGATCGTCACTGTGTCACTGCTGGAGAGAGGCATGACAAAATAATGGGCACAGTACTGTTTCCATATAAGGGGTGGTGTACGCCAACAAACTCTGTGCTAGGCTTATACCTGCCTTAGGGAAGATAGCCTAGTATAAACCTATGTACCTATGAACCTATCTGACCATGTTGCATTATGTTCAGATGTGAACTACTTACAACACCCTCATCCAACATCAGTAGTGTATTCCACAACATGGGTGTACATTGGCAAACACTACCGATGTGCCCTAGGCCATTTCTAATGCTAGTCGGAGAGTGTGTTTGTCCATCAACACATTGTAAGTGTAGTTTGCCATGACATATGTCTTGTTTAGTATACTGTGCCTCTGTCTACCTGTGACATAACATTGATACCCAGGGTAAACCTCCCATCTCCCATCCACTCATTAGGATTCCTGTTGAGGGACTCAACGAGTGTCTCTGGACAACCTGTACTGGTAGTTTACTCATGCGTGGCGGTGGCTTCTGTGTTATGGATAATGCAGTACAGCCTGTCCTATGTATGTCAGTGCTGGGGTTCAGGTCCCTCATGTGCATAGCTCCCTGCCATTCAGATTGTACAAGGTGCAGCATGTGCATTGATTCCAGCTTGGACATGGCTTTCTACATCAGGCACAGCTTGCATCTGGGTGGACAGCATGGCAGTGTGTGGAGCTGCACTCTGTTTAATCAGGCAACACATTACATGTGTTCCAGCTCTTTCATACTCCTGGTGAGGTACTGTTGTGGACTTTACAGGTGCTGGATGTGTCTGCATGAGGTACACCCCACAGGGGCTGTTGTGGTCATTTCTAATGCCGATGAAAGATAACTGCAGAACCACAATGACCTCCCCTTAGCTAGATGTCAGACAGCATGGACCATGCAATCACAAATAAAAACAGGACCCTCTCCACAAAGGGAAAGTCCTGTCTGGTGGACCCCAGCCATAAACAAACTGTATGACAGATGACGGTTACTAATGCAAGACAGAGCTACATCTCCAAAAGGGAAGACAGCTGTGATCAGCACTAGTAGAAAGCTACATTATCTCATAAAGACATGCAAGGTCAACTTGGGGACATAAATCACCAAAGACAATGAAGGTAACCACACTGCTTTCTTCGGTTATGTCAGACACCTGGTTGTGAACCCTCAGATATGCTCAGAGTTGGTACACAACAACATATATTCCAGTGACCTGACAGATATTGGCAACATTCCGGCGGACAGCTTCAGTGTGATTTACCCCCTCCCTCACCCCCAAAAGAAGATAGTTATCACTGCTGTATGTAACCTCACTATCATCTTGGATGTCCATGTGAGAGCCGCACTCAGCAAAGACAAGTACACAGCATCCATGGGACCTGCTGGTATCCCCAGTTGCATGCTATGTGAACTCCAGAAGGGGCTGGACTCGTATATACAACTGCTATTTAACCTTAGTCTTGCTACAGGATATGTACCTGAACACTGGCGTACGGCAACAGTGGTCCCACTCCACAAAGGAGATGCCTCCACAGACCATGGCAACTACCACCACACAAGCTTAACCAGCCTTGTCTGCAAAGCTATGGGAAGAGTCATTATGGAGCTCTTACACAGACACATTGCTGACCTACGGACCCTTGTTCCCACCCAGTTCAGCTTTGTACAGGGCAGATCCTGCCTTTTGCACCTAGTTGACTACTATGAAACTGTCAGTAGGGCCATCGATGAGGGCTACGCAGTCCACACAGCCTACCTGCACTTGGCTAAGGCCTGTAACACAATACCCCACTCAGGCATCATAGCCAAGCTCAACAGCTGACATATAACAGCATATGTCACAGGATAGGTTGCAAAATGGCTAAGAAACAGAACCCATAAAGTCAACATTGCAGGTGCCTTGTCAGATTCGAAGCCAGTCACAGGTGGTGTCCCACAAGGATGTGTCCTGGGATCCCTCTTAATTGGTATTTACTTTTCAGATGTGAAAGCAAACATAGGGGGGTTGTGGCTGACAAAGTTTGCAGATGACTGCAACCTAGGCGCCATAGTGAATACATCAGCCGGCACACACATACTACAGAATGCCGTCACAAAGGCAGATAGCTGGTGCCAGATGCATGGCCTGAAACTGAATGCAACTGATGTGTATTCATCCCCTTTGGGAGGAACAAAGTACCCACAGATCAATACATAGACAGCAACCCACTGAGCACAGACAACAAATCAGACACCTGGGGACACATGTAGATAGTGACATCTCTTTTGACACCCCTGTTGCCAAAGTGGTTAGGAAGACTTTCTATCTTGCCCACCTTATCATGGAGGGTTTTCCATCCAGGTCATAGGAGGTCATTGTTCCACTATCCTTCTCCCTTATCAGGCCCATGATTGAATACAAAGCCCCATATGGTATGTACCTCGCCAAGCACTTGCAACAGCTGGAGACACCCCAAAAGTACCTACCATGAAGATCAGGGTTCTTCAACACATGTCATATGCTTCCAGAATAGAGGAAATCCAGCTTTGTTCAGTGTCATACCGCATACTTACAGGTGACCTATGCCTGACATACAAGACCATGTCCAATCAGGATTTGGTGGACATGCTCCACTGCAAGCAATCCAAATCCACCAGAGCCATGAGAGCTGAGGATTTGAACCTCAGCACATACATGTATAGGACATACTGGAGGGACAGAGTCATAACTCAGAGGCATCTCACACTCTAGCAGAGTATCCCAGTTCTTGTTTGACAGAGTCCCTCACTGACTCTCTTCAGGAGACATCTGGACAACTGCATATGAGACAGAGGCACAGACTAGACAGAGGCACAGTCATGTTATTCAATTACGTAAGGGGGTCATAATGTGTCACTACTAAGTCAGAGGCACAATATTCAGAATCTATTCTGTACACTTATTACCACTATAAGGGGTGGCAATAGCCACATCACTATGGCTAGGCTTATACATGCACTAGGGCAGATAGCCTAGTAGTAGACTATGACACTATGAAACACTGGTGTATGTGTAGGTATTGTCAGTCAAGCACTATGATGTGGTTTGGGGGGCTTGATATCTCCCTGTATTCCAACATTGTTTTGTCTATTCCTTCTAGCATGTCTAGGGATCAGTTGCTAGTGTCCTCTCCTGCTCAGCTGGTGAACCTGGGAATATTGAGGCAATGTTACACTTGCCTCATGTACACTGACAACCCTCTCCTTCTCCCATTAAACACACATACATGTGAGAGATGCAACTATATAGCCAAGGTGGAGGCTGAGCTCTCTCAACATAGGACTAGCAAGACCAGAGAGAAGGTGAAGGTAACCACACACATCAGAAACCCAGTCTCACATGGCACTGTCACAACTTAAAATCATACACATAGACACACAAAGACATACTCGGAGGCTCTGATCAGAATTCTACCAAAACGGCAGTGGCCACCACAGCAGACACTCACACAACTGCCTCCACAGGGCACAGCACATGCAACACATTGACCACATAGTCGGTGTGCCAAACAGTCACAGCCCTTAAGGCCAAACACAATGCCAGACACACTTGTCATAGGTGACTCCATAGTCAGACACACTGACGTCCCGCTCACCAGATCGAGTACGGAGGAGGTCACAGTAAGCTGCCTATCAGGCACTGGAATCCACCACATAATGCAAGCACTCAGGTCACTCAACTGCAAGTACAAGTCTGACCCAGTCATTATCCATGCTGGTGTGAACGACCTGAGATGTACCTCCCTGGACTACACGGAAAGAGACATAGAGGATCCCTCTGATTATGTAGGCCAGGCAGGTATGACCCTGACCTTGAGCAGTATCCTACCTTCACCAAGTATGATGCCACATAAACAGAGACAAGATGATCAGCTGTAATAATTTGCTTAAACTATGGTGTCATTCAAAGGGGGTCCAATGTCTGTCTGCCTGGGATGACATGCTGGACAGGCCACACTGATTTGCAAGGGACGGGTTGCACCTGTCACCCCTGGGCTTCCGGATTTCGGCTGATGCTCTTGCCACCCCCATTGTGCCTTTTTTATGCAAGATTCAGATTCTACACCTACCACCCTAGAACACAGAAAAGGAAAGACACTAAGGGTAATGCTGCTCAATGCCAGAGGTCTCAACCTCAAGCTGCACACACTCGATGCCCTTCTCAGTATGTAGCACATTGATGTCTGTGCTGTGCCTGAAACCTGGTTCACAGCTTCTGACAGCACCCCGGCACTATCGGGTGTTACCTCATATCATGCGTTCCGGCACCGGAATCCGGACAACACCAAGAAAGGAGGGTGGGTGTCCATATTCATCAAGGACACCCTCACCTCGAGGTTGGTGGCAACACACGATGCATCGGAGACCATTCAGGTGCCAGTAACCATAGGCAAGACTGCTCTGCAGTTTGTAGCATGTTACATGCCACCCTCTCAAACTCAGGTACCTCACACAGCTGTCCTGAAAACACTGGAGGGGATATATGTATCTCCAAACACCATCCTACTGGGTGATTCCAACTATCCAAATATAGACTGGGATCACTAATCAAGCCACAACACTCTAACACAAAGGTTCCAAGAGTTCATACACTCAAATGCCATGGAACAACTGGTCACCATCCCCACAAGTGGAGACAACATACTAGAACTCATCATCATGAACATGGGGTCACACTGTTCAACACCAGAAGTATACCCATCATTGGTGAGATCAGATCATGGACTAATCTCAGTGGGGGTCCACATCCCACCCACACCTCAGATAGAAAAACAAACAGTGAAGACCTTCTCAGATGCTGACTTCACATTTCTACGGACTGGTGTGGTCTCTTTCAAGGCCCCCAGGCCAGCGGACACCATTACCCAAGCCGCTGTATCACATACAAATGCCTTCTACCAGCACCTCCAGGACTGCATGGATCAGGCAATCCCAAACAAGACAAAGACTCTTTGTACCACAGGCAAGCATCCAGTCTGGTGGACCCTAGCCATAAACAAGCTCTACAACAGAAGGAAGGAGCTAATACAAGATAGAGCAAAATCCGTAGAAGGGAAGACACCCC
Source organism: Protopterus annectens (assembly GCF_019279795.1). Classification (NCBI taxonomy): domain Eukaryota; kingdom Metazoa; phylum Chordata; order Ceratodontiformes; family Protopteridae; genus Protopterus; species Protopterus annectens. The sequence continues at coordinate 1,151,781,544 of NC_056731.1, forward strand.
TGCTCATTGTGAGTAAAACACTGGGTTCCCCCATACAATCATCCAAGGCGAGTTTTGAGAGTAAACCCACTCAGGACTCAAGGGACAATCATGAGGCCTTTTTGACCTATGTTTGAAACCTGGGAGAGAACTCCCAGATATGCTCAGAATTAGTTGGGAATGATGTAAATATCACTGAACCTACAGACATTGCCAACATACTGGCTGACAGGTTCAGTGCAGATTTCTCCCCCCCCTCCCCACAACTGGAGGGGTATCTGCATCAGAGGATTGTAGCCCCCCAAACATCTCCAATGCTGGGGTGAGAACTGCTCTATCCAAGGCGGAAAACACTTTATCCATGGGACCAGATGGTGTCCCCAGTTGTGTGCTCCATGAACTCAATGAGTAATTACACCCGCAGTTAGGGCAGCTGTTTAATCTTAGCCTCACCTCAGGATATGTGCCCAAGGTGTGGCATATGGCAATGGTGGACCCACTTCACAAAGGAGGTGCCTCCACCAACCCCGGAAACTACCATCCCATCAGCTTGACAAGCCTGTTCTGCTAAGCTATGGAGAGGATCATAATGGGAATTATAAATGAAGACATAGGGGACTTGCAGACATTGGATCCAATCCAGTTTGGCTTTGTCAAGGGCAGATCATGCCTTTTAAACTTGGTTGACTTTTTCAAGACAATGACCCAGGCCATTGACATGGGCAAGGCAGTCCACACAGCCTGTCTTGACCTGGCAAAGGCTTTCGACACAATACCCCACTCAGGTATCATTGAAAACATCACCAGCTTAATTGTGTACCCATACATCACAGCATGGGTTGCAAACTGGCTAAGTGACAGAACACACAGGGTCAAAGTTGCTGGTACCATGTCACACTCCAGAGCTGTCACAAGTGGTGTCCCACAGGGCTCAGTCCTGGGCCCACATTTGTTCAGCATCTACTTTTCAGAAGTATGAGCAAACACAGGAGGATTATGGCTGACAAGGTTTGAAGATGACTGCAAACTGGGAAGCACAGTTGGAAACCCATCTGACACAGACATCCTTCAGAAGGACAGATAACTGGTGCCAGAGCCATGGCCTTACGTTAAACGCTAAACAATGCATAGTCATACCCTTCGGGAACAACCGGGTTACCCCTAGTTCCCATCTAGGTGGCAATCCTCTAAGCACAGAAGAGGTTATCAGGGTCCTGGGCACCCAGGTTGACAGTAATATTTCGTTTGACACTCACATTGCCAGAGTAGGCCTGGGGCAGTTCCTGCTATTAGGACAGAGGTGTGACCTGGTAGTGTCAGGGTGCTGATGTGGGCTTTGACCCTGTTTTCTATTACAGCATGGATATCTACATTCTCTATACTGTGTGCGTTTACACTGCACGCATTTATACTTCTGGCATTGGGTAGCATTACATCTAGGTTACTATCGCTTGTGGTACCTATGAGGTAGGTTTGTGTTTTTGTGGTTTATGATTGGTGTGGGTGGATGTTAGTCGGGTCCTCAGGTGTGCATATGGTACATGGTATTACATTACTTAACACATGGCATTCATGCCTCAGGTGGTGCTGCAGGGCTGCCTCTGTCGGATGCACATACTACACTCCCTGTACATGTTTGGAAGCAGGTTGTGTCATGTTAGGCATCCCTGTTACTATATGAGTGAGTCGAAGCGGGTATCAGTCCCAGTGTTCCTACTGACCAAGTGTATGTGCTATGCGTTGCCTCTTTGCCAAGGCCAGGGCATACTGGGCACGCCTCCTTCTGCCTACTGGGACAAGGTCAGGTTGTTCCTCCTCTGAGTCACCCTCTGCCTGTGGTGGCCTTGGCAATGGTGGGGGGATGTTAGGCCCAGCCCTGTGCTGGTCCTGCTGCAGCTGTTTCCGCAGGATCATATTATGTAGCATAGCACATATCCTGAGAATTTGGGTACATGTAGTTGGTGTGTACTGCAAGGCTCCACCAGATGTGTCCAGACACTGGAACCGTGACTTGAGCAGCCCAAACACATGCTCTATGACATTACGTGTTTGTGCGTGTGCCTCATTATGGCGTTCCTGTTCAGGTGTGTGTGCATTTCTGATGGGTGTCATCAGCCACGGCTCAAGTGCATAACCTGCATCCCCCACTAGGTGTCCGTGTGGGAAGTCCCCACTGGCAAATGATTGGTACAGCTTTGTCAGATGCCAGATGTGGGAATCGTGGTAGCTCCCAGGGCAGCCAGCACACACATTCATTATTATGCCCTGGGTATCACACACGACCTGGCAGTTGATGGAGGGGTATCCCTTGCGGTTAATGTAGACTCTACCCCGCTCACCAGCTGGTGCTTTGATGCGTACATGCGTGCAGTCTATTGCACCCAGCACCTCAGGGTATCCCGCTATTTGCTGGAAGAGACGCATATTGCTGGCCACAACCTCACGGTCATTAGGGACATATATATGATCACCGACATGTGCTGACATGGCATCCAGGAACTGGTGCAGTACCCTGGAGGCTGATGCCTGTGATATCCCCATCATATCACCAGTTGGTCTCTGGAAGGTACCTGTTGCTAGTATTCTTAGGCCAACACATACCTTGGTTTCCACTGGGATGGGTTCCCTCTGTTGGTTCTGTGTGTGAGATGTGGCCTGCACAGCTCAACAATCTGCTGCAGAAGGTCTCTGTCCACTCTGTAGCACTCTACTATCTCCAGCTCATGTAACCCATGGTAGGTGACCCTGGGCCTGTATACCTTCTCCTTCTCCTCACTCTGGGTTGTCTGTCAGCATCTGCATTGACACCACCCTCAGCAATTCGCCTTTGCCTGATTATAACAGCTATGGCAGCCCCTAGCATTTCTGCTCTGAGTTCAGCTTTTTCAGTTTTCAATTCTGATAGCTAACTTTCTTGCAGTATCTCTTGTGAGAAACACCCTGCACTGCTCTTTGCAGTATTTTAAGTGCTGGGTTGGGCTTCTAGTCTGTCTGCATAATTGCCTGCTTCCAATTGTTTCCAACAATTAACTGCAGCAGTATCCTCTGGCAGTTTCTGTGTAATTTAGTTGTTTCCTGTTTCCTCTCTGTTTCCTGAGGGGGAGCAATGTGCACACCAGCTTAAACACGCTCACAGTCACCTAAACGCGCGCACACATCCCTACACGGTGTTACACGCGCGCACACATCCTTACACGGTGTAAACTAGGCTGATTCATGTTAAAACGCACGCACACTGCCTTAAACACGTGCACGCCCGTGCAAACCATTGTACACGGTTTGCAACACGCTCCCACATGTTGAACCTGCCTTACACGCGCGCATGCACATATATCAAGAAGCTTTGAGTGTATGGATAGCGTAAACCTTCAGTTTCTTGACTTTCCTAGTGTTCTGTTGGGACACACCTCCCTCTCTGAAGTCTGTCTGTCATCTTTCACCTTACATTGCCCTCCAATCTGGTACATTTGTATCTATCCTTCCCCCCCGTGATGTCACCTACCTCTTACTCTGTTCCTCCCCCTTCTCTAACTCTTACACTACTCAAGAATGTGCTCATTACCTATGTGGCAGTGTGATTCAGTATTGTAACCCTCATTTACATAGGATTGCCTAGTAATGACTAGTTACATGTCTTACACGGAGCTTCCCCCCCTTGACAACCACTAAACGGAGGCCATATTGTTTTTGGTCTGCAAGTCCCTCCATTGACATTCCATGTAATACATAAATCCCACAATTGTGGGCTTATAAGCTTCGGTTTTTAGTTTTAGGTAGCGCACCCGTTTGCTGGTGCGCTGCAGTTAAACCTCAAAATCCCGTGAAAAAAAAAAAGTTATATTACATATTTTTGCAACACTTTTTCATGCCAATGGCCACATATTTGGCCATTGGCATGCTTAATGACAAATGCACCCTTTATTTGGAGCTGACATAGCTCCGTTTTTAATTTTGCAGAAATGTACTCAGTTGTCAGCTGAGTACATTTCTGCAGCTAACACGTCCGTTACACGGACTGGTTTCTGCTTCGTGGATCGCTCAGATACCTCATTTGCATATCTTTCAGCTGCAAATGAGGTATTGAGCATTTCCACGCCCAGTCCGTGTAAGAGACGTGTTAGCTGTCTCTTACACAGAGATTTGGGCTGTTCCTGAATCGGGAGGCTTACACGGAGGCTTACACTACTCTTGAACTCCGTGTAAGCCTTCCTGAATCCGGCCCAAGATGTACTAAGAAAAGGAAGAAAAAAGTAATCTGGATGGTGTGAGATGCCAGGATTAGAGTGAATCTGAGGCGGGAGGCACCAGGGGATGTGCCTGTGTTGCAGGTGACAGTGGGCATCTGGAAGAAGCCATAGAACCTTTCAGCTAGGATACCACTTCACCTAATGACCAGTCCTGAGCACAACCTTCTTGCAAAACTAAATAATTCTGTAAACATGAATTTTCTTTCTACATAGTAGTTTTTATAGTATCCTTTTCTATTCTTGTGTTCCTTTGATGATTGCCTTTCCTTCAGTGCATTTCTTTGAGTGGATAACATTGCAGATATAGGACTGTCTAGTGGATGTTTGGGGGGATGGTACATTCTATCTTTAGTAAAATGCAGTCACCTTTCAAGTCAGGTGGCCAGTAATTATATTTATTTACTGAGCTTCCGCTTTCACCTTGTTTACTGGCAGTACTTTAAATTCTGGATCTAAGGTATCCTTACCAGAGTTCTTTCAAACTGCAATGGCCAGAATAGGAAAACATAATTTAGCCATATCTGAAATTAAAAATGCAAGCAGTGGAGGCTTTAGCAGCCTACATTTGTGACTTTGGTGCAACTGTCTGCTTCCTTCCAGGGCTGACTTAAGAACAATTAGACCAATTTGGCCAATCAGAGCCTGATCCTCGGTGGGGGGGGGGGGGTCACTAGGCTATGACAGGGTCATTATGCCTTACACAATCCAAAAATTCACCTAAGAGACACAATAGCAAAGTGCAAGACATTTTCCTTGCCCCATAGTACTTACAAGTCCAGTATTTTTAGGAACTGTATTGTTAGTAACTGCAGGTTCATTTCTCTTGTATGGCTCACTGTGTTAGCTGCTCGCACTCCACTTGTAGTCAGTTGCTGTTGCTGAGTGCTTATCAGGGTTTTCAACCCCCAAACTGATTATATTAACTAGTTGGTTTTGTGTACCACTCAAGTTACCAGATCAGAAGATAAGACCATTCTTATTTTGAAGACTGAAAGGTAACATTTTCTTTTGCTTCTCACTGGTATGGAGTTTATGGATGGTTGTTAATGAACAGTTACAAGAAATAAATATGGAATAGTTAGTCTCAGGCAGTACTAAAACATACACTAGAAATGCAGGTACTTTGATGTGAGGTAACTTCTGATCACTTAGTCAGAATGTTACCAAATCTGCAGTATGCAGATAAATGCTTGTTGCTGTCACAGATAGGAACATAATCCCAGAGAAGTGAAACATGAAGAGTTGAGTAGTGGGAGGCAGAGGTGGATAGAAAATTATTTTCTTTACTAAAGGTATTCAAACAGTAACACAAAGAAAAAAGCTACCAAAAAACAATAAACTTTAATCAATAACAATGCAATAGTGCAGTGGTAATGTAAGAAGCATGCCGAGAAGTATAAGTCAGGATAGTATGTAGTATCAATTATCACAATCAAGTAGATGCAGTACAAGATTTTAATTAGTAAAAGTAGTAAACTAGGTAAGAAGAGTACCTGTTCGCCATCATAACATTATACAGTATAATGTTTCAAAGGAGAAAATAAAGTATTTGGGTATGCAATTGTTGGGCATGGGATGTGAAGGAGAGAAAGGTATGAATCAAATGAAGGGAATACAGGAAAGGAGACTGAAAAAATAATATGAAAAAAATTGTGTTGGGGAACAAGAGGGAAAAGTGCAGCTGACTCCTACCCAGGGTCTGGATATCCAAGCAGTACAACAGAATTTGAGACATGGTTACTGGTATGCCAGTGTGCACCCATTTGGTGACACACCTTGTAGACACAGTACCTCAGTGCCCAACAAATAGGCCCCTTAGAGTGTGCCTGAGTTATTTAAACAAATCATGCAAGATGAGCAATAGGAGATGTTGGATAGGGATAATCCAGGACAAACTACAAATTAATAAACAAATATATTATTTTATTTTAATATGAATTAATAGCATACATTTCTGATATCTAATATGAAATATTATTAAGCTCAAGAAGCCACCATGCAGAGGGAGAAGTGGGGCGGTAGACAAGGTTACCACCTGTCCCACTTTGTGAGGGACAGTCCCTCTTTTGGCAGTTGTGTCCTGCAAAAAAAATTGTAAAAATGGAAAATGTCCTGAGATTTTAGGGCAAAATTATTTCCTATATTTTATGCAATAGTTGTATAAAACAGGTATTCTCTATCTGAAACACTTAAATGTTATAAGAAACAGAACAAGCAACTAAAATGCTACAAGAATACGCTTTTATTTAGGCAAAAAATTGAAGTTCTGTCCTTTGTACTGGCCGTGGGTATGTTTTGGCCTACAAAATCTGATGTTTGTCCCACTTTGGGCATTTGAAAAGGTGGTAACTCTAGTGATGAGAGGTCAGATGCGGGGTCCCCCTCAAAATGATGTAAAATTAGGGCCCACAATTGGTAAGGCCGGTCCTCATTCCTTCAAAATATTGCTGCAAGTCTGGCAACAGCTAAAAGCTCAGTTCTATCCAGTCTTAACATTTTTTCTTCGACTCATTCAGCGATGCACAAAGGCATTCATTATTCCTCTCCCAAAACCGAAAATTACAAATATAAACTGATTAAGAACAAAAAAACAGCAAACATCATTCAGAAGTAACAGGCGCAGCACGACATCCTTCCAGAACAGTTTTACACACCCTTTTAATGAGAAACCACTGGCCGCAATACGCAGCAGAATGCTGGAGTAGGAGGAGTGTGTTTGACAGCTCGGTCATGTAATGAATAGCTGGATAGTTTAACCGGCGTTTGAAGACTATGTATAAGTACAGTGTCTCGTTTACTTTGTTGTTGTGGGGATAGTTGGACGATGGTACTTATTCAGAAGTACTGAAAGCCAGAAATAGTGAAGGACTTTTTTCCACCTCTTCAGCTGCTTGCAATAGTGCCCCTTAGTTAAGGTAAATTATCGTTAATATTACAGGTAGTGTTGTTAATTTTATTGTTTTACAAAAATGATTACTTTAGTCACTTTTAATGCGCATAGTTGTGGGGATTGCTTGTATTCGGCTTTTTGAAAGTGTTTTGGAGCTACGTGGTCTTATTATAAAAGTGCTTGTCAGTTATGAATAATGTTTCAAAATATGATTTCCATTGCCAGCATTTGAGATTATTATTCACATGAAAATAACAATTTTATCAGAATTAGTGGCATAGCACACACACTTTATTGAGGAGCACCCGCGGTGCCATGAGTTACGACAGTTAAGGGGCGCCTGTACTTCAAACGGATTTTTTTGTGTCTTTTCTAATTGAGAAAAACACGCTTTTGAGATCGGTTGACGCTGCGCGTGCTTATATGCAGTCGGTAATGCAATGTTTATTGGGTTCTGCTGTTTGCTTTAGTGGCTTCAGTTGTTTACTCGAGGTTTCTTGTGTTACTTGAGAGAAGACGCTATTAAAGCCATTTTTAATGTGCGGCGTTCTCTTTTTTTTTTTCCATCTCTTGATCCTAAATTTATTAGCCGGGCCGATAAGTCTTAGCAGTTGTGGGGCCCAGTTTGGACTATTTTGGTGGTGACCCTTCAGCTGAACACCTGCCTTGCACTCCGGCCCCTCCCTCTGATCATAGTTCTCAAAAACTTTTAAAATATTAGTAGTATTAAGGTGGAACATTAACAGAATAAGAGCATGCGAATTAATGTACATGAACTAAAGGCAGTATATAACTACGTGCTATCATTATTTACTAATGTGTGATTCACCACTTTTTCTCAAGCGGCCTTCAGTTTTAAGATGGGGAGACCCAAATTTTGAGTCAAAATCAGGGACGGTTGAGACTGAGGTATGCCTCCAATTGTGGGCTTCGTGGATTTAAGATTATTTAAGTATGGTATCGGGAATATCTTGCTTCTGAGTATTAAAAATAAAACCCTGTTTGCTTATTGGTGTATATTTTATTAGATATGTTAAAGTAAAAGTAAGTAAACTGCTGGATTCCTGGATTAACCCCATATCCAGCATCTCCTGTAATTCCGCTTTGCTTAATTCGCTCAAGACGCACTATGAGGGACAGTGTGTAGTGTGTTTTAATGGGTCACTTTGTCTGTATGGTACTTCATTAAGTGTCTAAGGGTAAATATGTCCCGAAACTCCTGTAGTACTGGCAGCATCTTTTGAACCTGGATGGGTGATACGGTGTTCTTCCTTTATGTGTGTTCCATGCACACTTTTCATTCTCCCTCCTCATTTGGTTCATGCTCTAGTTTTCTTCACATCCCATGCCTAAGAATTGTACATGCTGTGGATACTTTTGCTCTTTGTTGAGACAAATACTATATGATGTGGTAGTGTATAGGTACTCTTACTAATTTGAAATCTTGTTTCTTGTGTAGTTATGAATGTTTATGCTACTTGGTATTTTAATGTAATGTCTCACTGTATTATTTTACATTACTGCTGTTTTGGTTTTAATGTGTATTTCTTTGGTTTGCATTTCCATAATCTGAGGTATAAAATGGTCTAGGTGAATCACTGTTCTCCCCTGATTAAACTGTAAATCAATATCAGTCCACCATGCAATCAGGGGACATATTAATAAAGTTGTTGTATGCAGACATTGTGATACTGCAAGTAGACTTGTGAGCAAAAACTTCAGTTTTACATTCCATTCCCAATTCTTTGCTGAAGGCACTTGATATAGTTGTAATGGCAGAACATTGAGGAGATTGGAAGAAGCTGAGACTTGAGATAGGAGGGAAAGTAGTGGAATAGGTTAACAAGTTTGTGTCTGGGAGGGGTGGTGGAGAAGGGTGTGTCTAAATGAAGGCCGTCAAAGATAAAATCAACCAACTGGCACAGAGCATCAGAGTAATGTGTGAGAGAATATGAAAAGTAAAGTGTATAAAGCAATGATGCATCCAGTATTGCTGTATAGTACAGAATCCTGGGCAGCTAAGACATAATGGTTGTGGAAGATAAGGTGATGGAACAAAGTGCCTGAGACTGGTGTAGGTTGCACACTGTAGGACAGATGAAGAAATGAGGATGTCGGAACAGAAGCCATGGTAGCTACAGTTATAGCGAAGGTCAAAGAGAACAGATTATGGTGGTTTGGGCACATGTATAGAAAAGCAGAAAGTGATCTAATGAAGATGATTTGGGACAGACAGGAAGAAGGCAAGAGGAAGTAAAGGTCTCTAGTAAATAGATGGATGCAATGTGTGAGAAGACCTGCAACATGAAAAAGGTAGGAGAGTGATAATGAAAAGTGAGATGGTGACAGTTAACATAATACCCCTACCCCATGTAGAAAATGGGGGGATGACTGACTATAATCATCCTCTTCTGATTAATCACAGTCTCCAGCACTTGCCTCCCGTGATTAATGGCCTTGAATGCCAGGAAGTATTGGACTGGCCTTGAATGCCAGGAAGTATTGGACGGATGAGTCAGTGGAGCTGTGCTTAATGGTTATAGGAAGAGTGGGGAGGGCCAAAAAGAGCATGAAAAATGTCTAATCTCTGACTTACTTCATTGGTATCCAGTCATTCAGTTCTTGTACTTGCTGTGAATGATGATTAATGTAACGAGCATTCTGAGGAAGCTTTACAGTTTTAACAGTAGTAATTTTGGGTGTCGTCTTTGAAATATTTTTCACTTGGCACTCTACTTATAACTATTCTTTGAGAATTTGTTTATTAAGCTAGGTAACTGGACTATTGCATGCAGTTATTTTGAGCCATGTCCTAGCCCAGAAGGGCAACAGTAAGGGTTACATGCATGGATAATTCATAGTCTCAAAGCATCATATTTTGGCAGGCAGGAGGAAACTACGGCTTCACAATGCTGTCCTATCTCAATACTTTCACTTTAGGTTAAAAAAATCTACAACAAAAATTGCTGTTTATTTACATAAGTACAGTTTTCGATGCAGGAATCAATATAGATTCTGGTTTGGTGACAGCATCGTAACTGCTTTGTACTTCAAAATTACAGCCTATGCAATATGGGCAAAGGCAACCTGACAGGAGCTGTCTTCACTGACCTTGCAAAAGCCTTTGATCTAATTGACCATAACTTACTGTTTGACAAACTAACTGAATATGCATTAGTAATGATGCAGAACTTTGGTTTGTAGATTTCCTAACCAATCGGGTCCTTCAAGGTGGAAATGGGTACTACCACCTCTGAAATGGCTCATCTTATGAAAGGAATCCCCCAGAGTTCCTGTTTTGCCCCCTGCAGTTTTATGTATTTATCAACAGACTCGCATATAATCACCTTCAGATATCTCTTAATTCTTTATGCAAATGACAGTCCTCTACTTCTTGTTTTTTTTAAATTCTGCTGCAAGATGACCTCCAAACCCAGAACCAATGGCTAAAGGGCAAGTGCCTTGTACTTGGTCCCCTCTTAAGCAAAAACAATGCTATTTGGAACCAACCAAAAATAGCCAATGCACCAAGCTTTCTTCAGAGTTGGTACTGGATCCTTCATATACCTTGGCATTTAACTAGACTAATCTCAACTTGCATACATATTCAAAATGCTTGCTAAAAGGTCAACATGCTAATGTTATAGGCAAACGGTTATATTTTCTGTCCAAGTCAGTCAGAACTGCTATAGGAATACTCTTGCCTCCTATTGAATATGGACTACCCATAATAGCTACAGCCTCCAAAGAAAAATGCCACCACTTTGCAAACCATTTAAAAAAAATCAGCCTATCCATTACTAGCTCCCTCATAAAGAGCATTGCTGCCTAACTCTTGCCAAAACTAAATGGCTTCCGATACATTTGAGAGCCAGCCTTGTACTAGTATGCCTTGTCTTCTGAGACATCTTCCCCTCAAACTCTTCACCAAAACCTGCACACACAATGTTGGAGGTATCTTTCATTCTCAGCCTACCCCACTAACTCCAAAAAATGAACTTAATTGCACTTGACCATGCAGTCTCCATCTTAACACCTAAACTATGGGATTCCATCCCTCTCTGTCAGAGAAATCCAAAAGTACTCTGACTTGACTTCCAAGATGACTGCACATTGAGTAACAGCTTAACTGTAGCTCTCCCAGTATGACCACAAACTCTCCACAGAAGGCCAGCAGACGTTTGAGTTTATGGGTACTGGCTAGTATATGCTGTGTGTGGATACCAGGAAAGAGAAATACAGAGCACCTAGAAAAAATTGGCTACAAAAAGTGAGGAAGGAACACTGACTGGGGAAGTTCTGCAGCTGATTAGCAAAAAGCAATGCAACCTCCAGGCATGACTTCAGTAACCAATGTTTAAAACAACTGCACACAGACCTGGCTAAAATAAACAAAATACTGATGGAGTATATCAACCCAAAGCTGGAAAAAATGAAAGAAGCTTTAACATATTCAGATGAGATAATATAGCTGCAAAAATCAGAGGTTGAAATGTAAAGGCTGGCTGAATGTGAGACCGCTCAGGAAGAGATGTTTAAAAAAAAAAAAAAAACACGCAGGGAAAATCTGAAATTTTCAGCTATAACAGAGAAGCTGGAAGGAATAGTGCATTAATTTTATGAAGGCACAAACAAGCAATTATAGTATCGACAGCATAAGTTGTTAGTTGAATGGGCACATTGTGTTTATGCTCCAAACCTGGCTGAGAAGCATCCTAGAATAGTGCATTAATTTTATGAAGGCACAAACAAGCAATTTATAGTATCGACAGCATAAGTTGTTAGTTGAAAGGGCACATTGTGTTTATGCTCCAAACCTGGCTGAGAAGCATCCTAGACCTTTAATAGCAAATACACACTCCTACCAGCAGAAGGAATTGATTGTAACAAAACTGTGGCAGAATAGCAAAATACTAAAAGTGGGAGACGGCAGAGTGTTTGTGGAAAATAATTACTCATGGTACACCAGGCAGAAGAGGAGTAAATTCATTCCACTGTTTGGGGAATGTGGCGATAGAGGTGTGACTGTTGTTCCCAGTGGTCTTCAAGATATTCTTCCCTGAAGGGACAAAAGTCATTTTTTGATTAAATGTATACTAAGGAAATAAGTTTGTCCAAGAAAAAGTGGGTTGTGAAACAGAAGGAGATTCGGCTGCTTGTTCTTCAGGTTATAAACACCATAGTGAGACTGTACTTGTGAAACCTCTTCCACTGTTTTAATGGAAAATGCTTGATGGAAGGAAGGGAGTACAAGAGCTGACTAGAATTGAGAGTACGTTGGAAATGAAGTAGACAGGATTTGGGAGATGGAGATGAAGAGTAATCCCACATTAAGTTGCTGGTTTTACAGTGCAATAACTATATTTGCGAAATATTGGACTTACGTATATGCCCTACTTCATGGCATTAATTTTGGGAAGGGTAAGAGAGAAGAGAATGTTAATTGTAAGCAAAGAAAACACTTTTTTCTTAATAGTACTATTTTTGTGGTGTATGGCTCTTTCCTTTAAAAACCCAGCCACTGGGGATGCACAAGCCAGTGCATTTCTTTGTGCCTGTCCCAAGCCTGGATAAATGAAGAGGGTTGTGTCAGGTGTCAGGATGTGCATCTGGCGTAAAATTTTGCCAAATCATACATGCAGACAAAAGTACACATATACATACCGGATCGGTCGAGGCCTGGGTTAATGACTGCCACCAGTACTGTTGGCCAACAGGGTGCTGGTGGAAATTGGGCTACTGTTGGCTGAAGGAGGAGAAGAGGTGGAAGGCATGGCCGAAGGCAGGTAAAGGCTAGGACTGTGATAGTGAGGGTCAGAACTTTGAATGTTGGCAGTATGACTGGTATAGGGAGAGAGCTAGCTGATATGATGAACCGAAGGAAGGTTGGTGTATTGTGTGTGCAAGAGACCAGATGGAAGGGGAGCAAGGCTAGGTGTATCGGAGGCGGGTTCAAATTGTTTTATGATGGTGTGGATGGGAGGAGAAATGGAGTATGCATTATCCTGAAGGGAACAGTATGCTAGGAGTGTTTTGGAGGTGAAAAGAGTGTCGGATAGAGTGATGTTTATGAAGCTGGAAATTGATGGTGTAATGATGAATGATGTTAGTGCATATGCTCCAGAAGTTGGGTGTGCGATGGATGAGAGAAAAATTTTGGAGTGAGTTGGATGAAGTGGTGATGACTGTACCCAAGGGTGAGCGACTGGTGATTGGTGCAGATTTCAATGGACATGTTATTGAAGGGAACAGAGGGGATGAGGAAGTGATGGGTAGGTATGGTGTTAAGCAAAAGAATGCAGAAGGTCAGATGGTAGTGTATTTTGCAAAAAGGATGGACATGGTTGTGTTGAATACGTATTTTAACAAGAGGGAGGAGCATAGGGTGACATACAAGAGTGGAGGAAGATGTACACAGGTGGATTATATCTTATCTAGAAGGGCCAGTCTGAAGAAGATTGGAGAAGTGGCGGCAGGGGAAAGTGTAGTTGGGCAGCATAGGATGGTGGTTTGTAGGATGACATTGGTGATCAAGAAGAGGAGGATGGGTGTGAGGGCAGCACCAAGGATAAAATGGTGGAAATTGAAAAATGGTAATTGTGAGGTGATGTTCAGGGAAGAGTTAAGACAGACACTGGGTGGCAGGGAAGAGTTACCGAATAGCTGGGTAACTACAGCAGAGCTAGTAAGAGAGATGGCTAGAAAGGTGCTTGGTGTGACATCTGGAAAGAGGAAGGAGGACAAGGAGAGAATGAAGTACAGGACAAGGAGACCTGGTGGTGGAATGAAGAAGTACAGGAGAGTATACAGAGAAAAAGGTTGGCGAGAAAGTGGGATTGTCAGAGATGAAGAAAGTAGACTAGTATAAGGAGATGAGGTGCATGGCAAAGAGAGAGGTGGCTAAGGATAAGGCATATGACGAGTTGTATAAAAGGTTGGACACTAAGGAGAGAGAAAAGGACCTGTACCGATTTGGCTAGACAGAGGGACCGAGCTAGTAAAGATGTGCAGCATGTAAGGGTGATAAAGGATAATGAGGGAAACGTACTCACAAGCGAGGAGTGTGTGTTGAGCAGATGGAAAGTACTTTGAGGGGCTGATGAATGAAGAGAATGAGAGGGAGGTTGGATGATGTGCGGATAGTGAATTATGAAGTACAGTGGATTAGCAAGGCGGAAGTAAGGATAGCTATGAAGAGGATGAAGAACGGAAAGTCTGTTGGTCCAGATGACATACCTGTGGATGCATGGAGGTGTTTAGGTGAAATGGCAGTGGAGTTGATTGTTTAATGAAATCTTGGAAAGTGAGAGGATGCCTGAGGAATGAAGAAAGTGTTTTGGCACCGATTTTTTTTTTTTTTTTTTTTTTTTTTTTTTTAAGAATAAGGGTGATGTGTAGAGCTGTAGTAACTACAGAGGGATTAAATTGATCAGTCACAGCATGAAGTTATGGGAAAGGGTAGTGGAAGCTAGGTTAAGAAGGGAGGTGGTGATTAGTGATCAGCAGTATGGTTTCATGCCAGGAAAGAGCACTACAGATGCAATGTTTGCTTTGAGAGTGTTGATGGAGAAGTACAGAGAATGTCAGAAGAAGTTGCATTGTGTCTTTGGATTTAGAGAAAGCGTATGACAGGGTGCCTAGAGAGGAGTTGTGGTATTGAATGAGGAAGTCGGGAGTGTCAGAAGTATGCAAGAGTGGTGTAGGATATGTACGACGGTAGTGTGACAGCGGTGAGGTCTGTGGTGGGAGTGACTGATGCGTTTTAAGGTGGAGGTGGGATTACATCAAGGTTCAGCTCTGAGCCCTTTCTTATTTGTAATGGTGATGGGACAGGTTGACAGACGATCAGACAGGAGTCCCCATGGACTATGATGTTTGCAGATGACATTATGAATCTACTCATTATATTGCCAAGATCTGGAATTCTCTACGTGTTAATATCACATCTAGTACTACTATAACCAAATTTAAATGCTAAAAACACACCTTGCTAATAAATGTCTCTGTTCTTGCTCTACCCCAGACTAAGAATTTCCCACCTGGAGGTGTCACTTGGATGTAGTTAAGCTCTGTTTGTGTTTTGTAAGTTTTACTTATCGTATATGTTTTGGTGCTTTTCTGCTCAGGTCTCTGCTGAAAATTTTTTTTTGCCCAGTCAGACAACAAATGTCAAATAAAGTAGTAAATTAAATTTCTCTGCCATACTGTACAGTTGGTAACATGTTGATCAGGTGTTGCCTCACATCACAATATGAATTTATTTCATGATTATTACTGTTTTTTTTCCTTATTGTATGAGACTGATTTTTTTCCACAGTTAGCTGTTATAATTGTATTCATTAGGGTTTATGATTGGGTGTTGTCAGCAAGAGAAGTAAAAGAAAACCGTACCTCTTTGATTTGTCTTCAAATTAAGCCTGGTGTGCTATAGTCCTAAATAGTAATAGTAACTTCAGTGGTACGCAACCAGATAGTTAGCTTAATAATTTTTGGGAGGAAAACTCTGAGTGCTCAACAGCAGCGACTGACTAGTATGGGATTGTTTGTAGCAAACACTGTGAGCCATTCATGTGGTGTACAGCTACTACTAATACTGGACTAGTCATTAGTGCAGTGCATGACATAAAATGGCTATTCTATTAACAAGACTTGTAGCTATCGGGGAGCAAGATTACCAGAAGGAACATTGCTTGCTGTTTCTAATAGTCTCTCTCTGGCAACTCTGCAGGCTACAGAAGGCATAAGTGCAGGTCTCCTGGGCTGTAGAAGGCCAAATAGGTGAAACTGGCCTACGGCCAGTCCTTGTTAGCATAGGTCCATACCTCAGCTTTGTTTCCTATTTTTACCCTGTCTGGCATAAAGTTTTGAGATTTCTGGTAAAGAGTATTAGTCTGTCAATAATGCCACATAAGAATTTCATACTTTCTGTTCAGAAAATGCATACTGATGCAAAGCCTGTTCTGTTAACTTTTCAAGTGAATTAGACTAAATTCAAAATTCGACTTTATTTTTGGGCCCCACCCCCCAATTATTTTTGACTTTGTCCATAAATTTTGAGTAAACAGAGGTATGGCTAGGTCAGGTTGCACTTTTCATATCTTGTCAAAACAGATCAAATATTGTGTTTAGCTTTCTTCTATTTAACTGTTTTCCATCCAGAACTTCGCAGTAACCTATATTTCCAGGTTTGCCTTTTGTCTCTATGTATTTTTGGGTACCCTACTGTGTGTACTCTGTGCCTGTCTGTACTTGGGCTTTATGTTGTATAGGTAGGCCTGTTTTGTCTAGCATGCCTTCCGACTGTATCTCATTATAAGGGAAGTTCCTTGCTTTGGATCTTTGTATGTTCCACAGTGAGGGATTTTGACACCCATTCACTGTTAACTTTAACAAATATCCATGTTAAAACTGAATATAATTAATTCATCAAAACCTGAACTCCACCACAAGATCCAGTGACCTATGTAGACCTCTGAGATTTGGGAGGAAAATTTAAGAAAAAAACAAAAACACATCTTACCCACCCAGCCACACCTTTACTTGGGACTTGACTGGACAAACGAGAACAGTTAAGGGGACTTCATTCATTACAGCCGAATGCGCCTCCAGGTGTCTCTGCAGTTACCTCCTACTGCACCTCTAAGCATCAGATATTGCTTGCTTATATTTGCATTTGTAATTCAAAAACCATGCTAAATACAAGGTATCAGAATATTTTATCTTTAAGCATACATGATGGCAAACACAACTGTATTGATATTTGACCTCTGTCAATAAGCTGTGTTTAATCGACTTATAACGGTGTTTTGTTACATTCATTGTATTAACTTGTCCTGGTGAGGGTGATAGTGTTAGCAAGCCAAACAAGCTAGCCATGGCAGTCATCTGGGAGATCACCCGATAATCTCCGTTTACAAACTAGGGAGGGTGGATGGATTTCTCTAGCTCCAGCATCAGTCTCCAGCTCATTGTATGGGTCCTCAGGCTGAAAGGATTTTCGGTTTGCCTATCATATTTGCCATAGGGTTTTCTGCCAGTGAGACAGGCTTTGCACACTCTGAGATCCACCCATACTGCCTAAACTACCTCAGCTGACCTTTCAGCATGAGGGAGCAGTGACTGTACTGAGGTCCTTCAAGATTGCTTAGCTTCTTACTTGTAGAAAGTGAGCCCAAATACCCTACAAAGGAACCTTGTTTTTGCAAGCTTGTATCTGTGATCTAATCTTACTCTGTTACTGCTCAAAGCTTATGATCACAAATGAGGATGTGGGCATAACTTAATTTACCTGCTGGGTTTATATCTCTGCTTGATTCATTGGAGATCATATCATACAAACTTAGTTGCAAAGGTTCATAAATGACAGCTCCGGCATACGACCTTCTTAAAATGTGCGTTATCACTTTTTGTAAGCAAGTGCAAAATTAAAAAGTAGTTTGCAAGGTCAAGTACTTTGCACTCCCTTGTTTGGGGGGGAACCCCCCCTCACTTTCTTTTTGCAAGGTCACAGTATTTTCAGTAAACATCCTTGAACAGATAATGTAATGCCTGTCTCCCTGTGTTTTGTAAGTTGCACTGACTTTATACCACCCAGAACTCCCTTATAAGTGAATGAGTGAGTAAAATTTCACCGTACAAAAAAACGAGCATTGTACCCAAGCAAATCCTAACTGGAGCCAGCAAGACTGAGCCAAGTGTTTGTAAGCCCAGGTAGATTTTTGTCCTACAAGTTTGGTTCTTGCTTCACTCACCAAAGTACAGTGCTGCTCTAACTACACCTATCTAGCAGTTCATATCAGAATCCTGCTCTAACCTTGCTTGACAGCAAGACATAAGCTAAAACTGTTCACCTGATTTTTGTCTCCCTCCCCCCTTGCCTGTGGAAAGTAATCCCTTCTTTTTAAGAGGGAACCATAATTTATGTGGAGTTGGGTGATTTTCACCCCTGCCATCTTGTACTGTATAGACCTCACTAATGTGTAAAGGCAGCAAAGCTGTGACCACCATATGTCCATACTGGATATTGGCCAAATCTTCTTGCAGCTTAATACCTTATCCTTGAAATTCACAAATGGGAGGGTGGATGAGACATCTTGTCAATCCTTGACCCACTTAACTGCTTTGCACGTGTTTTGAGTTAATGCTGAGAATATGAGCACAATACTTTGTTCAGATAAAATAATATGCCTTTGAAAAACAAAATAATGCAGTTATAAAAGTCAGACATACTGGCGTAAAGTTAATTGTGGTGGAATAGAGCTGAAAGGTACAATTTTAAGGTGAAATGATTACCAGGCAAAGATGTCATTTTGGGTATGAAGGTGCCATTAGTGACTGTTTTACAGTAGATAAAAATCCAAAGCAGCCAAGGAAGAGAAGCAAGTCACAGTGGTAAAATGTACCATACAGGATAAGAAGAAAACTCACTGGAGCCACCACGATGGATTAAAACTTTATTTAACGCACACACAAGTGCTTTCAAGCATTAACTCCATCTGCTAGCAAACGCATCGTAAGGGTTATAGTACTCAATACTAGGAATCTAAATCTCAAAATGCAGTCGCTCGAGTCGCTCCTCAAACTGGAGAACATAGACATCTGTGCAGTAACTGACACCTGGTTCAAGGCTCCTGAGAGCACCTCTTCGTTACCACTTTACAATGCATATCGCACCTTTCGGGCCCCCAAATCTGAACCAAAGCCCTAAGGGATGTGATGATTGAACCCCCCAAAGGCAGAGTTGTATCCATCTTCATAAGATACACACACCTCCAGCCTTGTTGCCCAACATAACTCATCAGAAATACTTCAGGTAAGTTAACACTGGACAAAACTGCAGTCCATGTTGTAGCCTGCAACAGATCCCCCACAATGTCCCAGGACTCCTACTCTGCATTCCTGGACACACTGGAAAACTTCCAGCCTAATACCCTTATACTGGGAGACTTTAACTACCCCTCCATTAGTTGGAACAGCTACTCCTGCTCCAACTCTCTTGCCCAACGTTTCTTGGAATTCTTCAACTCCAGTGTCTTGGACCAACTCATCCTCACCCCACTAGGGGAAATGACATTCTTGACCTAATCATTACAAACATGGGGGGACCGCTGCTCTACTCCTATGATAAACCCCTCCTGGTTTGATCTGACCACAAGTTAATCACCATTGATATCCAAATCCCACCCCCAAAAAAGGAAACGGTGAAAAACTTCCCCAAAGCTAACTTTGAGCTTCTAAGGACAGAAGTGGCAAGCCTCACGTCATCCATAGAAATAGGGAATGGGTGAATGGCTGCTGAATCGTACACCAAGGCACTGTATGAGCACCTAAGCAATTGCATAGATGGGGCCATGAAGGAAGCCAATCTGGTGGACCCCTGCCATTAAACTCTACAACAGAAGGAAAAAAACTGTTGCAGAGAAGGGTGAAGTCCGATGACTGGAAAAATTCCCTCGGAAATCTCAGTAAAAAAAACTGAGATCCCTCATCAAATCCACCAAAGCTAGTTACGAAAACAAAATTGCTACAGACACTAAGCACAACCGCAAGGCTTTCTTTAGCTGTGTCAAGAATCTGCATAATATGCAGATTTGCTTGGAGTTGCAGCACAACGGCACCAATTATACTAAACCAACTGACATTGCCAATATCTTGGCAGACAGGTTCAGTGCAACTTTTACTCCCTCCTCACCCCTAAAGGGCCCATCCACATACCGGAAGAATACCAAATCCGTATTATCTCGACTGCACAAGTAAAAAAAAAAAAAAACACAGTAACCAAAGCTAAGAACACAGCTTCCATGGGACCAGATAATATACCGGGTCATGTCCTACACGATTTACAAACTGAACTGACACCACACCCAAGTGCTCTGTTCAACTACAGCCTCAGTTCAGGCTTTGTTCCCGCTGAAAGGCGCACTGCTACAGTCATCCCACTCCACAAAGGAGGTGTGACTACTGACCCTGGGAACTACCACCCTAGTAGCTTGACGAACCTGATCTGTAAGGCTATGGAACGTATTATGGATCTTGTAAGGACATAGGGGACCTTCAAACCCTGGACCCCATGCAGTTTGGGTTTGTGAAAGGAAGATCATGTCTGCTCAATTTGATAGACTTCTTTGAAGCTGTCACCACAGCGGTGGATGAAGGCAAGGCTGTCCACACAGCCTACCTCGATCTAGCCAAAGCCTTTGACACCATCCCACAATCTGGAATCCTTGATGGGCTCCCTAATCCGGTCATTAACCCTTGCATCACTAGCCAGGTTGCAAACTGGCTCACTGACAGAACACGTATGGTGAAAGTAGCTGACTCCAAATCTGACTACTTGGCAGTTACAAGTGGAGTCCTACAAGGGTCAGTTCTGGGTCTTCTCCTGTTTGGTATCTATTTCTCTGAAGTTCAAGCCAAAACCAAGGGACTCTGGTTAATCAAATTCACGGATGACTGCAAACTGGGAGCCATTATTGATTCTCAAGCTGATGTGGACAACCTACAAAAAGGCCTCACTATGACCAACAACTGGTGCCAAAACCATGGCCTTAGGCTAAATGCCAAAAAATGCATAGTCATTCCCTTCGGGAAAAACACGGTACCCACAAACTACCATATTGAAGGGAACCCACTTTCCTCTGAAGGAGTTATAAGGGAGCTAGGGACATGGGTAGATGGCCTCTCCTATGACAGCCACACCAAATCACCACTGTAGTTAGGAAGTCCTTCTATGTGGCACATCTCATCACAAAAGGTTTCTCATCCAGGAAAAAAATTCTCTCTACTCGGCCCTCGTCAGACCCATTATAGAGTACAATGCCCATTTGGCATGTACCTCGCTAGACACTTCCAACAACTGGAGAGGCGACAGAAATTCCTCACTAAGAGGATCTTAGGACTCAAACGTGTGCCTTATGCAGATAGACTTAAACTTTACTCTGACTGATATCGCCTACTTAGAGGCGATCTCTGCTTGACTTACAGAGCCAAGTCTGACCCAGTTTTGCTAGACATGCTTCATGTCAAAAAATCCCAATGCCCTCATGCTACTCGCTCCAAAGACCTCAACCTTATCACCACATTAAACAGAACCTGCTGGAGGGATAGGTTTCTAACCCAAAGGCTACCAATACTCTGGAATAAACTCCCCATTTAAGTCAAGCAGAGCACATCACTGGCCCGAGAGATTTATGAGTGGATGGGAAATAGGAAATTCACCCCGGGGATCACTTCAATTGCACTGCTGGATAGGGGCACAGGGAACTAACATCTGGTAAGCCAGATGACTGGGAATACTATTGGGCTAGGTTGCAGTGGCTCCAGGGACATTAGCCTAGTACTTGTCTATGAACCTATTTGATCTACAAGACAGTTAAAATCAACCATATTTAAAGAAATAGCAACCAATCGGAATCAATAGCAGAACCTACGCCGCTTCAGTAAGGGTTTTAAAGGCATACAAGCATTTAACCCATGTGTATGGTTAGCTTGCAATTCAGCTATCCATTGTAACTCTACCAATTCAGTACTATGTACAATGTCACCCCCTCATACTCACTTGTTGAATATATAATACCATAAACTGAAATCTATGCTCTTTATTTCAGTATGTTGATATAGAGCATTACTTCTCAAACATAATCTGATGTCACTTGTATGTTGCAATATACGTTATTTTAACATTCTGGTAGTCTTCCCAACATAGAATGCTTGGCATGATATGCACTCTGCTAAATACACCACATTGCAGTCTAGATATATACTCCCTGCCTGACAAAGATGTTTATTTTCTTTAATATATTGACATGCCTTGCATTTCTTACATTTAAGTTTCCAACTTCTTCCTGTGTTTTGTGGACTTGTTGGGAAGTATGTTCTTGCATAAAAGCTGCTTCAGAGTTTGGCTGTTAGTATAAGCAAATCTGGGGTGGGGACCTGCTAGTGCTTTCAGCTTGTCATGAGTATGTAAACTCTTCCAGTACTTTTTATCGCCTGGGATATGGCATCTATATCACTATTATAGTGATAATTTATTCTCACAAACTGGTTATTTCTTAGCTTCTGTTCATTAACAATAGTCTCATTGTCAGAATTGCCCAGGTTACATTCAAACCATGGCTTGCCTCTATTCCGTCTCCAATTTTTTGTGCTAGCTATTGCTCTCTCTTAACTCTTTGTTGGACAGCCACGACTAGCAATCATATACTGCATATTATCTAGCTCACTTTCATATATTCAGTGCACAGTCTAGAAAGTCTTAGCCCCTGCCCACTCATTACATTATCAAAAATGTGCCTTGGGTGCATAGATAAGAGACCATTGAAACAACTGTAGTTGCAAACATTATACATAATTTATCTATCCAGTCATTGTCAATTAAGCATCATATGGCTTATTCAAATTCTGCTTCTTAAACCTTGTTCCTTCTCTGCATATATTGCTCCCACAATTCCCATTTTTCCTATGTGGTTTGCTCCTTCCCTTTTTCTAAATATCCCAATTCCAGCTGTATCTCTTACTATATTCACTACTACTAATAAAGTTGGTCTAGACTTTGATTTCCATTTTCTAGTAATTGCTTTTTTGGTAGCCACAATGATTAGACTCGCCAAGGCTTTACTACGTCTAGGCAATTCCGATTCTTGATCATAGCTGAAAAAAATCATCTCCCCAGTCAATCGAATCCGCTCTCCCAGTTTCATCGAAACAGTGGTCTGCAGGGAATCCCTAAAGTCTGCCAGCTCACTACACTCCCAAAAATATGTTCCCAGCCACCTCTTCCTGCTTGTCACACCTCCAACATTTGCTATCCACCCGAGGAAGAATTCTTTGGCGTCTACTTGGAGTATAAAAATACCTATGTAAACACAATCTTCAAGACTTTGCATATATCCCCCATTGTCTCTTTGTGAATTGCTTATCTAGTCTCTTCCCAATCCTTTCTAAGCTCCTCTGATTCTTATAGTTATGCAATATTTTATATGTTCTACTAATTTATTCCTTTTTCTAATGGTAGCTTCTGTTCTAGAGTCTATCAAAAACTCGTACCAGTACTGGTCTTTCAAAGATCCCTCTTTCTTTTTTTTTTTTTCTATACTCCAGTATCGATCCTTGATAGGGAAGGCAGTCTTTAATAACTGCAGTCCAAGTTAACTTTCTCTCTCTTAGTTATTTGCTCCCAGTACCTTGATTCCTTTGCCAGTTTTATCCAATAAATTCCAACCCCCTCTTGCCCTATTATCAATATCCCTAACCACAGTCATCCCTGTTGATTCTTTCCATTCTCGTGCTGGTTTAGTTCTTGGAATACTCCCTGCTATTTTATGAATATAATGCTCTGTATGATTTTTGTTCTCTGCATCCCTTCTCCTCCTCCTATGCCTGCCCTGTGTGTAATAAGATTATACAGACTAAAAACATTTTTAATTGCTTGTATCGTGGTATCTATAGCTATATAACAAAGCTTCCAGGTTCTTAGTTTTTATATTCTCTTCTATTTAGTCTCCTCCCACATATCCTAATTTACGGCTATTATCTTTGTTTTAGCTTCATTAATTTTGTATCCCAAGAAGATTTCAAACTGTCTTAAAATATTCCACAACACTGTAATGCCTCTTTCTGGTTTTATGTATAAATTAATATCCTCTGCAAATAGAGACAGCTTTTCCTGACTACCATAACAATTATATTCTTGAATTTCCAAGTCCATTTTCTTTGCCAGTGGTTCTAAATATAATGCAAACATGGGAGAAAGCTGATAACTTATGCTTGCGTGGAGGTATCGGAGAGGACCCCACCCACTTTCATTTTCGTCTCTGATCCCTCATATATACTCCTAATCAACCTTATAATTGTATCGGAGAAAGCAAATGCTTCCATTGGCCTGGTCATGAAGTCCCAGTCTACTATGTGAAATGCTTTCTCTGCATCAAGACCCACCAATAACAGTGGTGTTTTTTTTTTACTCTTGTTTTACTCTCCGCTTCCCTCAGGGTCATCAGTGTTCTGTTTAATATTGTCAGTTGTTTGCCTCCCCTCCACGAAACCAAACTGATCCATATCTATCAATTTTGGTATCCCTTTTGCCATGCTTTTAGCCATTATAGACCTAAACACTTTATAAGCATGGTTTAGTATTGAAATAGGCCTGTATGAATCTGGATCCAATGGATCTTTACCCCCTTTAGTATTGCCGTTGCCACCGCTTTCTTCTAGGATGCTGGTACTGCTCCTCTTAAAATACTGTTAAAACCTTCCAGATTTTCTCAGTTTTTTTTCCCCACCTTGCTTCCAAACGTCCACAGGAATACCATCTATTCCTGGAGACTTTCCTGTAGATTGGTTTTTATCTCGTCTCTTTCTGTCCTAACTGTTGGTAATTGAGGCTCATCTACCTCTAACCTTGGCATATTTAGTTCATCCATGAACATTTCCATTTGTACCTTTTTCTTGAGTTCGATATTTATCTGCTTTATACAGACTTTCATAAAATTTCCAAAATATTTCATATACTTCACAGGATCACTTGTTACCTTCCTTGATATAGGCTCCCTAAGCTTGCTAATGGCCTTTTCCACTTTTTTGTTGCCTGAGTTGTGATAATTTTTTTATGCTATAGAATTATCAAAAAAACAGTTGCTTAAAAGTAATATTTGTAAACTCTTGCATATTGGCCAGGTAATCCCTTATTTTCTGTTTAGCATTCTGCAGTTACTCCTTTTCTTGTTCTGAGAGATTCCCCATATTTTGCAATACTTTAACACTTGTCAGTCCCTCTAAATAATTCTTACTTCTTAACCATGCCCCCATTTCCACCCTTGTTTTAAACTCCACTTTATTTTTATCCCACTCCCTAGCTATTTTTTTCAAAAGAAATTTATGTTTTCTCTAGTAGCTCCTGAATTCCAAAACCCCTTCTTTTCAACAAATAGGTGGGAAAGCGCCATGGTTTTCATTTTTATTTCATTGCTTTGTATTTTTTTTTAGTCGTGATTGGCGCTTGATCTGAAATAGTTATTGGTTGTATTTTCAAGACCTTCAATTAAATGTCAGTTTCTGGGAGAGAGAAAAATTGGGCTAAGCGAGAGAATTTTTTTATCTTTATCTTTGAGAATATGTAAATTCACTCCAGACTAGTACCGAATAAATGCACATCTTCCATGACAAACATTTTCATAAATTTCTTGAAAAATCTACCCCCCTTTGTTATATTTTCCCCTTCTAGCCCCTCTCCAGACACATCTTCACTATTGCAAACCAAATTCCAGTCTCCACCTATAAGTAACATTCCTGGCTGAAAGCTGATTATTTCTTCCAGAATTTTCTTGAGCTCCATTATAGGAGTTTTAGGTAGAATGTAAATGCATGCTGGTGTAATCTTCCTCCCTTTCCAATAGCTCCTTAGTACTATACGTCTTCATTATCTTTTTTTTTTTCTTTTCTAACTGTTGGAGTTCCTCCTTGGCAATTAATAGAAGTACTCCTCTTTTCCTTTGCCCCAGATATTCCACTGGATAACCGTCCTGAAAACCTTTCTTTGTCAAATTCACATCTTCAGTTCTTTCCAGGTGTCTCCTGTAGCATAGCTATTTGCATTCTACTTCAATATAATTCACTACTCTTTTTTTTATATTCTCCAAGACCATTCAGATTGAAAGACATTACAGAAAGCATCCTTTTCTTGTGTAGCTATTGCCACCAAGCCATTTCTCTCTATCAGATTTTCTTCTACCAAGCCATTTCTCTCTATCAGATTTTCTTCTTGTGATATGCAAACCACACAACTGCTAAGGATACCCTTTTTACCAGGAAAAAGCCTTTAATAATAATCAACTTTCTTTTTCGTGTACGTGCTTTATAATAAACACGTTGCTGGATAATGCTTAGGGTCTTCACCCAGTCATTTCCTTATGGAAGCATGGGGAAAAAGCACACTGATTTGTTTTACTCTAAGCAGACCCTTCCCCTCTCCCCCCTTTTTATTTTGCAGTGCCTACATTTCTTAAAACTGAACAAAGAAAATACAAACTCACCTGTTTATATTAGTATCAATATTGCATTTAAAAAAAAAACTGAGAACTTCAAGTCTAATAGGTTTATCTTTATAGCTCTCCCAGCTGGGAAAACCCCTGATTGCTTTCAGAGAACATTGTCTTAGCTAGTTTCTCTTTTCTTTTTTCCCTCAGCTTCTCTACTTTTTTCCCTCTCTAGTCTTCTTCTACCAGACTCTCTCCAGTTTCTCTTTATCAGATTGTTTCCATGGAAACATGAAGACCAGGTGCAGAATTGTTAATAAGTATACATGTATTTGCTAGAAAAAAAAGCCTCAGAATATTCAGTATTCTTCATTTACTTGCTCTCTCTTAAAACAAATCGATTTTTTAAGGTGCTTAATCCAGTTATTTCCCCATGCAAGAGTGAGAAAAAGCACATTAATTTTAACGTTGTCATGCCTTTTTAAGGCTTTGTTTTTTGTTCGATTGGATTGCCTATTTCTCAAAATCGTACAAGGACAGAAGAAAGGAACAAAGAATAGCGTCTGTTTACAATCCCCATTACACTTTAAAAATAGCAAGCAAAGAAAACCATACACCACAAATACAGTACTATTAAGAAAAGAAAATAGTTTTCTTTACTTGGTTAGCTTTCTCCGCTCCCCAAAGTGTTTCCCTAATATTAATGACATGAAGTAGGGCATATACTTCTGAGTCCACCACAAGTCCAACAAATTTTTGAAAGTCCAATATTTCCAGATTTTCTTCTGTCATAGTTCACAAATATAATTGTTGCATTGTAATCCCACAGTAAATTACTGATTTTATTACGGTTCTCTGCCCAAATCCGGCTTCTGCTTTATTTTCAGCATACTCTTGATTCTTCTATTCAACTCTTGTGCTCTCTTCTATCTCGCCAACATTTACCATTGAAATACTGAAAAAGGTTTCACAGGTAGTCTCTCTGGTCTTTATTACCAGAACAAGAAGAAGCAGAATCTCCTGTTTCACAGCTCCCTTTTTGTTGGACAAACTTTGTATTTCCTCCTTAGCATGCACTTCATCAAAAATGATTTTGTCCCTTCAGGGAAGAATACCTTAAATACAACTTGATGCAGCAGTTTGAATCCCGCACCTGCATCTCGACGTACCCTGAACAGTGGAATGAATTTACTCCTCTGCGTAGTGTACAATGAGTAACCATTCTCAACAAACACTCTGTCTCCCACTTTTAGTATTTTGTCCTCCTGCGACAGTTTTGTCAGAATCAACTCCTTCTGCTGGTAGGATTGCATATTTATTATTAAAAGTCTAGGTTGCTTTCTTATAGCTAGGTTTGGAGCATACACACGGGTGTGCCCTTTCAACTAACAAGTCATGCTGTGGAATACCAGTCCAGTTGCTTATGTGTGCTTTCATAAAATTAATGCAGTCTGTTCCTTCCATTTTCTCTGGTACAGTTGAAAATCTCAGGTTTTCCCTACGTGCTCCGTCTTCTAATTCTGTTAGTTTTTGAAATGTCTTCCTGAGCAATTTCATTTTTGGCCAACCTTTTCTTCATTTTGACCTCTGATTTTTGCAGCTTTATCATCTCATCTGAATATCTGTTTAAAGCTTCCATTTTTTTCAGCCTTTTGTTTGTGTTATACTTGTTAGTGTTTTGTATATTGTAACCAGGTCTATATGCAGTTGTCTTGTCTACCTGTAGGTTACTGGAAATCCTGTTTGAAGGTTGCGTTTCTTTTTGCTGAAAAGCTGCAGAACTTTCCCCAGTTGGTGCTTCTTCCTCACTTCCTTCCTTTTTGTTTGTTTTTTTTTTTTTTTTTTTTTTTTTTAGCTGATTTTTCCAGGTCTTCAGTATTTCTTTACTCCTGGCATCCAGGCAGTGCATTTACTAGCCATTTACTAAAATGTACCCATAAACACAAGTTTACTGGCCTCCTTTGCTGAGTTTCTGTTTTCGCACTGGGAGAGATAGAAACAAGCTGTTACTCAATGTGTAGCCATCTTGGAAATCCTCACTAAGACTTCATCTTGGTGTAATTATGATGTATTTTCTACCTAGAGTTTTGCATAATAAAATTTATTTCTAGTGACATGGTTTAGAGTTGATTTGTCCATAAGAAGTAGCACTGGAAGAGAAATTATGATTTGACAGTGTAAGAAGTTGCAGTAGTATAGGAATTGTGGTTAGCAGATGAGAAGAGTAGTGCCAAGAATGGAGGAAGTGTGGACTGAGAGTTATAACTATCTGGAGATAAAGCTGCAGTGAATATATGTTTTTGCATGTTGGCTTTTGAATGTTGGAGGAAACTTAGAATGGTGTGTTCATAAATGATTATTAAGCTAGCTGTTCTTGGGGGGGGGGGGGTGCAGCATTTCAAGCCTAGCCAGTTTTCATTTTTCTGCTCAAAATACCATATCCCATCTGATTCTAGATTGGCCTTACCATCCCATGGTTGGTTTAATTGTATATTACCCCTAATGAGAACAGCTGGAATCAGAAGCGTAGCTGGCCTTCCAGTACCACAAACCAGTGCCCCATCCCCTCAACTCTTCAGGTAAAGAGCAAAAAAAAAAAAAAAAAAAGCCATTTCACTGAAGTAAGCTGATCTCTACATTTTATAGAGTGACTTGTTACGGTCAGATCCACCCCCCCCCCATCTTGGGGGGAATTTCACTGTATTAAGCTGATCTGTTCATTTTTAGATGTCTGTTTAATACAGTTAGATCCACAACCCCCCCCCCAGCACTTTCGTTCAGAAACTGCTGTTCCTTCTACTGGCACACCAGCCAGGTGGCCAGATGCGCATGACACCTTGTCCTCCCCCCACCTTCCTGCCCCAGCCATTCAGGTCCTGTTTCTTTGCCCTACCCCTGATTCTTCTTCCACTCCGCACATATATCTATAAAAAAATTTGGTTTTGTAGCAAGCAGTGTGCTACACTTTAAATGTGGTAACAGTTGCTACAGTTTAGACCACACACTGAGTGCTGCCATACTCTCGCAAATGCAGTATCGCCTTTTAAAAGCTGGTATCACACTAAAGAGAGAGCGTGATCATGAAGAAGGAAGGCTGATTGCACCCTGGGCAGCTACCCGTCTTGCCCTGCCCTAGCTACGCTTCTGACTAGGATCACACCATAGTCTATGTTCAGCAATTATGGTAAAGACTTAAAATACATAGTATTCCTAAGAATTCTTTCTCAAGGTTGTTGTTGTCTTTCGGCTTTTCCCAGTTAGGGGTCGCCACAGTGGAACTCCGGTCCGCTAATGATTGGCAGTAGATTTTCACGAACGTCGAGGTGCCAGCTCGACGTTCAACCTTCAACGAAGGCACGCCCATTTACGCATGTCTTTTGAATGCCCACCCAACCGCGGGGAGGACATGCAGACTCCACACAGAAGGCACTCCCCGCACTCCAGCCGAGAGTCGAACAGGAAAACCTCTTGCTGTGAGGCAACAACGCTACCGCTACACCACCGCGGTCTTTTTTATTGACATGTTGACAACTGAAGCCTTGTACTGTAGTTTTAATTGTGAATCCCAAAATGTTGGACTGGACATGCTCTTCCAGGTCTGTGCAATGTCAGAGATGTATTCTGTGCAATGTCAGAGATGTATTATATCTAACGCATTTGTGTGCTGCATACATAATATACGTATACAGGTCTGTGTGTATGTAATATATATATATATATATATATATACACACACACGTGTGTGTGTGTGTGTGTGTGTGTGTGTGTGTGTGTGTGTGTGTGTATGTGTATGTATGTATGTATGTATATATATATATATATATATATATATATATATATATATATATATATATATATATATAAAATGTATAGTGTGTGTATTTTGGACACAGTAGAAGAGTCTTTTGGGTTCTGTTCAAGCAACTTTATTATATACAAACACATCACGATAGAAGTTTACTGACTTTAACTTAAGTAACTTGTATACAAACTACTGCAGTCATACATGCTCACTCTCAAAATGGCACTGGAAATAGCATGTGCCTGGTATTTATTTATATGTGCACACTCAGGTTTGGCATGCTTCTTAAAGCTACAGCACATGTAATTGTATCTACATCCTCCCTCTTTGAGAAATAGATCATGCAATGTTATGAATCTAGAGTAGAACCTCCATAGTTGACCACCTCCTTAAGTTGACCTAATTTTCATAGACCAGACATGCACCACATGTACTCAGTGGAAGACCAACCTCTCTATATTGACCCACCTGGATTGTGAGACACTATTTTACCTTCTAACTTTACCAGTTGAGTCCACTCTACACCAAGGTGTAAAAGGTGTGGGTTTTGCCCCTTAGTTGTATTGCTTTTCATTAGTATAAGTTCTTTCTTCATGTTTTATTATTACCAAGTGTTGGATTAGGTCTAACATCCTGTTTGTCACGTGTTGCTGAAGATTTTTTCAACGTGAAGGACTGGTCTGAATTGTAGGTACATCCTACAATTGCTGCAAAATTTTACAGTTAATCAAGACATGATGGCCCAAAGAAATAACTCAGAGCTAACATTGAAGGAAAAGGTTGCTCTTCTGCATTTTCTGGAAAGCAGCAGCCAAAGAAAGATGGCAGAACATTTTGGTGTTAGCAGGACTACAGTTGGCAACATCCAAAAACATGAACATGAGCACTTGGAGAAAGATGGTAAGAAAAGTGGAGACCTACAGCGGAAAAGCAGGAAAACTTTCCACGAAGTCAATAAAGCCACATTAAGCTGGTTCAAAGAAATGACTGCAGTTAATGCCCAGGCCAATGATCCAAGAAGTTGCTAAAAATATTCACACGGGAATTCGGGGTGGCACATTTCCAAGCATCAAGTGGTTGGCTTGAGAAATTTAAACTGTGACATCAGATCTCAGAGGGTCTTGTGTGGTGAATCCAATGATGATTAAGGCATGGTGGTGCAGTGGTTGCATTGTCACCTCACAGCTAGAGGTTCTCTGGTTCGATTCTTGGCTGGGGTGCCTTCTTTGCGAAGTCTGCATGTCCTCCATGTAGGTTTTCTCTAGGTGCTCCAGTTGCATCCTACATTACAAAGAAATGCTTCTGGAGCGTTTCTCCTTAGGCCTTTGCTGAAAATTGGCTTTGTTCCAAGTCGGACTTTCCCAGTAAACAAGTGTTAGATAAATATTTAATAAAGTTCCAGTAGAAGTTTTGGGAGTTCATGAAAAAGTTCCCGGACTTCACAAGAGGTGTTAAAGATAACTACGTCTTTAATGCTGACTAGTGCAGACCCTCCCCCCCCCAATATGGTGATGCTTGACAGGAGCCTTGACATGAAGGGTGATAAATGTAAGTGTGGAAAACTTTCCAAAAAATGTTTTACAGTTCTACTTTGCACTAGCTCAACCGTCGAGAAACTAAAGCCCTTGGTGATTGGTAAATTGGCAAAGCCACTTGCATTCAAGACCCTGACACTCTAAGACCTCCCCAACACTTGGACATCAAATAAATGCGCATGGATAACTGGTGCCCTATTTGAGGAGTGGGTACGGGGTATCGACTGAAATTAAGAAACTGCTCCATTCTACTGACAGACAACTGTCTTGGCCACCTGCAAGTGAATCATCTCACAAACGCGACACTGAAATTTCTAGCTGCAAACATGACCTCAGAAATCCAACCTCTTGACCAAAGCACGATACAGAAGTGTTTCTACAAATTTGGATTTGTCACAACCAAAGAGCATGATGTTTTGGCCCCAGACAGACGTCTCCCATGGCAAAATTCGAAGGTGTAGTTTTCTTGCAGTGGATGATGACCTGTAATGAACCTGACCCAGAAGTAATTTTCCAAGTGATAGTGACCGAAGTACAGACCAGCGTAAAAGTGTATGAAGCAGCTGATGGAAGTGGAAGGAGCAAGTGAGGATGGCACAGAAATTGCAGAGACTCCAAATGAAGAGTATGTCAGGCATCTGATAATGCAGGTGAAGTCATATGCTGTGGAAAAATGCCCAGGTATGCTGAGTAGTGTAGTCAATGTTGTGTTTTCTCCACTTACCTTTGTAATAAGAAACAGACCAAGATTGACTTTTTTCCCACTTCAGAATGCATGATTAAATCCTGAGATAACAGTATCCTATAAAAATCCATACATTATGTATGATTTTACTGTGTTATGATTATATATGATTCTCTAATAAAAGCTGCATGAGAATGTAAAGTACATGTACATATCGGTATAGTAGGCCTAATTCCTTATGTTGACCACCTGTCTATGTTGACAATTTTACAGTCCCTTGGGTGGTCAGCTTGGTGTTTCTACTGTATTTGACATGCACATATCACAGGTAGTTCCTTGTCATATGTTTTATACAAGATTGGGTATGTATGTGTGTCTGTATAATATAGATACAAATATATAGATATGTACACATTTGAGACCATGTTGATGCATATTTCACACTGGGACTGGATATTTGACCATATTGTAACATCTTCAGGAATAGAATCAGAGGTTGAAACACTCTCTGCGATTGAAACAATGTTTGGTTCGCTCTGAGATCTAGCGTTTGACTCTCGGGAACAGTGGTGCGATGATGATTCTGGTATGGCAAGAATATGCCTGCAGTTTCTCCTGTATTCCACATCCTGGGATTCTCCAAAGTATGCTCTCGGCTCGGCACATATACCTGTAACTTGACCAATCTGGACGAAACCTTTTAATGTTTGTATTCTCTGATGTCCTTCAAGAATGCAACTGCAGTCATAACATATGGGTTGTCCTGCCTCAGGCAGCCCTCGGTCGGCCGGATTCCAAAGTCTGGGTCCGACGTCGGCTGATGTCGCATTTCTTTCCGTCAGAGCGGCTGGAGTATATAAGCATCAGCCGACGCCATCTTCTTCAGTCTTTCTTGCCGCGCGGTGCCCGAAGCAGAAGCAGTTTGCAAGTGCCGGTCGGTCAGCTCCTGTATTCTTCGAAACCGAAGACATCAAAAAAGCTAAGTACCCCGTTGGGGACCCTTTCTTGCCTCAGCCGATGTCAGAATTAACTGAAAAAGTAAATAATTGTTTGACTTGTGGTAAACAAATACCTGATAAGGATTTCCATTCTTACTGCCTCCCTTGCCTTGGCCCAGACCACGACGTCTCGGCCTGTGCCGCCTGTACTCGCTTCAATAAGCGCACTGTCAGGAGACGGGCGGAGTTCGCTGAAGACTTTTTGGCGAAAAGTTTGCTTACATTATGCCGTCGGAACAACCGGCTACACATATTTCTAAAAAACGGAAAGACCGGGACCGACCTCCTCGGCCCGCGACTTCCTCCGACTCCATGCCAAAACTTACCGCGAGTGCCCCGGATCCCTCTGAGGCAGTTATTCCACCGCTTGGAACCGAAGACACTGCACTACTGATACCTCCGACACTGGAGGCCACACCGACGTCAATTATTGATTTTCCTCTGGATACTGTAACCGAGGAAATGCCAGAGACCATTGCTGTGGATAAGGTTACCCCTGCACGTTGGGCTGTCAGGCCTCCCATGTCTGTCTGTCAAGGCCTACACACGTGCTAAGGCAACAAGCCAGGCCAAGCATCACTCTGCTAAAACCTTGCCTCAGCCCAACCCTGAAGCTCAAATCATGTCCTTGGCCGCAGATCTAATTTCTATGATCAGAGGCTCCCAGGCCCATCCTGAGAGAGGATCCCAGCCTCCTCCTGATAAGAGGCCCAGGGTTGAACCACCTGACCCCCTTTCTTCAGATGAAGATTCTGGGGACTCTGTGCTTTCCGAATCCCAGGAACCCCCTTTTCAGACCTTCGAGGATTCGGATGCAGAGGACTCCATTCCTTCGGCCTCTCCTCCTGAGGATATTTCTTTTGGGGAAGTTCTGCATTCCATGAGGGAGCATTTCCAGTGGCAAGGTCAGGAATTTTCTGATTCCAGGAAGCGCCTTCGAACTTTCCTTAAAAAGCCA
This sequence comes from Protopterus annectens, assembly GCF_019279795.1. Classification (NCBI taxonomy): domain Eukaryota; kingdom Metazoa; phylum Chordata; order Ceratodontiformes; family Protopteridae; genus Protopterus; species Protopterus annectens. Next base: position 1,151,815,612 of record NC_056731.1, read on the forward strand.
CAACACAGACCCTTAGCTATTCCTCCTGTGCTTGATGTGTTGGATGACCTTTACTCTGACTCCAGTGCTACCCCCTGATTCTCTGCCCCCGGCTCCTGTCAAGCCTGACCGATACTATAGGGTCCCTGAAACCCATTCTCATTTCTTTAGGGCCCATGCTGTAGACTTAGAAACTATTTCCCAGGGGCCTAAGGGGGTTTCTGCTACCACTTCCAAAAATCCTTTGCCTTCCGACAGAGAGGCAAGGTCCTTGGAGAGATGGGGGAAGAAGGTTTACACCTCTACTACCTTAACTATGAGAGCTCTCAATTGTCTGTTTCATATGTTTCAATATCAGGATTCCCTGTTGGATGATTTACAGAAAAAATTAGCCTCTCCTTACCCTTTAGATAGGAAGTCTTTACAGGAGGCTGTCCATAACTCTCAGCAGGTTAGTAATCATTTTCTGCAGTGTGGATATGATGCATTGGAAGCTTCATGTAGGGCAGCTATGACAGGAGCGGTCATTCGTAGACATGCATGGTTAAAAGTGCAACCCTTACCGGATCATGTTAAGGCAAAGCTACTGGATGCTCCCTTGGAAAAGAACAAACTTTTTGGTGATAATGCTAAAGATGTGTTAAAGACCATTGAAGAAAAAGCCAAGTCAGTTCAGACAGTCAAAGATTTTCTCCAGGTTCAGCAGGAACTGGCGGTCTAAAAACTGGTCATTCCCAAATCCTGAAAAATTTCAAAGGGGCAAGAACAGGCATGCCCATGGCAGAGGGCAATATAGAGGATCCTACAGGGGACGCCAATGGCAACCAACAAACCAAAGAGAGGTGACACAGGGGTTTCCCCTGCCACTCTGGGACAATCTCAATGACTTGACTCTAACTTCAACGACCAAGGAGCAAAAACAAGCCCCTTTGGGAGGAAAGTTATGTCTGTTCTCAGAAAATTGGCACAAACTGATGAAAAGACAAATGGGTATTGGACATTAGATCATGGTTACAGGTTCTATTTTCATACCTTACCAAGAAAACAAGGCATGCCAAATCTTCCACAAAATCAAAAGGCAGAGGCTATCAAGCAAATTTCTCTGCTGGCTCAGATCAAAGCAATAGAAAAAGTGCCTCGACAAGAACAAGGTCAGGGGTTTTACTCAAGACTGTTCCTTGTTCCAAGAAAACAAAATCAATGGAGACCGATACTGGACTTGTCCACTTTAAACACTTTTCTCATAGTACCAAAGTTCAAAATGCTGACCTTACAGCAGCTCCTTCCCATGCTGGGCAAGGGGTCTTGGCTGATTACTCTGGACCTCAAGGAGGCATACCTGCATGTCCCTATCAGACACAGCTGCAGAAGATACCTCAGATTTCTTGCAGGGCCAGAGCATTTATTTGCCTTTTTGGCTTATCTACTGCGCCCAGAGTATTCACGAAATGCCTGGCATCAGTAATTGCTCATTGCAGACTCCAGGGGATTCAAATCTACCCCTACCTGGACGATTGCCTCATACAAGCGGACAACGAACTAACCTCGACACAAAACTTGAATTATGTCATACACTTGCTACAGGCTTTGGGATACACAGTCAACTTACAAAAGTCAAGACTTCTACCATCCCAGCAAATAATTTTTTAGGAGCCAAACTAGACACAGCCTCTCAAATGGCCTACTTGACAGAAGACAAGCAAGAGCAGTTAACTCATTACTTCAAAAGTTTAGCAAACCTCTCCCAGATGACTGCAAGGAGATTCCTACAGGCCCTGGGGTTCATGGCATCTTGCATTCTCCTGGTCCCACTAGCAAGACTACACATGAGAAAACTTCAATGGTATCTAAAGAGCTTATGGTCTCAGCACAACAACAACCTAGAAGCAATTGTCCCACTCATTCCATGTCTTCAAAAGGAATTTCTATGGTGGGCTTCAGCAAGTCAGTCAAATACAGGCATGCCGTTCAAAAAACCTCAGACAACACAGACCATTACCACAGACCATGGATGGGGGGTGCACATGGAAGGCAGATGTATTCAAGGACAATGGAACCCAAAGGAAGAACATCTGCATATCAACCAAAAAGAAATGCTGGCAGTAATGCATGCCATCGAGGCCTTTGGACATCAACTTCATCAAGGCCACCTTCTAATAAGGACAGACAACACCACTGTGATGTGGTACATAAACAAGCAGGGAGGTACTCACTCTTACCCCCTTTGCAGGCTAACAATGAATCTTTGGGAAAAATCACTGAGTCTGAACATACAGCTACAGTCCCAATTTTTTCCAGGCAGAGACAATGTTCTGGCGGACAGTCTAAGCAGGAATTTCCTAGACCCACACGAATGGAGGTTGCATCCAGACATCTTTGCACAACTAACCTCGGCATGGGGCAGGCCAGACGTAGACCTATTTGCCTCCCAACTCAGTCATCCGCTACAAAAGTTCTGCTCAAGGACAAATCATCCACAAGCATGGAAGATAGATGCTCTCTCATTCAACTGGAGCTCCCTAGTCATCTATGCATTTCCACCTCTGCCACTGATGACCACAGTGTTACTAAAGATCAAAGCAGAGCAGCCAAAGGGAATCCTAATAGCTCCGAACTGGCCGAGACAACACTGGTACCCACTACTACGGAGCATATGTCACAACAAACCGTGGGCCCTTCCCAAATGGCCTCAACTGTTGACTCAACACAACTTCAGGACAGCTCATCCCAACCTCCAGACTCTACAGCTAACAGCTTGGAAGATCACATAAATAACCTCAATTTATCTCTCTCCAAGGAAGTTCAGCGGATACTAACAGAAGCCCGCAGACCATCCACCAGAAGGGCTTACTCAGCCAAATGGAAGCGCTTCAGCATTTGGAATACCAACAAGGGTCAAGATGCATCAGTACTGAGCATTCCACTACTTGGCAGAATTGCTAAATAAGGGACTTTCATACTCTTCCATAAAAATACATGCTTCAGCTATCTCCGCTAGATACAACACTGACCCACCTGTGTTCTCACATTCTTTGCTAAGGCAATTTCTTAGAGGGATCAAGAATATAAAACCTCCAAGAAAGGCACCAGTACCAGCTTGGGATCTCAATTTTGTGTTAGAAAAATTGACTCTACCTCCCTTCGAGCCAGCAGCTTCAGCAGATTTACAATTTCTGTCCTGGAAGACAGCTTTCCTGCTGGCCATTACCTCAGCTAGAAGGGTTTCAGAATTACAGGCACTAATGGCAATACCACCCTTCATAATCTTCCACCGAGACAGGGTCTCCTTACGAACCAATCCTTCCTTTCTGCCAAAAGTGGTATCTAGGGTCTCTCTCTAAATCAGGCAATTCACCTGCCTACTTTCTTCCCCAATCCTGAAAACAAAGGGGAAAGACTGTTGCATACCTTGGACATACATAGACAACTTCGCTACTATCTAGACAAAACCAAGATCAGTAGGAAGTCTGACCAGCTATTTGTAGCTTACGCTCCTGGAGTACAGGGAAAAGCAATTTCCAAACAGACAATTTCAAAATGGATTGGACATTGCATCAGATATTGTTATTCCTTCCATGGAAAGAGTGTGCCAGCCAATATCAGACCACACTCTACCAGAGCTACAGCCACCTCCACAGCCTTCTTAAGAGGGGTGCCTACAAAGGATATTCTAGAAGCTGCTACATGGAGCTCCGTGCATACATTTTCCAAACACTACAACCTCCCCTTTTTTTTTTTCAGATCCAGAGCAGGCTTTGCTTCAGCAGTCCTGCAGGGATTGCTAGCTACACCATCCTTTTCCTAGAGAATACCACCTCCCCCAGCTAAGCTATGGTATTCAACCCATATGTTATGACTGCAGTTGCATTCTTGAAGGACATAGTACAGTTTTGTACCTACCATAAATGTAGATGTCCGATAGATATGCAACTGCAGTCGGGTTTTCCCTCCCTCCTTCCCCTCTATGCCTTGGGTCCACTCCTCTCCCTGTTATTCTTAGCTGGGGATATCTGTTATGGTGTATCTGTTTATTGCTTACTTATTTGTCTGGAAACCTATTTTTGTTTTAGAAATTTGATTTTAACCTTCCTTGGAGGGCACCTGGCATCTGGGGCAAGAAACACTGAAGAAGATGGCGTCGGCTGATGCTTATATACTCCAGCCGTTCTGACGTCTGAGAGAAATGCGACATCAGCCGACGTCTGACCCAGACTTTGGAATCCGGCCGACCGAGAGCTGCCTGAGGCAGGACAACCCATATGTTATGACTGCAGTTGCATATCTATTGGACATCTACATTTATGGTAGGTACAAAACTGTACTTTTCTCCTTCCCTCAACAGACGAAATCTGCTCAGTTTATCATAACTGGACTTCTGGATAAGAATGCTTCTTGAATAATTGAGCCTTGATACTTTAGTTGTTAGCTTTAGGCCACGATAAACTGGAGCTAATAGCGTCATTCTGGTCTGCCTGGATAGAAGTGTTTGAGCAGATGAGCCAAGAATATCATCACTGAGATTAAATATAGTCAAAATGACATCTGTATTGTCCCACTTTGACCTTTCAAGTAATTGCTTTGCACTCTGCACTGCACATTCAGCTAGCCAGTTTGTCGATATTCAGGACTGCTAGTAACATGTACAAAGTCTCATTCTCTTGCAAATTTCTGAAACAATTTACTAGTAAATTGAGTACTATTGTCGGAAATAATTTTGTGTGGACTACCGTGGCCTGAGAAATGATGTTTCAACTTGGTAATAACAGTAGTGGATGCTAGGTTGGGTAGCAAGTCATTCTCAAACCAATTTTGAGTAAGAGTCTACAAATACTAAGTAATGTTGATTGTTTTACTTGAAGATGTCAGTGGCTACTGTTCACCAAGGTAATTTAGGAACTTGACAGGTAATTTAGGAACTTGACTGTGCTGAAGTGGTTCTCTTCACAAATGCGGTCTAGTACTGTTGCATACTGAACAAGAAAGTATTGCATCAATGTCCTTCAGTAATGAAGGCCAAAATACTAGTTCTCTTGCTATTCTGTTAGTGGATGTGGAACCTGGATGACCATGATGCAAAATTTAGATATATTGTTGTAAGGAAGCCGGAACAACAATTTTTGGACCTTTGAAAAATACCATCTTCATCAACGTTTCATCTCTGTAAGGAAAATAGGTTTGCACTTCAGGTGGTACACTAGATTGTTTTGATGGCCCTCCAACATTTTATGTAGTGATTTTTGAGCTTTTGCAAAACTGATCAGTCTTTGTGTGATCTCTCAACTCATCGAGCCTAGTGGTAGAAAAATTACGCACTGCCATCACGTCAGTCAAAATTTTCTGCTTCAAGCTGTTCCATCATATTTCTGGGTGATCTGGATAAGGTATCAGAGTAGATGTTCTTTGTGTTTCACTGTTGCAGTCTTCACACTTAAGGTGGTAAGCTGCCACCTTATGGAAAAAGCTCACAATGAGTTATTTACTCCACTCCCTGCTCAATTGCTTGTGCCCCTAGGAGGAAAACTTGCCCTTCATGCAAAAAACTGGATTCCCATCATTCAGGACCGGTTGATCCTCAACATTGTATCCCAGGGGTACAAATTTTATTTCCATTAACTGCCAACCCCAAACGGTTTCCAGACCTTCCTCCAAACCAGTGGGCAGAGACTCAAAACCAAGTACTTTCCCTACTCAATATCAGAGCTATTCAGCCGGTTCCAGTAGAACAGAGGGGTCAAGGATTCTACTCCAGACTCTCTTTCTGGTACCCAGGAAAGAGGGCTCTTAGCACCCAGTCCTGGATCTTTCCATTCTCTCCACCTTCCTGGTGGTACCAAAATTCAAAATGCTTACCCTGCAACAGCTTCTTCCTATGCTAGCCAAGGATGACTGGTTAGTCACCCTAGACTTAAAGAAGCCTATCTGCATATCCCCATAAGGGAATCATGCAGGTCTACCGCTTTCACCTTTACCATAAAATCAAACAATGGCACAATAATCTTCCCTGACCCCTCTACAAAACTATTGGGTGTCATCATAGACAATAATTTAAAATTTGACCTACATGTTAACCAAACTATCAAAACCATCAATAAAAAACTAGGGTCATGTTACAGAATAAAAGCCTTCCTAACCCCTCCAGCTAAAATTGCCATAGCTCGCTCTCACCTTTTTTCAACCCTTCTGTATGCATCCCCTCTACTCTCGAATTTAAACAAGACTGTCCTTAAACTGTCAATTTGCTACAACCACGTTGCCAGGTTTTCCACTGGGCTGCCTTTTAGGACACATCATTGCATCAATCTAAATCAGCTTGGGTGGCTTGAACTACCCAGCCTAGTCCAGTATAACCAACTGATTATGGCCTATAAAATCCTCTATAATCCGGACAATACTCCTGTACTTAAAAATATTATCACCCCCCCTATAACAATCCTAGGCCACTTCGATCCTCTAACAAACTACTAATTCAGACTAGCAAAATTAATAACACAGCCGGTGATTCTCTCTTTGCAAGCTCTGCAAGTAGATCCTGGAACTCTCTTCCAGCTGATATTACCTTACGTTCCACCTTGGGTCAATTTAAAACTAGACTCAAACAACATTTGTCCCTTAACTGGCTATGTCAATGTATCAAGCCTGGCTAACTCTCTCTTGAATGTGTAAAAATCTGCTAACCAGTTTACTGTGTAATTTAATTTAATCCTGACTTGCGCTCATGATTAACTGTAACCTGTGGAACTTGTTTAATTTGCTTACTTACTGTAATCTCTATAAATAGTCTGTTTGTACTATGTAATGCTGGTATTATGTAATGCTGTATCTGCTTACCCTTGGAGCTTCTTTCCCCGGGCCTCCACTGAAAATGGACATGCATCCAGTCGGACTATCCCGGTCAACAAATGTAAAATAAAAATCAAAGTATCTACGTTTCAGGGCAGGGTCTCTGCTTTATCAGTTCTCTGCACTTCCCTTTGGCTTATCTACTGCGCCCAGAATATTCACAAAATGATTGGCTCCAGCCATTGCATACTGCAGGCAGAGAAATATCCAACTTTACCTATACTTAGATGACTACCTGATTCAGGCGGACAGGCAGCAATTGCTGCTGCAGCACCTGACATTTGTGAAAAACCTTCTCCCTTCCGTGGGGTACACCATCAACGAAAAGAAATCAAAAGTTGTACCCAGTCAAAAGATTATTTCTTGGCGCAAGCTTGGACTCAACTTCCCATATGGCATTTCTCACCTCAGAAAAACAAGTCTATCTGACAACTACTTCAAATGGCCACCAGAACCCAGCTATCTGCAAGAAAAATACTGCAAGCCCTAGAGTTCATGGCCTCATGTATATTGCTGATTCCATATGCAAGACTGCATATGAGGAAACTCCAGTGGTACTTAGTCTTTGGTGCCAACATTCTCCGGACCTGTCATTCCTATCATACCCTGTCTAAGGACAGAGTGCCTCTGGTGGACAGAAGCATGCAACCACAACAAGGGACTGCCATTTATTCAACCCCAAGCCACCCAGACCCTAACCACAGACTTATCAGACTATGCCTGGGGAGCACACATGGACGGAAAATGTATTCAGGGCCACTGGAGCCCAAGTGACATTCATCTGCACATCAACCAAATCGAGATGCTACCTGTACAGAATGGCCTGACAGCTTTCAGATCCCTAATCTTTCCAGAACAACTGCTAATAAAAACAGACACCACCACAGTTATGTGGTACATCAACAAGCAGGGGGGAACCCATTCCTACCCACTCTGCAAGCTAGCCATGGCCCTGTAGAACACTGCCTTGGACATTCAAGTCCATCTGCAAGGAACACGGCCTTGGACATTTAAGTCAATCTGCAAGCTCCAATTCCTGCTAGGCAAACCAAACTTACTGGCAGACGACTTGAGCAGAAATCTCCTAGACCCACACGAGTGGCAACTGGAGCACAGCACCTTCAACCTTCTGATTCAGAAATCGGGGGCCCCAGAGGTGGATCTCTTTGCCTCCCCCTACAACCACCAGCTCAGCAAATTCTGAACCAGGAATCCTCACAGCAGAGCCTGGAAAGTGTATGCCCTATCTTTTCAGTGGGTAAATATCTCAATCTATGCTCCCCCCCCCCCTCTGCCCCTCCTTTTAAGCATATTACTCGAGATAAAGCAGGATAGACAAAGGACAATCCTGACTGTCCCGGACTGGCCATGCCAGCACTTGTACCCACTCCTGCATAGCCTGACATTGGTGCCACCCTGGCACCTAAACCAGAATCCAACCCTCTTCTCTCAGCAGGAGGGACAGATTCTGCATCCGCAACTGCAAACCCTAAATCTTCCAGCCTGACTTATTCCTTGAATTCTCCCCCAGCAACCTTAAGCAAACAGATGCTGGACGTCATTCCTGAAGCCAGAAGACCCAGTACAAGAAAAGCCTATGCTGATAAGTGGAAAAGGTTCTGCTCATGGATTCATTCTAAGGGAGAGGACACAGCACTGCCCTCTCAGCCTCTTATCCTGGATTACCTAGCAGATCTACTCCACAAAGGCCTGTCCATCTCCTCTATTAAGATACATGCCTCTGCCATTTCTGCTCATTACAAAACTGAGCCACCTCACTTCTTGCACCCTCTTATCAGACAGTTCTTGAGAGGGGCAAACAACTTTAAGGCCACCAAGGAGAGTACCCACCCCTGCTTGGGACCTTAACTTTGTACTGGAAGTCTCATGCCCCCCCCCCCCCCGAACCTGCTGCATCAGCAGACTTAAAATTAATCTCTTGGAAAACCGCCTTGTTTCTAGCCATCACTTCAGCTAGAAGAGTGTCTGAGCTACAAGCACTCATGGCTGTGGAACCCTTCATTATTTTCCATGCTGACAGGGTTTCCCTCAGGACTAACCCTTCCTTTATGCTCAGAGTGGTGTCCAGTGTGGCTCTCAATCCATCCATTTGCCAGCCTTCTTCCCCTAATCCTCAAAATAAAGGGGAAAGGATCCTGCACTCCTTGGACGTGCACAGACAACTCAGATACTACCTTGATAGGACTGAGCCCTTCAGAAAATCTGACCAGATGTTCATCATGTTTCACTGTTGCAGTCATTACACTTGGGTTATCCTGCTGGCAGGCTACACTTAGTCGGCCTGAATTCCAAAGTCCTGGTCTGGCGTCGGTTGCTGTCGCCTCTTCCCTGACGTCGGTGCACCAGGGGTATTTAAGATGCAGCCGACACCATTTTCTTAAGTCTTTCTTGCCGCGCGGTGCCCGAAGCAAAAGCAGTTCGCAAGTGCCGATCGGCCGACTCCTGAGATTTTAGAAATCGAATCTATTAACTGGGCGGCTCAGTGGTGCAGCGGTTAATGCTGTCACCTCACAGCAAGAGGTTCTCCGGTTCGATTCTCTGCTGGGGTGCCTTCTGTGTGGAATTTGCATGTTCTCCCTGCGTTCGCGTGGGTTTCCTCCGGGTACTCCGGTTTCTTCCCACATTCTAAAGACATACTTCTGGAGCATTTCTCCCCAGACCTCTGCTGAAAACGGGATCTGTGGAACCTAGTCGGACTTTCCCGGTCAACAAATGTTAAATAAAATAAAAATAAAATTTCAGATCCGAAGTCTTCAGTAAAGCTAAGTACCCCGTTGTGGCAACTTCTTTTTTCTTGTTCCAGACCGATGTCAGAAAAAGTTAACAATTGTATTTCTTGTGGGAAGCAAATACCTCATAAGGATTTTCATTCTTACTGTATTCCTTGCCTAGGCCCTGACCATGACGTTGCTAGTTGTCGGTTTTGTGCTAGATTTAACCAACGCACTATTAAGCGTCGGTACGATTTTGCATTTCATTACTTTGGCCGAAGGTTTAATTATATAATGCCGTTGGAACAGCCGACGACCGGAGTTCATAAAAAGCGCAAGGAAAAAGAAAAGGACAGGCATCCAGGGTCCAAAACCGACGAAGCCTCCGCTAGGCCAGTCGCCGGTTCTCAGTGAGGCACTTTCGCAGCCCTTGACACCCGCTACCTCAGAGCCACAGGCCACTTCGACTCCCACGTGGAGACAACTAGGCCTCTGGATACTCAAGGTATTGGGCCTTCGGAAACTATTCCCTCAATAGGTCCGGAGCTGCTGACCAGGCATCGGCTTTTGAGGGAGTTTTCAGGCCAACACAGTTGTACATCAAGCCAACTTCAGCTTCCAAGACAAAGACCAAAACAGCTTTAAAGACAAAGAAACAAGTACAGCATTCTCCTGGACAGACTTCCATGCCTAAGAAACAGATGCTCAAAATGGCCGAAGACCTAATTACTTTGATAAGGGGTTCCCATCCCCCTCCTGATAAGAGGGGTTCCCATCCCCCTCCTGATAAGAGGCCTAGGCAAGACACTGAATGTGATTCTGCTGATCAGGTTTCAATTTCTTCTGATTCCTCCTCAGAACAGGGATACTCTCTTCCTCCCTATGAGGATTCTGATGCTGAAGAATCTATCCCTTCAGCCTCTCCTCCTGAAGACTATTCTTTTGGGGAGACCCTGCATACCATGAGGGAGCATTTTCACTGGGAGAGCCAAGATTACTTGGAATCTAAGAAAATTCGGCTCAGAGATTTTCTTTTACTTCCTCGGCACAGACCTCTGGCTATTCCACCTGTACTAGATATTGTAGATGTATTTTCAGAGTCCGGCCTGTCTCCTGACACTCTACCCCCTGCACCCGTTAAGCCAGACAGGTACTACAGGGTTCCAGATTCGCATAAATTTCTATATAAAACCCTGCTGCTAACCCAGAAACTATATCTCAGGGTCCCAAAGGGGTCAAGGCTTCCACTGCAAAAAACCCTGTTCCCTCTGATAGGGATTCTAGAGCACTGGACAAATGGGGGAAAAAAGTTTACACTTCTGCTGTAAGGTCTGTCAGTTTCATATGCTTAAATATCAGCAATACTTAATGTCACTGTTAAAACAGAAAATGTTGACAAATTCTGAATGTACTGAAAACAAGGAAATGCAGGATTTATTGCATGCAGCTGAACAAGTGGGAAAGCGTACTTTGCAATGTGGTTTTGATTCACTGGAGGCCTCTTGCAGGGCTGTTACAGGATTTGTCATTCGAAGGCATGCTTGGTTAAAAGAAAAGAATCTGCCTGATCATGTTAAAGCAAAATTATTGGATGCTCCATTACAGCATGATACTTTGTTTGGTGTTAAGGCAGAAGAGGTGTTAAAGAAAATGGAGGATAAAGCGAAATCTATGCAGACAGTAAAAGATTTTTTACAGGTTCAGCCACCTAGATTTAGCAGGAACTGGCCTTCTAAGAATTGGTCCTTTCCTGTGTCTGACAGGCCACAAAGAGTCAGATACAGCTACCCTAGAGGCAGATCTCAGCCTCAAGGCTCATACAGACCTAAACAATGGGCTGTTCCTACCTCCAAAAGCGGAGAAGACAAGTCACAGCCATATAGGAAACGGTCCCAATGACTTTCCACTGCCAAGGCTGAGCACTTATCTTTTGGCAGCACCCTTGGGGGGAAAGCTAGCACTTTTTTCACAAAATTGGCACATGATCACCCAGGACAAATGGGTCTTGTATATAGTTTCTTAGGGCTACAGGTTTCACTTTCACACTCTTCCAGAGACAAAAGGTATGCCAGACCTGCCACACAATCAGTGGGCAGAGGCACAAAAACGAATCTCCTCTCTCTTGGACATGAGGGTTATTCAGCCAGTACCACAGCAAGAGCAGGGACAAGGATTTTACTCAAGACTATTCTTGGTACCCAGAAAGGACAAAGCTTGGAGACCAATACTGGACCTGTCTGTTCTAAACACTTTTCTGGACGTTCCAAAATTCAAAATGTTGACACTACAGCAGCTTCTGCCCATGCTGGACAAGAAGGCTTGGCTAGTAACTTTGGACCTCAAAGAGGCATACCTGCATGTCCCAATCAGACAAACGTGCTGAAGATACCTCAGATTCATAGCTGGCTCAATGCACTACCAATTCTCTGCACTGCCCTTTGGCTTATCTACTGTGCCCAGGGTCTTCGCAAAATGCCTGGCACCAGTAATCGCATTTTGCAGACAGAGAAATTCAAATATATCCTTACTTGGACGACTGCCTTATTCAAGCAGAGAGCAAAGACATTCTACTGAAGCATCTGGCCTTTTGTAAAAAGATTTACTAATTTGCCTAGGGTACACAGTAAACAGAAATCAAAACTAGTACCCTCTCAAGAGATAATATTCCTGGGTGCAAGCTTAAATACAACTGCCCAGATGGCTTATCTCATGCCAGACAAAGGCAACTGACTTACTTCGAAAAGATGGCAACAAAGACCCAGTTACCTGCAAGAAAAATTCTGCAGGCTTTGGGCTTCATGGCATCCTGCATTCTGCTAATTCCATATGCAAGACTGCATATGAGGAAGCTACAATGGTACCTTAAAAGTGTTTGGACTCAACATTGCCACAGCCTGGAAACATTGACTGTTTTGTCTATCTCGCCTTCATTCTTGCTGGTTGGGTTTTTAGCCGATCCTGTGCTCCGACTCTGCCATCTTCAATAGCTCGAGAGCTGCTTACTCGCTCAAGGCTACCCCATATCCCATGATGCCTGGCGCTAGCTACCCAGATCTCGTTTGCCGCTTCAGACTGCGAGGTTGTCTTACTGGCTCAGGCTCGTATACTTTATTGTATTTTTACTACTTTTACTATTTTTTCTTTATAGTGTACTTAATTACTTAGTTGTACTATTCCCCAAGCTAGATTCCCTAGATAGCATTTATCACTCTTGTTTTTCTTGAACTCGTTTTACTTAGAATTTTCCCCACCCCTCCCCCTCCCTTCCTTTAGTGGTAGCCGTTTAAGTTAGAGGCTAACCCTTTTTGTTTTATTCTAGTTTAAAAAAAAATATATATATATATATATATATATATATATATATATATATATATATATATATATATATATATATATATAGTTTTTAGGCAGTAGTAGACTTAGTTCTTTTAGTGTGCGTTAGCTGTGTAGTTTAGTTAGTTATACCTGCTAACTTGTTTTTTGTGTGTGTGTGTGGTAACATGTCCAAGGATACTAAAGTGTCCGGATTCAAGAAGTGTGACTCATGCTGTCAGAAGATGTCTCTGACAGATGGTCACACTTCTTGTGTCTACTGTCTGGGTGCGGTGCACCTGCAGGACTCTTGTTCGGTCTGTCATGCTTTCAGTCCAAGGGTCCTGCAGGAGCACAAAAATAAGTTAATCCTTCGGGGTTTGCTTAAGCCACTGGATTCATCGGCTAAGGCTCAGCCTGCGAAATCCTCCAAGCCACCCAAGTCTTCGGCTCCAAGTTTTGAGCTGTCGTTGGGTGAAGCACCACCATCCGCCTCTGCTCTGGCCGGAGCCGATGTGCCTCCCTCACAGTTGGCTCCAACACGAACTTTGGAGCCGTCCAGGAGTCGAAAAAGATCTAGGTCTCCCTCCTTGGAGTCCACGGTCACCTCTGCTCCAATTGGAGCGCAGTCATAAGTCCTTTCACTCCTCTCGGTCCTCCAGACTTTCAGATCATGGTTTAGAGAGAGTGGTCAGCTGGTTGCTGAAATCGAAGGCCCTAGCAAAAATGTTGTCCAGCCCCTCTCATCAGGTGTCTGCTCTGTCCACTTCTGCAAATATTCCTCCTCAGACTCCTCCCTTGAGTTCGGAGCCGGTGTTCATTGGGGTTCGAGTCGTGGAACCGTCGGCGCTGATACCTTCTTCCGTTCCGTCGTCTGCTCCGATCCCGTCCTTGGAGGGATCTGGGCGCCGGGACTCCCTCGTCGGTTCCGAGGGGGTGAGTGGCATCGGACCCTTGTCCGACCCCGCTCTCCCTCTTGGAGCTTCGGCGCAGGTGAGCTTTGCTCCTACATCGGCTTCGGAGCCGTCCCCCTCGGTGCGGAGAGGGATTCTGATTTCTTCGGAACCGGAGTAGTCTCTGTGTCCGGGCAGGGACGCCTTTGAGGTCTTGAGGAGTGTACTGGCCCCTGAGCCAGTCCCATGATCAACCCCATTGGCTCCTCCCCCTATGATGCCTGCGTCTGTCTCTGCCCCTCCTCCTGACCCCAAGCGTGGAGAACCAGCGCTCCAGGACACCCCTTTGGATGTTTCTTCCTCTTCCAAGGCCTCCCCTGATCATTGAGCCACCTCGTAAGAGGAAGTGCAAGAGGAAGCACGTTGACTCCCCTGAGTCTGTCACATCAGATACCGACTTAGAGGATTCGGAATGGTCCCCGAGATCTCCCTCTGAAGATGTCTCCTTTTCAGACATCCTTGAAATCCTTAAGCAGAGGGGGAACTGGAATACCCTAGCCCCTTCCGAGGATGAGTCAGTATTTCTGGACGCGTTTGGTTCCCGACCCTCCACCCTCCTGGGTGTCTCCACCTTTCGATCCACTTATGTCTGTGGTGGCTCGGAAGGCGTGGTCAGCTCCAGACACAGTGGAACCAACCCCCAGGAGACCTGCTAAATTTATAACTGCACCTCAAGACAAACAGTTTTTATCTAAGGGAATACCTGTTGATGCCATGGTGGTAGCAGCAGCCACAAAGGAGTTGGCAGAAACTTCGTCATCTATCCATCCTCCTAACAAGGAGCCTAGGACTATGGACAGATATGGGAAGCGAATGCTTGCTTCAGTGACCTTCTCGATGAAGTCTCTGAATTATTTGTGCCATTTCACCCGCCTTCAGAGGGATCTTCTTAAAGAGCTTGGAGATGCCCTCCAAGATCCATCAGTTGTGGGGGCTCTAGCTAAGGTGGCATCCCAGCTGGCGACTCTGAATTCAGTTGTTAACTCCTCCATGAGGCTCATTTCTTATGCAGCCGATGGTGCGATTAGAGCCGCAGGCACAGGCATCACCCTTAGGAGGCACACATGGATGCGGCTATGTTATTTTGCGGAACCCTTCAGAGCGTCTTTCACCAATACCCCCTTTGATGGCTCTGCTCTCTTTGGACCGCAGGTGAAGGATACACTAACCAGGTGTGAACAGGAAGGCAAGACTCTCTCTGCCATGGGAGTCCATTTTTCCACTCCTTCCAGACCATACACCAAGGGTCAGAAGAGTGGAAATATGTGGTTCCGTAAATCCCAGGGATCCTTGCCTGACACGCGTGGTGAGTTCCCCTCCAGGGGCAGAGGAGGGAACAATAACAGACGCCGCCCTCGTGGCAGGGGGGTCCACAGAACCAGGGCAGCAGAGAATCCTTCTCTGAGAAGCCTTTCAGCATCCCTGAAGGGTTGTCTGGCTGCCTGCCTCTGGAGGCAGTTGGTGGGAGACTCACTGTACCCCAAAGCCTGGCAGAATCTAACTCTAGTGGGTACAGTCAATCATATCTGGAGGTTACAGAATTCCCTTTGCTCAACCCCCGTTATCGTCAAACAAATCCCTTCCAGATGTTCCACCCAATCTAAGGTTCCAAGCAGCCAAAGAAATTTCAAAGCTGCTACACAAAAGGGTCATCCAGGAAGTCCCAGCAGACCAGATCGGATCCGGAACTTACTAAGGTTCTTTTTGGTACCAAAAAAGACGGGACTGGAGACCCATTCTGGATCTCAGCAGACTGAACAGGTCTGTACAAAGAACAAAGTTTCGGATGGTCACGCTGCAGTCCATTCTACCCTTCCTGGGTCGGGACAATTGGATGTGCTCTATAGATCTTCGGGATGCGTGCTACCACATCAAAATGCACAGGTGCTCCAGAAGATTCCTTCACTTCTGGCTGGGAGCCAGTCATTATCGGTTCAGAGCTCTGCCCTTTGGTCTCACCACAGCCCCCAGCGTGTTCACCAAATGCATGGCAGTGGTTACGGCTCACCTAAGATGTCAGGGATTCCAGGTGTTTCCATATCTAGATGACTGGCTCCTCACTGCTTCCACCAGGCATCGCCTCCTGCAAGCCAGGGACTACACTATCAAAACTTGCTCCAGGCTAGGTATCACAATAAATTTTGAAAAGTCTGCATTGTTGCCCTGTCAGCATATCACTTATATAGGTGCAAATCTAAATACCAGGAACATGTTTGCGAACCTTCCACCAGACAGGGCATCACTAATTCGCCAACAAGTACAGATTTTATTAACATACAAAATAATTCAAGTCCGGTTCGTCCTCCGAACACTGGGTTCCATGACAGCAGCAATTCTTCTTATCCCCCCTGGCCCGCTTTCACATGAGAATTCTCCAGTGGCTTCTATTCACACAGTGGTCCTTCCAACAGCTTCCCATGTCTCAAGTTATGATCACAGAAGAATGCAAGAAGCACCTCGCTTGGTGGATGGTCTCCCCATCAGTGTCCCGGGGCAGACCATTTATGCCGTCGCCACAGTGACCACGGACGCCTCCCTGATAGGGTGGGGGGGCATTATCAGGGCAGGACAGTCCAAGGCACCTGGCAGCCTCAAGTACCATTTGCATATAAATGTCTTGGAGATGAGAACCATGCTTTTAGCGTTGCAAGCCCTTCAGGACTCTCTCCCTCCCGGGACCATTGCAATTCAAACTGACAATATGTCAGTGGTATGGTACATCAACAAGCAGGGCGGAAACGGATCCTATCCTCTATGTCGAGAAGCACTCAGACTCTGGCAGTGGGCGATCTCTTCCCAACTTTTTCTGATCGCAACGCACATCCCTGGGAGTTCCACCGTCATCGCAGACAGGCTCAGCAGAGCAATTCTCATGCCTCACGAGTGGTCTCTGAATCGGGTAATTGCGGAAAAAATCTTTCGCAAATGGGGTCAGCCTTGGTGTTTGAAAGGTGTGACGAACAGGTCGCAGCAAGTGCAGCAATTTCTTCTCCCTTCTTCCACTTCCCGGCCACTCCCCCAGAGATGCTCTAGTCCACGATTGGCCTCCGGGACTTCTTTACGCCTTTCCTCCGTTTCCCCTTATACCTAAACTCACAGAGAGCAACTGTGTTGGGTTGCAAAATGATCCTCATTGCCCCTTACTGGCCACGACAGGTATGGTTCCCATTCCTGCGTCATTATCTTCTCGAGCGTCCTCTGATTCTGGATCCTATTCCAGATCTACTGATTCATCAGTCGGGCAGACTGCATCGATCCCTTCAAACACTCCAGCTCCCAGCTTGGTTGCTCCACTTCCAACCTTAGCCAGGCTTCCTAATATTTCCTCCTCCTGTGTGAGAAATTATCTCATCGCACAAATCCACAACTAGGAAAACTTACGCTAGCAAGTGGAAATGTTTTTCTTGCTGGGCAGAGGCTAAGAATATAGATCCCTTTTCAGCTCCTGTCCACGAGATTCTGGAATTTTTAGTGGAACTGTTTCATTCTGGTTCCACTTCTGCTACACTCAGGGTTCGGTTAGCTGCCATTTCGAATTTTCACATTGGGTTGTCCTCTACACAGCTTATGAGACATGATGTTATTAAAGCCTACCTCAAAGGAACCACTCTACTTAGGCCCCCAGCGAGGGATCCCCCACCTCCGTAGGATCTAAACTTGGTGCTAGCTTCCCTAATCTTGCCACCTTTTGAACCTGCAGCATCTTGCTCCATTAAGTTTTTATCCTGGAAGACTCTCTTTCTGGTAGCCATTACTTCTGCCAGACGTGTTTTCGGAGCTTCAGGCTTTATGTATTCGTCCCCCATACTTAGTTCTCCGTAATGATAGGGTCGCTCTCCTTCCTTCCTTCCTAAGGTCTGTACACAAAATAATTTGAATCAGTCCATAGACCTTCATGTGTTCTTTCCTAATCACACCAATATCGCAGAATATAAATTGCACAAGTTGGATGTTCACAGACAGCTGCATTTTTATTTGTATAGGACAAAGGACATCAGGAAGTCGAACCAAGTTTTCCTTTCCTATGCTGAGGGCAGACAGGGCCTTCCGGTCTCAAAATGTAACATTATCTAGGTGGTTGTCTCACGTTATTTCATTCATTTACCAGCTGATAAACCTAAAGGCCACTCTCTAGGGCATTGGCTACTTTGGTGGCCTTCCAATCTAGGTTGCCCATGGAATCTGTCTGTGCAGCTGCTACGTGGGCTAACCCACATAACTTCATTTCTCATTACAAATTAGACATTGCTTCCAGAAACTGAGCTGATTTTGGTTCCACTGTTCTGAAGAGTCCTGCTCCATTGAGCCACCCAGGATAGTAGGTGCTAGGGACGCTGTCCCAACCAGCAAGAATGAAGGCGCGATAGACAACTTAACGTAAAGAAGTTATGTACCTACCATAATGTTCCATGTTAGTTATCTTCTTCTCGCCTTCTTTCTTGCGTTCCACCCTCCATCCCCCTATCCTAGTGCATCGAGAGGAGCTCCCTTATTAAGATTTCATTGGCTGAACCTTCTCTGGTTGTCCTTTCTGCTTAGATAGCTTCATAGTTGGGTCCAAGGGGCTACTAGGGCAGAATTCTTCCTTAGTTATGTCTGGAATAGCTTTTTCAAACGAGATCTGGGTAGCTAGTGCCAGGCATCATGGGATATGGGGTAGCCTCGAGCCAGTAAACAGCTCTCGAGCTATTGAAGATGGCAGAGTCGGAGCTGAGGATCGGCTCCAAACCCAACCAGCAAGAAAGAAGCTGAGAAGACAACGACTAACCTGGAACGTTATGGTAGGTACATAACTTCTTTTTACCCTTATTCCCTGCCTGCAACAGGAGTTTCGATGGTGGGCACTGGCCTGTCACCACAACAAGGGACAGCCATTCACTTTACCCACAGCCAGGCAGACACTAACAGATGCTTCGGATTATGCCTGGGGGGCCCACATGGCAGGAAAATGTATTCAGGGCACGTGGCCCGCAAGACAAATGCATCTTCATATCAATCAAAAAGATATTAGCTGTACAGAATGCCCTGACAGCCTTCAAGGACCTATTTCATCCAGGACAACTTTTGATAAAGACGGACAATACTACAGTCATGTGGTACATAAACAAGCAAGGGGCACACATTCCTACCCCCTCTGCAGACAAGCCATGACTTTGTGGAACACAGCATTAACTTATCAAGTGCATCTGCAAGCAAAATTCCTGCCAGGAAAGACAAATACTCTGGCAGACGAACTAAGCAGAAGCCTCCTGGACCCTCACGAGTGGAAACTAGATCCACATGTCTTCAACATAACAAGGAAATGGGGATGCCCAGACATGGACCTGTTTGCCTCCCCACACAACTGCCAACTACAGAGCTTTTGCACAAGGACTTATCACAAACGAGCATGGAAGGTAGATGCTCTATCATTCAGCTGGAAAACAATTACAGTATACGCCTTTCCTCCTCTGCCTCTCCTCCCCAAGGTACTCCTAAAGGTCAGACGAGAAGCCAAAAATGATATTGATTGCTCCAGACTGGCCACGCCAGCACTGGTATCCAATCCTAAAGAGTTTGTCTCAAGGCCCAGCCTGGACCTTACCTCAAATTCCTCATCTACTGACCCAACAAAACAGTAAGATCTTGCACAGCCAACTCCAGAACCTTAAAATGGAAAAGATTCTGTGCTTGGAACCAGGCACAAGGATTTGACACACTTGTTCAAAATATTCCTCAGATTTTACAATGCCCAACTGATGCTGGACAAAGGCCTATCCTTCTCATCAATTAAGATTCATGCCTCTCCCATTTTAGCTCATTACAATACGGAACTGCCTATTTTTTCACATCCACTGCTAAGGCAGTACCTCAGAGGGGCCAAAAACATAAGGCCTCCAAGGAGAGCACCGATACCTACATGGGATCTTAATTTTTTTTTGGAAAAACTCACACTGCCTCCTTTTGAGCCAGCCAACACAGTCGAGATAAAATTCTTATCATGGAAAACAGCTCTGCTCCTAGCAGCAATTACTTCAGCAAGAAGAGTCTCAGAGTTGCAGGCATTAATGGCTGTGGAACGTTTTTATTATTTTCCATCCAGACAGGGTTTCTCTAAGGACGAACCCAACATTTATGCCTAAGGTTGTGTCCAGTGTGGCTCTTAATCAAACCATTCATTTGCCCACTTTTTATCCAAACCCACAGAATAAAGGGGAGAGACTTATGCATTTTTTTAGACATACACAGACAGCTACGCTTCTACTTGGACAAAACTAAAGCTTTCAGAAAGACTGAGCAACTTCTAGTGGCATATGCTACAGGATCACAAGGAAAGGCTATCTCAAAGCAGACTATTTCAAAATGGATAGGCCACTGCATTCGTTTCTGCTATTCACAGCATGGCAAAACAGTGCCTAAGGGCATTAGGACACACTCGACCAGAGCAGCTGCCACTTCAGCAGCCTTCCTCAGAGGAGTACCAACCAAAGATATTTTGGAGGCTGCAACTTGGACTTCAGTGCACACATTTACAAAGCACTACCACTTACCTCTTTACTTAAAATCCAGAGCAGGCCTTGCCACTGCAGTTCTGCAGGGCCTCATAGCCACTCCTAATTCTATTTATACCCAGCCACCCAACCTCGGCTTTGGGATTCAACCCAAGTGTAATGACTGCAACAGTGAAACACGAACATAGTACAGTTGTGTATCTACCATAAATGGTAGATGTTCGAGTGTATTCACTGTTGCAGTCCAGGTTACCCACCCACCATCCCCCTTTCTTTGCTGGGACTTGATCTGTACTTCTCTATGCTATACAACCTATGTGGTGTATTTGCTTGTAGATTAAGGTAATTTTTATGTTGGTGCATGCTTTTTTATAAGCATTATTTTTAGCCTACCCTTTTGGGGGGCACCTGACATCTGGGGCAAGAAAAACTGAAGAAAATGGCATCGGCTGCATCTTGTATACCCCTGGCGCACTGACATCAGGGAAGAGGCGACAGCAACCGACACCGGACCAGGACTTTGGAATTCAGGACGATTTACGGGTAGCCTGCCAGCAGGATAACAGGATAACCCAAGTGTAATGACTGCAACAGTGAATACACTCTAACATCTACATTTATGGTAGGTACACAACTGTACTTTACTAGTCAGCCTCGCATTAGGGGCAGAGGGCACTGCCATTTCAAAACTAACCATTTCCAAATGGCACTGCATCCATTTCTGCTACAAGCACCATGGGAAACCAACCCCTTTGGGGGGTCAGAACACATTCCACTAGGGCAACATCTACCTCTACAGCATTTCTCAGGGGAGTCCCTACCAGGGATATCCTGTGGGCTGCAATCTGGAGTTCTGTGCACACCTTCACCAAGCTTTACCACCTGCCTATCTTTTTTCCAAATCCAGGGCAGGATTTCCTACAGCAGTCCTGCAAGGCATACTAGCCAGCCCTAACTCTTGACTACCTCCACCCTTCTTCAGCTTTGGCAATCCACCGAAGTGTGATGACTGCCGCAGTGAAACACGAAGAACCTCGTACAGTCGTGTACACTTGCCATACTGTTTCAGTCCTGGTTTCCCTCACTCCAGCCCCCTGGTTCCTTCTCCCGCTCTCTCCTTATTTGGGGGGCTCCTGACATTTGGGGCAAGAAAAACTGATATAATGGCGTCAGCTGCCTGTTTTTATACACCTGGTGACCTGACGGTCCTGGAGCGACCACATCCGACGCAGAAATACTAAGTCTCTGGTATTTGGACCAGCTGAGGTCTACCTTCAGGCAGATAACTCAAGTGTGATGACTGCAACAGTGAATACCATCTACATTTATGGTAAGTGTACACAACTGTACTTTTTGCCTTTCGTGTAGACCATTTTGAAATTTTACTTCTGCAATTTGAGCATCATTCTTTGTAATCTCGCTGTAGCTAAATGCATAGGTTTCTTTAGAATAGTGAGTAGAGGTTGGTGGTCAGTTTCAGTCTGAATAGAGGTTGGTGGACCGTTTCAATCTGAATAGCTAGACCATAAATATAATCATGAAACTGAACATGCAAATACTATTCCCAAAAGTTCTTTCTCAATTGGAGCATACTGCATTTCAGTATGGGTAAGTGTTCTAGATGCATAGGCCTGCCCTCTTGAATAATTGTGTCAAAACCAAATTTTGAAGCATCACTGGAAAGGGACTGGTTTATTCACATCATAGTATCCTAATGTAGATGGGGTGGCAATTTTCTGCTTAAGGTCTTCAAATGCCTTCTGTTTTTGCTCTAACCATGACAGTGTAACATTTTTGTGCATCACCTCCCATAAAGGTGCTGTCAGCTCACAGAAGTCTGGTATAAACTTTCTAAATAGTTGACCATGCCTAGGAAACGCTGTAGAGCTTGAACATTATGTGGTGCTGACATCTTAAGAATAGCTGCTTGCTTGGTCGGGTCTGGTCTCAAGCCAGTACTGATAAATGACCTATATGTTAAGTTGTCTATCTCGCCTTCATTCTTGCTGGATGGGTTCGGAGCCGACCTCGGCTCCGACTCGGCCACTCTAAAAGCTTGAGAGTTGGTTCCACCGGCTCGAGGCTCCCCTTATATCCCACAATGCTAGGCGGTATTACCTCCGATCTCGTTTGCCGCTACAGCTATCGAGACGTGTTGCTTCAACCGGCTTCAGGTGAGTGTAGAAAATAGTTTAAAAAAGTTACTAAACCCCTTTAAATTAGTTTTCAATACAGTATCCCCTTATTTTAAAGGATTCTTTATCCCTTCTTCCTTGTACTTACCCTTTTTTTACCACAAGAACTTATAGTTCTTCCCTTAGGCCTTCGGGCCCTCCCATTTCCCTTTGGAGTGTATGTGTGTTTTTTTTTTGTAGGGACTTTTATAACTAAACTATCTAGTTTAAGTTAGAGTATAGTGTAATCGGTGTGTTTGGGTGTGATTACACTTGTTACTTAAATGTCTAAGGATTCGAAGGTCTCGGGCTTCAAGAAGTGTGACTCGTGCTGTCAGAAAATGTCTCTGACAGACGGTCACACTTCTTGTGTGTACTGCCTGGGACCTTTACACCTGCAGGACTCTTGTGCTGTATGCCATGGCTTCAGCCCTAGAGTCCTGCAGGAAAGAAAGAACAAGCTCATTTTACAGGGCTTGCTAAAGCCTGAGGGTCCCCCGACTGTGTCTTCGGGCAAACCTTCTAAGGCTTCTAGGTCTTTGACTCCAGTTACTGAGTCGACACCTAAGACTTCGAAGTCTACTACAACATCGGCTCCAGCTGGAGCCGATGAGACTCTAACTTCTATTTCAGTGGTTCCCTCTGCTCCGGCTGGAGCCGAGGTATTGGAAATATCTGAGTCTGCTCCGATCAGACCATCGGAACCGACATCTAGGAAGAGGTCCAGGTCACCGTCCTTTGGCTCCGTTCATTCGGCTCCAGCATCTCCCTTGCTGTCTGAACGGAGACATAGATCTCACTCCTCTAGATCATCGAGGCTATCCGACCATGACCTTCAGAGGGTAGTGAGTCGACTGCTTAAGTCCGAGGCACTGGCCCAAATGCTTCAGAGCCCGACTCATCAGTCGATGCTTAACCCTATCTCTCAAAATATTCTTCCTCCGACTCCTTTGAGCTCAGAGCCGGGGCGTTTCGGAACCGAGAATGTGGTAGCGTCAGAGCCGATACATTTGTCTTCGGCTCCGATTTTTTCCTTAGAAGAATCTCGGCGCCGAACTTCCCTCGTCGGCTCCGAGGGGGTGAGTGGCATCGGACCCTTGTCCGACCCCGCTCTCCCTCTCGGCGCTGGTGAGTTCGGCTCCGACATCGGCCTCGGAGCCATCGCTGTCGGTGCCGAGGGAGGTTTACAGCTTTTCGGAGCGGGGACCTTTGGCTCTGCCTGACAGAGGTGCCTTCGAGGTAATGCGGAGTGTGTTGGAACCCGGTTCAACACCACAGTCGGCTCCGTCCGTCCCTCCCTCTTCGGTGCCTCAGGTTATGTCTGCTCACTCCCTCATCCCAGACCGCAGAGAGCCAGCTCCTCAAGAATCCCCTGTGGGGATCTCATCCTCTTCCGAGGCCTCTCCTGAATTGGCAGGGGAGCCCCCTAGGAAGAGAAAGTGCAAGAGGAAGCACATAGACTCACCTGAGTCTGTCACCTCTGACACGGATTTAGAGGATTCTGAGGGTTTCCCCCCGTTCCCCTTCTGAAGATGTCTCCTTTGCAGACATTCTAGAGATCCTGAAACAGAGGGGAAATTGGCCAGCCCTTAATCCTTTCGGAGGATGAACCTGTGTATCTTGAGGCGTTTGGCTCTCGCCCTTCCACCTCCTGGGTGTCCCCCTTGACCCCTCATGCAGGTGGTAGCTAAAAGGCTTGGACGGCTCCTGACTCTGTGGACCCCACCCCAGGAGACCTTCAAAGTTTATCACAGCACCAGCAGATAAGCAATTTCTGACTAAGGGAGTTTCTGTGGATGCTATGGTGGTAGCTGCTGCCACTAAGAAGGAGCTAGCTGATCCTTCGGTGCCTGTCCATCCTCCTAACAAGGAATCTAGGTCTATAGACAGGTACGGGAAGCGGATGTTTTCGTCAGCGACCTTTGCTATGCGTTAAGCTGAACTACCTCTGTCATTTCACTCGTCTTCAAAGAGACTTGATCAAGGAAGCGAGTGAGATGTTAAAGGATCCTACAGCTGCGGGTTTTCAGGACAAGATGAACGCTCAGCTGGCTACCCTAAATTCTATAGCTAACTCCTCCATGCGCCTCCTCTCATATGCGGCTGATGGAGCGAGCAGAGCCGCAGGGACAGGTGTGGCCTTACGCCGGCATGCCTGGATGCGGCTATGCAATTTTGCGGACCCCTTTAAAACGTCTTTCACTAATTCCCCGTTTGATGGATCATCCCTCTTTGGTCCTCAAGTGAAAGAAACCTTAACGAGGATCATCCCTCTTTGGTCCTCAAGTGAAAGAAACCTTGACGAGGTGCGAGACGGATGGCAAAACTCTTTCTGCCGTCGGAGTCCGTTTTTCTACTACTCCTAGGCCTTACCCCAAAGGCCAGAAAAGTGGAAAAATGTGGTTCCGCAAACAATCTCAAGGGACTTTGCCTGACGCACAGAGTCTGTTCCCCTCCAGAGACAGAGGGGGGAACAATAATGGTAGATGTCGCCCTAGAGGCAGGGGGGGGGTCCGCAGAACCAGGGCAATTGAGAAACCTTTTCCGATAAGCCCTTCCAACATCCCTGAGGTGTTGCCCGACTGTCCACCTTCGGAGGCAGTCGGGGGAAGATTGTCACTGTACCCAGAAGCCTGGCGATCCCTAACTCAAGACAAGTGGGTACAGTCCATCATTTCTGAAGGCTATTCCATTCCGTTCTTTCGCATTCCAAATCAATCAAAAAAATCCCTTCCAGATGTTAGACCCGCTCAAAGGGATCAAGCAGCGTTGGAAATATCAAAGTTGCTTGCAAAAAGAGCCATTCAGCCAGTGCCAGCAGACCAGCAAGGATCCGGAATCTACTCCCAAGTTCTTTTTGGTTCCAAAGAAAACAGGGGACTGGAGACCCATTTTGGATCTCAGTATCTTGAACAAGTCTGTCAAGAAAACAAGATTTCGGATGGTCACGCTACAATCCGTCCTACCCCTATTGGGAAAGGAAAACTGGATGTGCTCTATAGACCTCCAGGATGCGTACTATCATATAAAAATGAACAGACGCTCCAGGAGATTCCTCCGCTTCAGGCTGGGAACTCACTTATTCAGAGCCCTGCCCTTTGGACTCACCACTGCCCCCCGGGTGTTTACCAAATGCATGGCAGTGGTAGCTTCTCACCTGAGACGTCAAGGATTCCAGGTGTTTCCATACTTAGACGACTGGCTCCTCACAGCTCCTACCAAGCATCTTCTTCTAATTAACAGAGACTACACCTTTCGCATTTTTCAAAAGTTAGGTATCTCAATAAATTGTGAAAAGTCTGTTTTGTCGCCTTGTTGTGCTATTACCTTCATAGGCGCAAATCTAGACACAGTCAACATGTCTGCGAGACTCACAGACCAAAGAATAGCAGACATACACAAACTGTTCTCCCTTCTCTTCCACAACAACAGAGTCAAAGTCAGATTAGTTCTGAAAGTACTGGGGATTATGGCGGCTGCTATCCCTCTACTTCTATTAGCCAGATTTCACATGAGAATCCTTCAATGGATGCTCTTCACACAATGGTCGTACCAACAACTTCCGATGTCCCACACCATTGTGATTACGCAAGCATGCAAGAATCATCTTCTTTGGTGGATTTCTTCCCCCCAGCTCTTCCTAGGAAGACCCTTTGTCCCTCCCCCTCCGGTTGCTACTCTGACAACGGACGCCTCCCTGATCGGGTGGGGGGCATTATCAGAGCAGAACAGTCCAGGGCATATGGCAACCAGACGAACGCCACTTGCATATAAATGTTCTAGAGATGAGAGCAGTGCTTTTAGCGTTGCAAGCCCTTCAAGACTCTCTTCCCTTGGGAACGATAGCAATTAAGACGGACAACATGTCTGTAGTGTGGTATATCAACAAACAAGGCGGAACCAGGTCCTACCCCCTATGTCGAGAAGCACTCAGACTGTGGCAATGGGCGATTTCTTCTCAGCGGTTTCTGATAGCAACGCACATCCCCGGGAAGTCCAATCTTATCGCGGACAAGTTGAGCAGAGCTATCCTCATGCCTCACGAAAGTGGTCTCTGAAAGATTCTATCTTGGAGAAAATTTTTCTCAAGTGGGGTCAGCCTTGCTGCGACCTTTTTGCTACTCCCCAAAACAGCAAGTGCAAAGATTATTTCACCCTATTCCCGTTACCAGGCCAGCCCAGCAGAGACGCTCTAGTCCAAGTTTGGCCCCGGGGACTTCTGTATGCATTCCCTCCCTTCCCACTAATCTCTCAAGTGATACAGAAAGCTATCGCTCAGAAGGCCTCATTGATCCTCATTGCTCCTTACTGGCCTCGACAGGTTTGGTTCCCCTTTCTACATCAGTTTCTGTTGGATCAAAAGATCTGGAACTAGGTCCAGATGCCAAGGTTGCTCCATCAGTCGGGTCAGTTACATCGCTCCCTCCCCTCTCTGAACCTCACTGCTTGGTTCCTCCAGTTCCAACCTTAGCCAGGCTTCCTCAAATATCTCACTCTGTTCGAGATATTTTGATAGCTTCCCATAAATCTTCCACTCAGAAGATTTATCTGAGTAAGTGGAAACGTTTCGCCTAGTGGGCTCAAGGAAGGGACATAGATCCTTTCACTGCTAACTTTTCCATGCAGGTTCATCTCCTTCTACTCTTAAAAGTTCAATTGGCAGCTATATCTAACTTTCATGTGGGCATCTCAGATTCTGCCATCATGTCTCTCAAGCTTTGCAAAGCTTTCTTGAAGGGAGTTTTTCTTCTTAAGCCTCCTATAAGAACTCCTCCTCCTTCTTGGGACCTTAATTTAGTTCTCACATCTTTGATTCTTCCCCCTTTTGAACCTGCAGCTTCCTGTTCAATGAATTTGCTATCCTGGAAGACTCTCTTTCTGATAGCCATTACTTCAGCTAGAAGGGTCTCAGAGCTTCATGCACTCAGCAGTCGACCACCGTATCTGTTGTTTCATTAGGATAGGGTATCCTTACGGACCAATCCGTCCTTTTTACCTAAAGTAGCCTCTGCGGCAAATCTAAATCAAGACATAGACCTCCCTGTGTTTTTCCTAACTTTTCTAACAGGTCTGAACAAAAATTGCATTGGCTAGATGTTCATCGTCAATTAAGGTATTATTTGGACAGGACCAAACAGATCAGAAAAACTGACCAGTTGTTTGTTTCTTATGCAGAAGGCAGAGAGGGCCTTGCAGTTTCGAAGGTATCACTCTCCAGATGGCTAACATCCCTGATTTCCTTTGTGTATGAAATTAGACACCAAAAGTTGCCTAACAAACCTAAGGCTCATTCGATTAGAGCTTTGGCTACCTCTATAGCTTTCCAAGACAGGCTGCCTATTGATACCATTTGTGCAGCAGCTACATGGGCTACTCCTCACACTTTCATTTCTCATTATAAGTTGGATTTAGCTTCTAGACATAGAGCTAATTTTGGTTCCACTGTACTCAAGAGTCTGTTCCGATAGGCCACCCGGGACAAGGTGCTAGGAACGCGGTCCCATCCAGCAAGAATGAAGGCGAGATAGACAACTTAACATATAGAAGTTATGTTCTTACCATAACGTTCCATGTTAGTTGTCTTCTTCTTGCCTTCTTTCTTGCGTCCCACCCTCCTTCCCCCTAGCCTGGACAGACCTAGAGGAGTTTGTTTGTGACCTCTCTTTCTACCACCTCTATTATATATATGTATATGCTATACTATGCATATATTCCCTCATCAGGTTTCAGGTCACCTTATTCCTTTCCTTTTATAGAGGTGGGTTTTCCCTTTCCAGTAGTTCTGGATTTATTATTGGCTGGGCCTAGCTTACAAACGAGATCTGAGGTAATACCGCCTAGCATTGTGGGATATAAGGGGAGCCTCGAGCCGGTGGAACCAACTCTCGAGCTTTTAGAGTGGCCGAGTCGGAGCCGAGGTCGGCTCCGAACCCATCCAGCAAGAAAGAAGGCGAGAAGAAGACAACTAACATGGAACGTTATGGTAAGAGCATAACTTCTATATATGTAACTTCTGACAGCCTGAATTTACACTTCACATGGTTAAGTTTACTTCATGTGCTCTGTCTAGAACTCTTTAGGTTTCTGTCATGCTCTGCTTCGCCATTGCCTCCAGCCAATAAATCCTGTGCTAATATAGCACAAGGATAACCTGAAAAAAGCATTGCATGCTGGAAGACTTCACTTGAAGAATGTTTTCCAAATGGCATCCTTGGGAATCTGTATCTGCCAAACTGGGTACTAAAAGTCGTTGGTAATTAAGATTACGATCAAGCATCATCTGCCAAAATGAACTTTTTGCATCCAAGCCAGAATAAACGGTGGCATTCGGTATTGGAGCTGTGACCTCTCTGACTGTGCATATTGCATGATGCGGTTTCTTCAATACCTTGTTCAAATTTTTTGGGTCAGTACATATTCTGATTTTTCTCTGAGCCTTTTTTGTGAGCTGCTACCATAGACAACACCCATTCAGTTGGTTCTGTAACTGGACAAATTACACCTTGCTGTACCATTTTATCTAGCTGTGCCTTAACTTTATCCTGCATAGCTATCCGAACGTCTCGCTAGTCTGACTACTGGAGTGACCTATGGGTCTAACTTCATGTAATATACAACTGGAAGTTTGCTCAACGTTTTCAAAAACATCAGCATACT
Organism: Protopterus annectens; assembly: GCF_019279795.1. Taxonomy (NCBI): domain Eukaryota; kingdom Metazoa; phylum Chordata; order Ceratodontiformes; family Protopteridae; genus Protopterus; species Protopterus annectens. The sequence goes on from NC_056731.1 coordinate 1,151,844,750, forward strand.
CTGAGAAAATGGCGCCAGAAAAATTGGAACTAGGAGATGCACTTATGTGAAACTTCTTTGATAAACTTCTTTGTTGAAAGCAGGTTCATTCGAGACCCAATAATGACTGTATTGGTCTTCGGACTACAAGTTGTAAGTGTTCTTGACCTTTAACATAAAAGTATCACTGAGCTTTTGGTTTGTATTTCTTCATCTCCATAAGAACAAGTTTCGCACTACTGGCCACATGAAGTTGCTCCTTCGTTCTCACTTTAGCAAATGTGTCTGCAGATATAACATTACACTTTGAACCAGTGTTGTAAGCTCTGTGGATTTACCATTGATCTGGAATGTACAAAACACTTTTTTTGCCAATAGATTCACTCACTGCATCAATCCTCTCACCAATTACTGATGCAACATCTACATAAAAAGTTGACTGCTGAGGTGTTCTTGATCAAGTTGCTTTTTTGTGTGACCTTTCTTTTACAACTGTGTGGGGTTTACTTGATTTGCCTAACTTTTGAAAATGGTTTCAAGAACCATTGCTGACTAAATGCTAATCACTTCCCTCTTCTATAGACTCATGATTGTCACCACAGTTGAGACCGTTAGCAATAAAGCTAGACTTTGGTTTTGCTGATTGTTTTATACTGCACTGAAGGACACGTTCCTTTAACTGAACAAGTCTTGGGAACTTGCTGTAAAGCTTGTGTGGTTTCTCTGGTGAGCCAGCAGGGTCTGTGGCTGCCATGTGATTAGGCCTCCTTCTGTTTGCCACATGTTACATGCTATCTACATTTGCTCGGGAGCCTGGTGAAAACGATGCTCTTGTCACTTCCAAACATACTTGTGTGTTTTTCTTTAACTTCATGGATTTGGCAAATCACAATGGTTTTACTCAAAGTTAAATCACAGTCGCAAAGTAAAATCTTTCTCACAGTAGCACTATTAATACCACACATGAGTCTGTCTTTTATTACCTCATCTTTTAAGTCACCAAACCAACACATTTTGGTTTTGTTTCTCAGGTCAGTAATACAAGCTGCAAAAGTTTTACCTGGTTTCTGATCTCTCGTGTAAAACAAATGCTTCTCTAATGTAATATTTGCCTGGGGGTTGCAAATTTATCAGAACTTGCACTTCAAACACACTGGGTCTTCCCTTGATTCAGCCTGTACAACATGACTATTTTCACCTTCTCCCTCATATACAGCTGGTGCATACAAAAATTCTCTCTCTCTATGGCCTTTGACCCTGCTAGGTTTACCAAAATGAATGCTCTGGTGCGAGCATCTTTATCTGGATAAGCTGCTTGTATAATATCATATTCGTGCTCAAATATTCTCCAGTTTTCTGCAATATTCTGATCCCCAGTACAAGTGGCAAGTGCTTTCAAAATCCATCTGCTGTATTAACACATACCAGTGAAAGATTTTGCAAATAAGCACGAAAACATAAACACATGCCAGAAATTTATGCCAGTACTTGTAACTTTAACCCAATAGCACAACAAGCCTCTGTATAACTGAACGTTGGGAAATAAGTTTCTCGGGCACTGTAACACTCATTTATTGCATTGCAAGAAATCACCTCTTATCAGTATAAGAAACATCAAATAACTGCACAATGCCAATGAACCGGGCAAGAGGAGCTTAGAGTCAGTAACATTTTGAAGTAATGGCACTTTGCAAATAAGCTTAACACAGCACACTGAAATGTCCCCAAAATGGCAGTATCTTGCTAGGCAATTCTTTACAGTGCAAGAAGTACTCTGTAATGGCGGCACTTTTGTAACTAGACACAGCCAGCACAAGAAACCCTTCGAAATGGTTACACCCTGATTGCACTTCACAAAATAGTCGCACCCTGCACACAAACTCTTCGGAATACACGCACAGTAATAAACACACGCTGTGGGCACTTGACACTTTTGAATAACTCTAGTTATGCCTTTGATGCAATACAAAGCCACAGTTATGCCAAAACACAGCACTTTGCCAAAAAAAAACATGCAGTTCAGTTGCCTTGCTTTATTTACGCTTAATGTGCCCTTTTTTGCCCTTGTATTCGTTTTGCTCTTGTATTTGTTTTGCTCATTTAATCTCTTTACATGCCCATTGTACTTTTCTTGTGCTCATTTTACTCTAAACATGCCCGTTTTGCCTCAGATATGCTCATTTTGCCTTTAAATATGCTCTTGTTGTGTTTCTGGTAATTGTTTTGTTAAAATATCTTAAACATTTCCCTTATTTAATAAACCTTTTGTGCCTCCCACTTGTTTAATTTATGCAGTTTGTGTCCTTTTAATGCTCCACTTTAGCTTTTTTTTTTTTTACAAAATAAGCAGTTTGTGAGGCATCTCATTTACCTTGCATTCTTTTCTGGCTCTTTTTCGTGCTTGTTTGTTAATTTACCTTCACTGTCCTCTCTGCACTTCATGGCTCCAACTATCATTCTCTGCTGTCCTGGTTCTGACACCATTTCGGTCCTCCTACTTTGGACACAATAGAAGAGTCTTTGTGAGTTCTGTTCAAGCAGCTTCATTATATACAAACAATCATGATAGAAGTTAACTGACTAACTTAAGTAACTTGTGTACAGACTACTACAATCATACATGCTCACTCTCTGGCTGCACTCTCAAAATGGCACTGGGAATAGCACATGCCTGATATTTATATGTGCACACATCCTTTGACATGCTTCTTAAAGCTACAGCGCATATACTGTGATTTACAGTGCTTAACGTTTGTGCACTTTTTTTATTGTATGTAGCTATGTGGAGTCCATACACAGATGTTACATAAGTTTGCTATTGTTGACCAATTTTTTTTTTTTTTTCATTTAAAGCACAGCAATCTAATTCTACAAAGTAAAATTCAAGTGTTCGAATACTCATTTTTCTTTAAGTTAATCCAGTGCACTCTTTCACTTAAGACTGTTTGCATTCGGTGTCTGTCTTTGCTGCAGTTATCGGTCAGTGAGGTAAAGGAGGTTTTTCTTTTCCCCCATTGTTGTCTTCCTCTGAGTTGGAGTGTCTGTATGTATATAATAGCAGGGAACTTGCCTCCTCTGCAAGAATACTTTCATGCATTGCTTAGCTGTTAAGTTTGGTTGGGTTTGCTAACTCCTTGTTTAGTGTGTTTCTGCTTCACTTTACTACTGTGCAATGTAGTTGGCATCGAACTAATGCTACAGATCCTACATAATGTAGTGCGTTTTCATATTAGTTCTAGTGAGGATTAACTCTGAATTTCAAATGCTTCCATAGTTGATCAAAGCAGATCCATTTCCTAGTCCTTTCAGAGATTGTGTGTGTGTTTGTGTGTGTTATCGAGGATTGCACTTAAATTGTGTTTTACTGTTAGAGCAATACAAAGTTGAAGCTCCTTATTAATATTAAGATATGATACACTATTGACTTCTGTGGTTCCAGCAACAGTCTCCAGCTCGTTCTGTGGGTCCCCAGACAAGCCAGAGTCTCTTTTCAGTCTGCCATAGGTGAAAGCAGAAAGAATTCTTCAGTCTGTCTTGGGTCTGACTTGTAATTTGCTACCAGTGGGCCAGGCTTGGCACACTCTGGGAGCATCTACCTAAATGGACTCTTCAGTGTGAGGAAACAGTGGCTGCACTTAGAGGGTTCTCAAAGACTGCGTGCTCCAAAATTTATATTAACAGTATTGTTTTAGTTTCACGCTTGGAAAGTGTTTTTATAAAGTATATGGATCTTGAATTTAATTTTTATTTGATTAATTGGATTATTATTTGTATTGGTTGATTTCTTAATGCAGTGATATATTTAATTGGTTGCTGGTGTTGTGCTTTTTTGACTCTTGAAGGGCCTTTTGGCCGAGGTGCTGGAGCTTGCATTGTTTTTTGCACATTTGTTTGGGTTTTTTCTACTGGCCTTGGTCATTATTTGATCCCCCACCATGCCCCGAGATTCTCATTACAGCTTTCTAAACATACTGGAAAATATTAAGATATAACCCCAAACACTGTAATGCTGGGTGATTTCAACTACCCTGCCATTAACTGGGAAAACTACTCTGGTACCAACACCTTTTCCCAACGGTTCTTGGAATTCATAAATTCCAGTGCCCTGTATCAACTAATCCATTGTCCCACCAAGGGACTAATATCCTAGACCTGATCATTACCAACATGAGAGATGCTCCACACCAGTGGTCACCACCTCATTGGTCAGGACTGACCATAAGCTAATCGCCCTTTACTTCCACATCCCACCCCCCAGTAAGGAAACCTCTGTTAAAAAAAAAAAAAAAAAAAAAAAAAAAAAAAATTCTCCAAAGCCAGCTTCATGCTACTCAAAGAAGTGACAAACTTCATGACACTCATGCAGACGGGAGCTTGATGTTCAACTGCTGAATCCTAGACTAAGGCACTGTACGGGCACATCCACTCGTGCATGAATCGTGCCATCCCAAGTAGAACCAAGATGCTCTCCACCAAACAAAGGAAGCCAATCTGGTGGTCCCCTGCCATGAGCAAACTATACAACAGAAGAAACAAACTGTTGCAGAAAAGAGGAAAATCCCAGGAAGCAAAAAACTCCCTTACCAACCTCAGTAAGAAGCTGAGATCTCTCATAAAATTCTCCAAAGCAAGTTACGAAAATAAAATTGCTAGAGATTCCAAAGACGACCACAAGGCATTCTGTAGTTAAGTCAAGAATCTAAATGGCAATGCTCAGATCTGCTCTGAGCTACAACAGAATGTTGTTAACTTTACTGATCCCAAGGATATTGCCAATATCCTGGTAGATCGATTTAGTGCCAACTTCACCCCCTAAAGGGCCCATCTCCATACCAAAAGATTGCCAAGTTCCAGTAATCACGGCCACACAGGTAGAAACCGCACTGTCCAAAGCTAAGAATACAGCATCCATGGGACCAGATGACATCCCGGGCTGTGTACTACACGAACTACAAAATGAACTGGCACCTCACCTAAGTGTCATTTGTAATCCATAGCATCACCTCCGGCTTCGTGGACACTAAGTGGTGTGCACAGCTACAGTTATCCCACTCCACAAAGGGTGATCCACCTTGGATCCCAGGTGCTACCGTTCCATCAGTCTGACGAGCCTGATTTGCAAGGGCATGGAAAGCGTTATCATGGAATTTATAACAAAGACATTGGCAACCTTCAAACACTGGACCCCACCCAGTTTGGTTTTGTGAAGGGCCGATCTCGTCTCCGGAACCTGATTGACTTCTTCAAATCGGTCTCCAGATCTGTGGATGAGGGTAAGGAGGTCCACACAGCCTGTCTGGACCTTGCCAAGGACTTTGACACCATCCCCCACTCTGGAATCATAGATAAACTTACTAAGCTGGGCATAAATCCCTAAGTCACGCGATGGGTTACCAGCTGGCTTACTGACAGAACCTAGACTATAAAAGTAGCTGACTCCAAATCCAGCTCCAGACAGGTGACAAGTGGAGTACCTCAGGGTTTAGTCCTGGGACTGCTCTTGTTTAGCATCTACTTCGCTGAAGTACAGGCCAGCACTAAGGGACTCTGGCTAACAAAGTTCGCAGATGACTGCAAACTGGGAGCCATTATTGAATCCCTAAATGATGTGGATATTTTACAAAAAGGCCTTACAGAAACAGATGCTTGATGCCAGAGCCATGGGTTCAAGCTTAATGCCAAGAAATGTATAGATGTGAAGTTGTTAAATCTCGCCATTTATTCTCACTGATGGGTTCAAAGCCAATCTTCGGCTCCGACATGGCTGATAGCAAAGCTCAAGGTTTGCCAGTAGCTCGAGACCAAGCCCCTTATCCCAGAATGCACTGCTGGAATTACCTCAGATTTAGTTTGCCACAGCAAGAGAGATCTCTGTGATCCAGCTAGCATGGACCATTTGGTGAAAAATAGCAAGTTTTTTTGATAATTCTTTTTATTAGATCTTATTCATCTAAACAGTTTGTGTGTTATTGTTAAAATTATAATGTAGAAATAGTTTGTGGGTTAGTGCCCTGTGTTGGCTTAGTCGTCTTGTGTGGGCCTTTTAGCCCTATTTAGAGTTAATAATAACAATAATTCTTCTAGTCAGGTTTCTTTCAGTGGGTCTTTTTAGCCCTGTATTTGAAATTTTATAGCTTTACCTCTGTTGTAGATAGTGCCCGGTGTGGGCTTAGTTTGCTTTCCTTAATGTTGGGTCTCTTTACCCTATTTAGATTTCAGTATACTGTTATTTGTACTCTACAGGCTTGTACTGTTTAGAGCATGTCTGATGAGAAGTCTCATCCCAAATCTGGATTCAGTAAATGCCCAGATTGTGGGCAGAAAATGTCAGTCACTGACGGACACGTCCAATGTGTTTATTGTCTGGGGGCTAAACACCTCCAAGACACTTGCAGTATTTGCCATTCCTTTTCATCAAGAGTCCTCTTAGAGAGAAGGAAGAAACTTATTGACAGGGGCTTACTACAACATTCCTTTTCTGAGGTGTTGGGTAGCCAGGAAGGTGCCATCACTTCTTCCAAATCTTCGGATTCGAAAGTTGTAAAAAAGGCAAGAACTTCAGAGGGTATAGGGACATCTGTTCCACAGCTCTTGGAACAGTGTGTCACTTTGATTTGGTCAGCCTTTCGGATTTGGACATGGATCGGCTAGTGCAGAAGCTTTTACAGGCACCAGGACTTGCCAAGTTGTTGCCTGCCTCGACCACGTCGGAGCGGAACACCATTGAACCAGATTTGTCTACTCCTCCGAGCCGTACTGGACCCTCTGAACCGAAGGTACCCGAGCCGATGATTGTCGAACCTTTGGAGCCGAGACCCGCACCAGTGTTATCGGCTTCATCTACTCTGATGTCCTCGGCGCCGACCGAGGACTCTAGGAGCCGACGCTCTCTCATGGGTTCCAGGGAGGATAGTCAGACCTATTTGTCGGCACCGGCTCTCCCTCTCAGGGCTTCGGCTTGGATGAGCTCTGCTCCTACCTCGGGCTCAGAGCTCATATTTTCGGTGTGGGAGGATCGGACGGTCCTTTCGGGTCTGTCTACCCCTTCTTGTCGGAGCCATGGCGCCTTGGATGCTATGAGGAGAGTACTGTCTCCCAAGACAACATCCGCATCGGTTCGGCCTTCCCTCTCCCCTCAAGCTCCTGTATCAGCTTCTTCGTCTACCAGTCCCCCTAAGCGTAGAGACCCTGAGCCTCAAGTACCCTCACAGGGCGTCCCCTGCTCTGAGACCTCCCCAGATCTCCCCACTGAGGAGGTGCCCAGGAAGAGACTGTGCAAGAGGAGGCACTCCCCATAGGAGTCTTTGACATCTGACACCGACTTGGATGAGTCTGAAGGGTCCTCTCGATCCCCCTCTGAGGATCTCTCCTTTGCAGAGATATTAGAGATCCTTTAGAGGGGTGATTGGCAGTCCAAGACCCCTACTGAGGAACACTCCGTGCTCTTGAAGGCTTTTGGGTCTCAACCTTTCACTTCTTGGGTGTCTCCGCCTTATGACGAGCTCATGGAACTAATCTCTCATAAGGCGTAGGAGTCACCGGAGGCCATGGAACCTGTCCCTCGCAAGCCAAATAAATTCATTTCTGCCCCAGTGGACAAGGTCTTTTTGACCAAAGGAGTGCCTGTTGATGCCATGGTGGTAGCTGCAGCCACCAAAAAGGAAGTGTCTGAAACATCCGCATCTATCCATCCTCCTAACACAGACTCTAGGATCATGGATAGATATGGGAAATGCATGTTTAGTTCAGCGACTTTTTCTCTGCGATCACTCAACTACTTAACCCATTTTACGAGACTACAAAGAGATCTCCTGAAAGAGCTAGGAGATACTCTCCAGGGTATGGTAGCTGCAGGGGTTGTCAACACACAGCTCGCTACCCTAAACTCAGTTGCGAACTCATCCATGCGTCTCGTATCTTATGCAGCTTATGGTTCGAGTAGAGCCACTAGTTCGGGCATTGCTCTGCAAAGACAAGCCTGGATGCGTGTCTTCTTTGTTGAGCCCTTTAAGTCTTCTTTTATCAACGCCCTATTTGATGGCTCATCACTGTTTGGTCCTAAAGTAAATAATCAGGTGTGAGCAAGAAGGCAAGACCCTATCTGCCATTGGAGTCCATTTTTCTACCCCAAGGGCTCTAGGGGAGGGAAAATGTGGTTCCGAAAAGCACAGGGAGCCTTTCAGGATACACATGGAGAAACCCCATCTAGAGGCAGAGAGGGGGTTATAACGGAAGACTTCGCCCCCGCGACAGAGGGGGTCTGCAGCAACAGGGTGACGGGGGTCAGTTCTCTGGTCAACCCTACCAGCGCCGCTGAAAGGGGGCCCGGCTCTGGAGGCAGTCGGGGGTCGCTTGTCTTTGTACCCAGAATCCTGGCTAAACATAACGTCAGATACATGGGTACAAAGCATCATTACCAGAGGATATTTCATGCCGTTCTCTTCCCCTCCCATTTCTGTAAACAAAATCCCAGATGTTCCACCCAGTCTCTGGGAACAAGCAACCGTAGAGTTCCACAAATTGCTAGAAAAGAGTCATCCAACCAGTCACAGCAGACCAAGTTGGATTCGGAACGATTCTTTTTGGTACCGAAGAAAATGGGGGACTGGAGACCTATCTTGGACCTCAGCAGACTCGACCAGTTTGTAAAGGAGAAGTTCCGAATGGTTACACTTCAGTTCAGTTCATTCTTCCCTTCCTAGGGAAAGGCGATTGGATGTGCTCCATAGATCTCAAGGATCTCAAGGACGCGTACTATCACAAAGATGAACAGACGCTCCAGAGATCACCTGCATTTCTGGCTGGGAGCCAATCATTACCAGTTCTGAGCCCTGCCCTTTGGTCTCACTACAGCTCCCAGTGTGTTCACCAAATGCATGGCAGTGGTCACGGCTCACCTGAGACTTCTAGAATTCCAGGTGTTTCCATACCTAGATGATTGGCTCATCACCGCTACCACCAGGCATCAGTTGACTCGGGCAACACAATACACTCTGACATCAATTAGGCATTACAATCAATTTAGAAAAGTCTGCCTTATCGCCATTGCAGCATACCGTTTTTATAGGAGCAGAGTTAGATACCTCAACCACCACTCTACATCTTCCAGTTGAAAGAGTCTCACTAATCCGCCAACACGTCAACTCACTGGTGTCAAAGAACAAAGGTACAGCAGCAGAGGTCTTGAAGGTACTAGGTTTGATGGTGGCAGCAATCCTGGCTATACCACTCGCAAGGATGCATATGCGAATTGTTCCATGGCTCCTCTTTGCTCAGTGGTCTTACCAGAAACTACCGATGCGCCACATGATTCTCATCACAAATTCTTGCGAGAGAGACCTTCGGTGGTGGTTGACGTCTCTTCATGTCACAATCGGAAGACCCTTTGTCCCCCCCCCCAGTAGCCACTGTGACCACAGACAATGCCCCCCCACCCTATCAGGGAAACATCAGGGAAAGACTGCCCAAGGCACATGGATGGATTAAGAGTCACATCTGCATATCCATGTTCTGGAGTTGAGAGCGGTACTTCTGGCGTTGCAGTATTTTCAGGACTCTCTTCCTCTAGGGACAATTGCAATTCAGACAGACATGTCTGTCGTCTGGTACTTGAACAAGCAAGGCGGAACCAAATCTTACCCCCTTTTTTTTTGAGACGTCCTCCGTGTATGGCAATGGGCTGTGTCATCCCAGCATTTTCTGTTCGCAACGCACATCCCAGGGAAATCCAACGTGATGGCGGACAAGCTGAGCAGGGCAATACTTTTGCCTCACGAGTGGTCTCTCAACCAAAGAGTTGCGGATTTGATTTTCCACAAATGGGGCCAGCCTTGCTGCGACCTCTTTGCCAGTCACATCAATACCAAATGCAGAAGCTACTTTGCCCTAATACCACCTCCAGGACATCCCCCGAGAGATGCACTCGTGCACGATTGGCTCCCGGGTCTCCTTTATGCATTCCCACCATTTCCATTGATACCCAGGTTTTTACAGAAAGTGAAATTGCTAGGAAGGACAGTTATCCTCATTGCCCCCTACTGGCCTCGACAGATTTGGTTCCCCTTCCTTCATCTGCTGGAGAACCCATGGATCCTGGACCCAGTTCCGGACCTTCTGACACACCCGTCAGGGGACCTCCATCCTTCACTGCAGTCCCTAAAGCTGACTGCTTGGCTAATCCACTTCCCGTGGCTTCATTCTATCTCAGATGATAAAAAAACAAATCCTTTTGTCTTCTCGTAAGCCATCCACCAGGAAACTGTACCGCAATAAGTGGGACAGGTTCACAATTTGGGCCAATATGCAGAAAATCGACCCTTTCCGAGCTCCGCCGTCGTCCATTTTAGAATTTTTGACAAAAATCTTTAAGGAAGGAGCAGCAGCTGCCACAGTTAGTCCAGTTAGCCGCCATATCAAATTTCCACCTTGGATTCGATGGGTTGAACTTTACGGGCCATAAGTTGTCTAAGGCTTTTCTTAAAGGTGCCTTTCTCATGAGACCTCCTGTCAAAATCCCTTATTCTCCCTGGAATTTTAATGTTATGCTGTCTTCAAATTATTCTTCCCCTTTTCGAACCAGCATATTCTTGTGATCTCAGATATTTGTCCTGGAAGACTGTATTTCTGGTAACCATTACTTCTGCCCGCAGAGTGTCAGAACTTCAAGCATTATCTGTCAGGCCTCCTTTCATGATTTTCCATGCTGATTAGAGTATCTCTCAGAACAAACCCCTCCTTTTTGCCTAAAGTCTGTTCTGAATCCAATATCAATCCGGTCATTGAGCTGCCAGTCTTTTTTTTCCCAACCACTCTAACAAATTGGAATACATGTTGCACAAACTTGATGTACACAGCTCAGATTTTATCTTGACAGAACTAAGGATATTAGAAAATCAGATCAACTTTTTGTATCCTTTTTCGGAGGCCAGAAAAGGTAATCCAGTGGCTAAAACAACTCTAGCTAAATGGTCATCAGATTGTATATCCTTTGTTTATGCGAATGCAAGCATGCTATTGACACACAAACCTAAGGCTCATTTTACCAGAGCCGTTTCCACATCTTCTGCCTTTCAGGCTAAATTGCCCCTTGACAATATTTGTGCTGCAGCCACTTGATCTAAGCCTCATACCTTTATCACACATTACATAGTAGATAAGGCTTCCAGGGACAGGTCTTCCTTTGTTTCCATGGTACTGAAAAACGTACTTCCATGAGCCACCCAAGACTGAGGGTGCTAGGGACGCTACCCATCAGTGAGAATAAATGGCGAGATTTAACAACTTCACATAAAGAAGTTATGTACTTACCATAACGTTCCATGCGAGTTGTTTATCTCGCCTTTATTCTCATGTCCCTCCCTCCTTCCCCCTCCTGGCTGGCAGTGGACTTAGAGGCTAGTACCATCCTGGTTATTCAGTACTTCTTCTTCCCCTTCGGGAAGTGCTTCCTTGTAGAAATAAATAAAAGGGTATATATACTCGCAGCAAACAAGATCCGAGGTAATTCCAGCAGTGCGGATTCCAGCAGTGCGCTCTGGGATAAAAGGCTTGGTCTCGAGCTACTGGCAAACCTTGAGCTTTGCTATCGGCTGTGTCGGAGTCGAGGATCCGTTTCGAACCCATCAGTGAGAATAAAGGCGAGATAAACCACTCACATGGAACGTTATGGTAAGTACATAACTTTTTATCCCCTTTGGGAAAAAAATTTACCCATTAATTACCACATAGGTGGCAGTACACTAAACACCGAAAGTGTGATGAGAGACTTGGAGATGCAGGTGGACAGTGGTCTCATCTTAGATAACCACATCGCCACAACAGTCGGGGAAATCCTTCTATGTGGCACACCATCACTAAGGGCTTTTCATCCAGAAAAAAGGAGGTCATTATCCCACTGTACTCCTCCCTCCTCAGACCCATTTACAGAGTGAAATGCCCAGTTTATGTACCTCCCAAGACATCTGCAACAACTGGAGAGGCCACAGAAATACCTCAATAAAAGAATCCCAGGCCTAAAGCAGATGCTCTATGCTGACGGTCTATATATATATATATATATATATATATATATATATATATATAAAAAAAAAAAAAAAAACAACACTCCACCTCTGAGTAGACGATATGCCACAAAGTATAGCTGATCTCTGCTTAACATCCAAGGCCATGTCAAACCCTGAGCTGTTGGGCATGCTCCACTTAAAGAAAATCCCAATCCACTGCATGCTCCAGGGATCTAAGCCTTGTCATCACAATGAACAAAACATGCTGGAGGGATAGGTTCCTCACCCAGAGACTCCCCATACTCTGGAGTAGACTGCCCATACATGTTAAGCAGAGTGCCTCCATGGCCCTCTTCAAAAGGAACCTTGACAATTGGGTGGGAGATAGGAAATTCACTTCTGAGATCACGTCAGTTGCCCTGCTAGACAGGGGTCCAGGGAAGTAAATATTGTGGGAAGAAATATCCAGGGAATTGTTATGGCTAGGCTTGTATAGGCCCTAGGGCCGGTTAGCCTAGTACCCACCTATGATATTTTTTTGCCTGTGGTTGTTTTCTAATATTTCAGTGCTGTTTAGTTTCCTTTTAATATTCTGTTTTATGTTTTCGACAGGACTAGTTCTTCCAAACTCCCATCATCCTCCAAAGTGGAGTGCTTGCAGAATTCTGTGGTCTGTGATGCTGTGAAATTCCTTGTATGCAACGGATCAGACATGGCCATTTTATGAATGTTTTGAAGTTGGCTCTCCTTATCTAATTTAGGTGGAAATGCTTTTTGGGGAGCACCTTTGGACACTTCAGTTTACAGGTGTCATCATGAATGCTGTCTATTAGTAGCAGTCTGTCATGAACAGCTGTCCACAATTTTTTTGATCCTCCACTGTTGACAGTGGGGAATCTAGGTTGCTCACACTGCTTAAAATAAAAAAAAACAAACAAAAAAAACAAACACCTTTTCTGATTGCCTCTGTGAGGAACCCTTGCTGCTGTGCCATTCCCCCGAGAGACTGGCATATTGCTTTGTGATCTCTGTAAGACTTTTTTGCTTAGGCTTATTTTGTTTCTTTTGTACATGATTTGTATCCTCTTTATTTATTCTTTACCTGGATGGTTGATTGGGTTATAAAACACATTTCACTGGAAATCTGGGGAGAAAACCTCCAAAGTTTTAAAAACATTACGGTAAAAAGGTTGATGGAAAAATAAAAGCAAGGGCAATGACAAACTGGTAAGTAAAATACAAAAAATGTATTAAGATGGGAACATAGATTTTAGAGTAGCTAGGAAGTTTGGAATATACAGGGAAAGGAAGATTGAATGGAAATAGTGGATAGTTTTGGAGAAAGGAATAGTGAAGAGTTGAAAGGGTAGCGAGGGCATTGAAGAGCATTTCAAATACTAGTAAGGGAGTTTGTTAATGTGTATGATTTGAAATAACTTGGGAGAAGCAAAGTAATTGAAAGTGTGTAGAGGGAAGAATAATGCATGGTTAATGGGCAATGAGTTTAGCCCAAGGAAGTAAACAAAACAGCAGAGCCAAGAATTAAGTAGAAAATTTTGAAGATATTAGTGGTTGATATCTGTGTAGTTGTTTGGGGGGGGGGGTTCCATATTTTGGACATGTAAATGGAGTGTAAGGGGTCACCAGAGGGTTTGTGTGACTTTGTTTTTTTTCTGCATAAAGAATGAAGGAAGGTGTAATCTTTTTACTTTAAAGATTCTAGTGTAGGTGAGTTTTAACTGTGAGGAAAATTTAGGTTATTTGGAAATTCAAGCCATTTTTCAACTGTAGCAATTTTATTGTATTCTAGTGTTCGTAGGGGGGGCATAGAGTACAGTTGCTAAGGAGACTGGAAGAAGTTGTGTTTTTTAGCCAACTGCAAGAAAGGTAGAGGTTTCTAAAGAAGGCTTAATGTTTGGTGTAATTTACTATCTAGGGTGATGCCTAATAGTTTGGTTTGGGGAAACTTTTTTTTCAGTTGAACATTAGGACGACTTGTGAATTTGAACTTTTTATCTGAATATGATTTAGGAGTAAGGTTGTTTAATCTGAAGATTTGGGAACAATGAACATTGAGGAAAGCAATATTTAATAGAGGTAAAGGATTTTTGGGTGACCTGTACTGAGGAGAGGGAGGAGAGCAAAGTTGAATCATTGACATTTATTGTATGAGAGTAACATGGAACGGGTTTTGAAATTAGTTTATTAATGAAGATTAATAAAGGTCCAAAGATTGAACCTTGTGGAACATCGGGTACTTGTAGGTAAGAATGGAAGGCCGAGTACCATTTGTCTGCTTGTGTGCAGTTAGAGAGGTAGTAAGCCAGTTGAGTGAAGGAATTGAAAAAACTAGGAAACGGGGAGTTTGGAGTAATTTGGGATGAGAAACCTTATCAATGGCTTTTGAAAGAGTAAGAAAGTTGGATGAGACTAGCTTTATTTTCACTTATTTCTTTGAGAATGGTGGTGAGAGAGGATGGCAAGGCAGTACTTGTGCTATCACAAGGGTAGAATGCATATTGTGAAGATGAGTAGGTTGGTGATCAGAAAGTAGTGAAGAACCTGATTTATTTAACGTATCTTTTTCAGGATTTTGAGAAGTGGAAGGATAGCATTTGGAGTATAATAAAGGTGCCACTTTAATGTAAAGGAAGGCTAAATGATTCCATAATGTAGGACCAGTGGCTTCAGATGTGGATTGATTTTAAGTATGGAGATAATGGGGGGTGGAGGGGGGGTTGGCAGCAAGCTTTAGATATTTTGTTAGAGTGGTTGCAGCCAGATTGGATTAAGTTTAGGAATAGTTTTGGTGCTAATTGTAATCTGAAGGATGGAAGAATTGTAGTTTTTGAGGGAGTGGAGGATTGTGATGTGTTAATGCAGCAACTGAATTTATGAAAAGGTTGGTAAAATCTAGTTGCAGTATCATGGACAGATTGAGAAAAGTATTGGGCTTGAAAAGGCTTGTCAAAGATTGAGGACCAAATGGAGTTTGGGTTTGAATTAGGGAAATTTTACTGCGATGTGTGGTGGTTTTGTTTTTAGTTTTTTTCCGCTGAGGTTGTGGTGCAGTTTTTAAGATTGAAATGAGGATTTTGTGGGTGTGTGCATGTGAGCGCCATGGTTTCTAGGCTTTTTCTATTACTTGTGGATTGGACTTTGGGTTCATTCTCCTTACTGGTGAAAAAAGAATCCAGTTTTGTATTTCTGAATATTCATTAAAGTGTCTACCATTTGGCTTAGTGGCAAGTATTTGAGTGGAGACTAGTTTCATTTAAATAAGGTCGATATGAATGAGGATGTGTCAAGATATTTACATTTCTAACTTAATTATGTAATTCCATTGGAAAATGTGAGGTAATGGTTACTTTGTCTGGAAAAGAGCTTACGACTATGATTTCTGTTGGTGGTGATGGTTAAAATTTAATCAAGTGATAAATTTATTGGTAAGTTTGAGGAATCTGGTAGATGTGATGAGTTGAGTAGCCAGGTAAGTTGAGGTAGAGGTGAGGAATTATTGCTAGTGTTATTCTAGTCATAGTTGAAATCCTCTAGAGTGTGATTGTTTTGTGTGAGATGCTAGTTCTGAGACAGTAAGGTATGCCGTCTGTTTTTAGAGGGATTATTTTTGTGAGTAGGGGATTATATAGAGAGAAACTTAAGCAAAACGTTTTTTTCTGGTTCAGTTCCAAGAGTTCAAAATTTCTGCATTAGTAAAAGTAAAGTTGTGAGGAATGGTGTGATGGTAGGTGGGAAGAGTAGAGTTAGTTTATACCTTTTTCTATAGTTTATGCGATGAAAGAAAATTTTGAAAACAGGGGGAGAAATAAACATTTAAGCCTAGTTTCCTTTGATAGCAGTAATATCAGGTGAAGCTATCCAAGAATGGAATTTCTACTACTTAGTTCTGCATATGTTTTAATGTTAAAGAATGAAATTGGGGAGTTGGAGCAGAAATAGTTCAAGGACAGTTCAGCTATCAACTTAACCAATGAAGACCCATTTTGAGTCTTGGTCAGTAACCTGAGGTCAGAACCAAACCCCATACTTATTGATGTTCGTGTTACACTGTTGCAGTCATTACTTTCGGGGTATCCTGCTGGCAGGCTACCCTCAGTCAGCCAGAATTCCAAAGTTTAGGTCCAGCGTCGGTTGATGTTGCCTCTTTCCTGACGTCAGTGTGCCAGGGGTATAAAAAATGCAGCTGACGCCATTTTCTTCAGTCTTTCTTGCCATGCAGTGCCCGAAACAAAATCAGTTTGCAAGTGCCAGTCGGCAGACTCCTGAGATTTTCAAATCTGAATTTCAGAACAGAGGTCTTAAAAGCTTTTCTTGCTCCAGACCAATGTCAGAAAAAGTTAAGAATTGTATTTCTTGTGGGAAGCAAATACCTCATAAGGATTTTCACTCTTACTGTATTCCTTGCCTAGGCCCTGATCACAACGTTGCTAGCTGTCAGTTTTGTGCTAGATTTAACCAACACACTATTAAGCGTCTGTTCGATTTTGCATTTCATTACTTTGGCCGAAGATTTAATTATATAATGCCATCGGATCAGCCGACAACCGGAGTAACTCCGAAGGACAAGGAAAAGGATAGGCATCCGAGGTCCAAAACTGACGAGGCTTCTGCTAGGCCAGTTGCCGGTTCTCAGTGAGGCACTTTCGCAGCCCCTGGTGCCCGCTACCTCAGAGCCACAGGCCGCTTCCGACTCCCATGTGGAGCTGACTGGGCCTCTGGATACTCAAGGTATTGGACACTCGGAAATCATTCCCTCAGATGGGTCCGGAGCTGCTGAGCAGGCATCGGCTTCTGAGGGTGTCTTCAGACCTACACAACTATATATTAAGCCATCTTCAGCTTCAGCTTCAAAGACTAAAGACAAAGACTAAAGCAGCTCTAAAGACAAAGAAACGAGTGCAACATTCTCCTACTCAGACTTCCATGCCTAAAAAACAGATGCTCAAAATGGCCGAAGACCTAATTACTTCGATCAGGGGCTCCCATCCCCCTCCTGATAAGAGGCCTAGGCAAGAGACAGAGTATGATTCTTCTGATCAGGTTTCTATTTCCTCCGATTCCTCTTCTGAACAGGATTATTCCATGCTTCCCTATAAGGATTCTGATGCTGACGAATCCATTCCTTCAGCCTCTCCTCCTGAGGATTATTCTTTTGGGGAAACCCTGCATACCATGAGGGAGCATTTCCACTGGGAGAGCCAGTATTATTCTGAATCTAAGAAAAGGCTCCGAGACTTTACTTCCTCAGCACAGACCCCTTGCTGTTCCACCTGATGTTCATCGTGCATACAGCTGCAGTCATAACAGATGGGTTCTCCTGCCGTTAGGCGGGTCCCCGGTCAGCCGAATTCCAAAGTCTAGGTCCGTCTTCGGTTGTCGTCGCTTCATCCCTGATGTCAGTGTGACAGGGGTATAAAAGAACCAGCCGACGCCATTATCTTCAGTCTTTCTTGCCGCGCGGTGCCCGAAGCAGTTCGCAAGTGCCGGTCAGCCAGCTCCTGAAATTACGAAAATTTTGCAACCAAAGTCTTCTTGAAAGCTAAGTACCCCGTTGGGGAAACTTTTCTTGCCTCAGACCGATGTCAGACAAGTTAATAATTGTATTTCATGTGGGAAGCAAATACCACATAAGGATTTTCATTCCCTCTGTATTCCTTGTTTAGGCCCAGACCACGACGTCTCGGTCTGTCGTTTTTGTGCTACATTCAACAAACGCACCATTAAGCATCGGGTGGAGTTCGCCCAGCATTATTTTGGCAAAAAATGTAACTATATTATGTCGTCTGATACTCCAACTCCAGTTTTGACTAAAAAGCGCAAAGATAAGGACCGGCACACGAGGTCCGCGGCCTCTACCGACACCACGCCAAAGCCGACTACAGGTGGTCCGGTTCTCAGCAAGGCGCCTACGCAGCCCCTGACTACCGACGACACTTCATTGGCGGTGTCTTCTGTGCCCAAGGTCGCAGGCTCCTCTGCCCACACCCCGACTACAGATACCGAAGCCACTCTTGGTGGTGAATCTCAAAATGTAGACAGGTCTGCCTCCTCTCAAGGTGTCTTCAGACCTTCCTCTTCTTTTTCCATCAAGGCTTTCACCAAGTCTAAAGCAGCCATGCATTCTAAGAGACTAGCTACACAGGGCCCATCTCCAGGCCCCATGCCTAAAAAACAGATGCATAAAATGGCTGAGAATTTAATTACTCTTATCAGGGGTTCTCAACCCCGGACAAAGGCCCAGAGTGGAGGAAGAATCCCCCTCCTCTGATCAGGCCTCCATTATATCGGAGCACTCTGATGAACAGGAACATTCTTACTCCCCTTTTGAAGATTCTGATGCAGAGGAGTCCATTCCCTCTGTATCCCCCCCAGAGGATTACTCATTTGGGGAAACCTTGCATACCTTAAGGGAACACTTCCACTGGGAAGGCCAAGATTACTCGGATTCCAAGAAAAGGCTTGGGGATTTTCTCTTGCTACCTCAGCACAGGCCTCTGGCTATACCTCCTGTCTTGGACATACTAGATGATGTGTACTCGGAGGCCTGCCTTAACCCGGATTCTTTACCTCCAGCTCCAGTCAAGCCTGACGGGTACTACCGGGTTCCTGACTCGCACCATTTTCTATACAAAAGCCATGTGGCTGACCCAGAAACCATCTCACAGGGCCCCAAGGGAATTAAGGCCTCCACTGCTAAAAATCCATTACCTTCTGAGAGAGATTCCAGATCCTTAGAAAGGTGGGGAAAAAAGGTATATACCTTGGCCACCTTAACCATGAGGGCATTAAACTGCCAGTTCCATATGCTAAAGTACCAACAGTTTCTGTTATCACAATTGAGAAGTAAAATGTCACAACCTGAACAACCAGACTTGAAGGAGTTGCAGGATTTGATGCATAGTGCAGAACAAGTGGGTAAACATACCTTGCAATGTGGTTTTGATGCTCTAGAGGCCTCATGTAGAGCTGCTGTTGCAGGATCAGTCATACGTAGACATGCCTGGCTCAAGGAACAAACCTTACCAGATCATGTCAAAGCTAAATTACTCGATGCCCCTCTACAAAAGGATGTATTATTTGGTGCTAATGCTGCGGAGGTATTAAAGAAAATGGAGGAAAAGGCTAAATCAATGCAAACCGTGAAAGATTTTCTACAGGTACAACCCACACGTTTCAGTAGAAATTGGCCTTCCAAAAATTGGTCCTTTTCCAGCCACGGACAGACCCCAAAGAGGTAGATACAGGCGCTCGAGGGGCAGAGGGCAATCCAAGGATTGTTTAGAGGCAGACAATGGCAAGCTCCTACACAGAGGTGGTGAGGATAGTTCGCAGCCATTCAGAAAGCAAGCCCAATGACTTTCCCCTTTGCATGCCAAGCAAGGCTCAAATGGCAGCACCCTTAGGCGGAAAACTGGCATTATTTTCAAAAAATTGGCATATTGTCACAAAAGACAAATGGATCCTGGACATTATAAACAGAGGCTACAGATTCCATTTTCACACCCTTCCAAAAATGAGAGGCATGCCAAACCTGACACACAATCAAAGGGCAGAGGCACAAAGACAAATTTCAGATCTCATGGACATGAAAGCTATTCAAGAGGTACCTACTCACGAACAAGGTCAAGGTTTTTATTCCAGACTATTCCTGGTACCAAGGAAGGGAAAAGATTGGAGACCTATTTTGGACCTATCCATCCTAAACACATTTTTACTCGTACCAAAATTCAAGATGCTCACTTTACAGCAGCTTCTTCCCATGCTGGGCAAGGAGTCTTGGCTGGTAACATTGGACCTCAAGGAGGCATACCTGCATGTCCCAATCAGCAAAGTTGCAGAAGATACCTCAGATTTCTTGCAGGTTCAACCCATTATCAATTCTCTGCATTGCCCTTTGGCTTATCTACTGCGCCCAGAGTATTCACGAAATGCCTGGCATCAGTAATTGCTTACTGCAGACTTCAAGGGATACAAATATACCCCTATTTGGATGGCTGCCTGATCCAAGCGGACAGCAAGCACGTACTTCTGAAACATCTGGTTTGTGTAATAATGTTGTTGAATTCTCTGGGATACACAGTCAACAAAAAGAAATCAAGGCTAATACCCTCTCTGAAAATAATTTTCCTGGGTGCCAACTTGGACACAAACACCCAGATGGCCTACCTCACGCCAGAGAAGCAGGGGCAACTAACTCCAATACTTCAGAACACTAGCAAATATCACCAGGCTGACTGCAAGGAAAATCCTGCAGGCTCTGGGATTCATGGCATCTTGCATCCTACTAATCCCATGTGCAAAGCTGCATATGAGGAAACTTCAATGGTACCTGAAAAACCTATGGTATCAACACAGCCACAGTTTGGAAACAATACCACTAATTCCATGTCTTCAAAAGGAATTTCTGTGGTGGGCTCGAGCATGCCAAACAAACACAGGTCTCACATTCAGCAAGCCTCAAGCAAATCGTCATCACAACAGACGCCTCGGACTACGCCTGGGAGGGTGCACATGACAGATCGGTGCATTCAGGGCATATGGTCCCAAAAAGAAAAGCACCATCACATCAATCAAAAGGAAATGCTAGCAGAAATAAATGCTATTATAGCTTTCAAAGACCTTCTGCATCCAGGTCAACTGTGGTGTTGTCTGTCCTTATCAATAGTCATGTGGTACATAAACAGGGAGGAACCCATTCATACCCCCTATGCAGGCTGGCCATGTCACTTTGGAACATGGCTCTGGACTTACAAATCGAACTTCAAGCACAGTACTTGCCAGGCAAGGAAAACACGCTGGCAGACAACCTAAGCAGAAATATGACAGATCCACACGAATGGAAGTTGCATCCTCAAGTTTTTACAGAGATAATTCAAGCATGGGGAAGGCCAGACATAGATCTCTTTGCCTCCCACAAAAATCAGTTGACAAAATTCTGCTCAAGGATTTTTCATCCTAAGGCCTGGAGAGTGGACGCTCTCTCTTTCAGTTGGACAACAATGACAGTTTATGCCTTCCCACCTCTTCCTCTGCTGCCCAAAGTTCTATTAAAAACCAGAGCAGACAGGCCAAAGATGATTCTCATTGCTCCAGACTGGCCAAGACAACACTGGTACCCACTCCTGAGGAGCCTGACGCATTCCCCACCATGGACCCTGCCTCTGCCTCCTCTTCTGACTCAGCACAGCTTCAAAACTCTTCACAGTCAGCTGAAAACACTCAATCTGGCCACATGGAAGATTCCTTAACATCACAACAGACCCTACTCTCCAAGGAGGTGCAGGATGTCATTTTGGAGGCCAGAAGGCCGTCTACTAGAAAAGCTTACTCCGCAAAATGGAAACGGTTTTGTGCCTGGAATGAGAAAAAGGGCCAGAATCCTGGAAAACTGAATTTACCTCAAATATTACAGTATCTAGCTGAGCTGCTAAGCAGTGGACTTTCATTCTCCTCCATCAAAATCCATGCCTCAGCCATTTCTGCAGAATACAACACTGATCCACCTTTATTCTCTCACCCCCTCTTAAGACAGTTCCTCAGAGGAGCTAAGAATATAAAACCCCCAAGGAAACAACCTACACCTGCTTGGGATCTCTATTTCATTCTAGAAAAGCTGACCTTGCCTCCTTTTGAGCCAGCTGCCTCAATAGATTTGCAATATTTGTCCTGGAAAACAGCTTACCCTACGAGCTGAGGTAATAGCCAGAAGGAATCGGAACTACAAGCCCTCATTGTGCAGCCTTTTATCATCTTCCATCGGGACAGTTTCCTTATGAACCAACCCGTCCTTTATGCCAAAAGTGGTATCCAGGGTAGCTTTGAATCGGGCTATACACTTACCTACCTTTTATCCTAATCCTCAAAACAAAGGGGAGAGATTACTACATTCCTTGGACATCCACAGACAACTGCGTTATTATTTGGACAGAACAAAGCCTTTCAGAAAATCAGCACAGCTCTTTGTGTCCTATGCTATAGGAGCTCAAGGGAAGCCAATTTCCAAACAGACAATCTCAAAATGGATAGCCCACTGCATACGCTTTTGTTATTCTTTTCATGGCAAAACTGTACCTACAGGCATCAGATCTCACTCCACAAGGGCCACGGCTACCTCTGCAGCTTTCCTCAGAGGAGTTCCTACCAAAGATATTTTGGAAGCAGCCACTTGGGAGTTCTGTGCATACCTTCTCCAAACACTACCACCTTCCATTATACTCCAAATCTAGAGCAGGCTTTGCCACTGCAGTCTTGCAGGGCATCCTGGCTCCTCCTAGTTCCACCTAGTGCCTACCACCCCTTTCTTAGCTTTGGGATTCTACCCATCTGTTATGACTGCAGCTGTATGCACGATGAACATAGTACAGTTTTGTACCTACCATAAATGTAGATGTTTGAGTGCTAATACAGCTGCAATCCAGGATGTTCTTCGTTTTCCATTGCTGCAGTCCTGACTATTGGGTATAGTCCGCGTCCCGTCGGCCCGAATACCAGAGTATAAGGCTGACGTCGGTCAGGGCGCATTAGACTGACGTCAGTACGTCAGGGTACTAATGCGCATGACCGACGTCATATCCTCAGTCTTTTTTGCCGCATGGTCCGATGCAGAAGCAGTTTTGCGAGTGCAGGTTGGCTTTCTGAAATATTTCCGAAACCGGAGTTTCAGACCGAAACAGAGTT
Organism: Protopterus annectens; assembly: GCF_019279795.1. Taxonomy (NCBI): domain Eukaryota; kingdom Metazoa; phylum Chordata; order Ceratodontiformes; family Protopteridae; genus Protopterus; species Protopterus annectens. The sequence continues at coordinate 1,151,867,429 of NC_056731.1, forward strand.
GGCTAAGTACCCCGTTGGGGAACATTTTGGTTTTTTCTTGCCTCAGTATTTTACGGATGTCAGAAAAAGTGAATAACTGTATTTCTTGTGGGAAACAGATACCTCATAGGGATTACCATACCTTGTGTATACCTTGTTTAGGGCCTGAGCACGACGTTGTTGGTTGCCGCTCTTGTGCTAGGTTTAACAAACGCACTATTAAGAGGAGGTTAGACTGTGCCAGGTTAGTGTTTGGGAAGCGTTGCAATTATAAAATGCCGTCGGATGCTCCGACGCCCGCTTCCTCCAAGAAGCGCAAGGACAAAACAGTGAAGCCTAGGGTTGATGAACTGGCAGTCCCGGACGTCGGTTCTTTAGAAGGCTCAGTGGAGCCAGAGGTTTTGCCAGGAGTTTCCATGGAGTCCCAGGCAGAAACTTTACTATTACAGGATGTGCCTTCTCAGGAGGTCGGCCAGGCTGAGGGGGCTTCTCAGGTGACTGTTCTTCCCTCTCTTCCCAAGGTTGTTAGAGCCTCTCCTTCTGTTGCCAAAACTTCTTTGAGGGGTAGGCCTAGTTCAGCTTCAGTGGGGGCTTCTCCTAGCATTTCGGGTTCTGTACCTAAGAAACATATGCTTAAAATGGCAGAAGATTTGATTACTATGATTAGAGGTTCTATGCCCCCGCCTGATAAGAGGCCTAGGGTGGAACCGGAGTTTGATAGTTTTGAACAGTGTTCAGAGGCTTCAGAATCTTCTGTGGAAGATTTGCAGGAGTATCCTACTTATTCTGATTCGGATGTGGATGATTCCACTCCTACAGCTTCTCCGCCTGAGGATTTCTCATTTTCAGAGACTCTGCATTCCATGAGGGAGCACTTTAAATGGGAAGGCCAGGATTACTCTGATTCCAGGAAAAGGCTTAGGGAATTTTTGTTTTTACCCCAGCATAGGCCTTTAGCTATTCCTCCTGTGTTGAATGTGGTGGAAGATGTTTTTGCAGAGGCTTCCCTGAACCCTGACTCTTTGCCTCCTGCTCCTGTTAAGCCTGATAGGTATTATAGGGTGCCCGAAGCTCATAAATATTTGTTTAAGAGTCCTAGGGCGGACCCAGAAACAATTTCTCAAGGGCCTAAAGGTGTTAAGGCTTCTGTGGTTAAAAATCCTGTTCCCACTGATAAAGAGGCAAGGGCTTTGGATAGGTGGGGAAAGAAAGTGTATACTTCTTCCACTCTAGCCATGAGAGCATTGAATTGTCAGTTTCACATGCTAAAATATCAGAATTATCTCCTTTCACAATTGAAATCTAAGGTGGATGCTTTGGCGGAAGGTATTGAGTGTAAAGAGTTGCTGGATTTGGTTCATGTGTCTGAACAAGTGGGTAAGCATTCCTTGCAATGTGGTTTTGATGCTGTACAGGCCTCCTCGAGGGTGGCTGCTACCAGTTCTGTTCTTCGCAGGCATGCCTGGTTGAAGGATCAGAATTTAGCTGAGCATGTTAAGACAAGGATTTTGGATGCTCCTTTACAGTCTGATGTGTTGTTTGGATCGCCTGTGGAAGCAGTTTTAAAGAAAATGGAGGACAAAGCTAAGTCTATGCAAACTGTTAAAGATTTTTTGCAGGTGCAGCCACCAAAGTTTAGTAGAAATTGGCCTGCTAAGGGGTGGACATATCCTGCTTATGATTCCCAGTCTAGGGGTAGGTCTAGACGTGGTAGGGGCAGGGCTCAAGGTTCTTTTAGGGCTAGAACAGGGAGTTCACCTGCTCAGACTTCTGGTGAGGGCAGGGGTCAGTCCTTTCGTAAACAGACCCAATGACCTGTCTTTTCAGCTGCCAGCAGATTCCCGTCTGGCAGCTCCTTTGGGAGGAAGACTGTCTCTTTTCAAAGAAAATTGGGATTTAATTACTCAAGACAAGTGGGTGTTGGATATCATTCACCACGGTTACAGATTTTATTTCCATACAATGCCCCCTTTCAAAGGCATGCCAGACGTTCCTCCTCCACAAAGAAAAGAGGCTCACAAGCAAGTTTCTCAGTTACTTCACATAGGGGCCATTCAGCCAGTCCCTGTATCAGAAAGGGGCCTAGGATTTTATTCTCGCCTGTTCCTTGTACCAAAGAAGGGGAACACGTGGAGACCAATTTTGGATTTATCTCTCCTCAACACGTTTTGGACATTCCCAAGTTCAAGATGTTGACGTTACAACAGCTCTTACCTCTGCTGGGCAAAGATCACTGGATGGTAACTTTAGATCTCAAGGAAGCTTACCTTCATGTGCCTATAAGGCTAAGTTGCAGGAAGTATCTGCGGTTTCGAGCTGGAAATTCTCATTATCAGTTCTCTGCATTGCCCTTTGGCTTATCTACTGCGCCCAGAGTATTCACAAAGGTTCTGGCTCCAGTGATAGCTTACTTCAGGCTTCAAGGAATTCAAATCTATCCTTACTTGGACGACTGCCTGATTCTGGCTCAAGAAAAGGAAGACCTTCTACAGCATCTGGAATATGTTATAGCAGTGCTAAGATGCCTAGGGTATTCTGTGAACGAAATAAAGTCCAGTCTAGTACCCTCTCAAGACATGTGCTTTCTGGGTGTGAGACTGAATACAGCAGCCCAGATGGCCTTTTTAACCCCGGACAAACAAAAGAGTCTGTCACTTTACTTCCATCAACTATCTCATCAGTCCGTGCTGACTGCAAGGACAGTCCTTCAAGCATTAGGGTTCATGGCATCTTGTATTCTGGTGCTTCCCAATGCCAAACTGCATATGAGGAAGCTACAATGGTATCTCAAAATGTATGGACACAGCACTGCCAGGATTTGGACACTGTCATTCAAATAATACCTTGCCTTGAAAAGAATTCTTGTGGTGGGCTCAGGAATGTCACCTAAACAAGGGACTCTCTGTGACCCGGCCAGAGGCAAGTCAGATCTTAACGACAGATGCCTCGGACATTGCTTGGGAGCTCATCTAAATGGAAAGTGGATACAAGACAAGTGGCCTGCCAGACTACAGCATCTACATATCAACATGAAGGAGATGTTAGCAGTCCAGTTTGCATTAATGGCTTTCAAGGAGTTACTTCTTCCAGGGCAGGTGTTGATTCTAACAGACAACACAACTGTCATGTGGTACATCAACAAGCAAGGGGGAACACATTCTTATCCTCTATGCAGGCAAGCAATGATTTTATGGGAGACTGCGCTAAGCTTGCAACTAACTCTTCAGGCAAGGTTTCTGCCAGGAGCACAGAACTCCTTAGCAGATGTGTTAAGCAGACAAATCATGGATCCCCACGAGTGGAAACTGGATCTTCATGTATTTCAGAAACTGACAGTGTCATGGGGAACTCCAGACATAGATCTGTTCGCTTCTCCACTAAACCACCAGCTGCCAAAGTATTGCACAAAGGGGTTTCATCACACAGCTTGGAAAGTGGATGCTCTGTCTTTCTGTTGGAAAAACCTTCATGTGTATGCATTTCCACCTCTGCCTCTTCTTCCAAAGGTACTATTAAAGGTCAGACAAGACAGGCCAAGGATGATTTTGATAGCTCCAGATTGGCCTCGGCAACACTGGTACCCACTACTACGGAGTCTGGTACAGAAGCCTCCATGGCCTTTACCTCTGATTCCTCATCTGTTATCTCAGAAGGACGGTCATCTGCTCAATGTCAAGCTTCATTCTCTTCATCTAACAGCCTGGCATATTCTGTGTTGAAACACAGCAGGTCTCAACTTCCTCAACAAGTTTTAAATGTGATTATGGAAGCTAGAAGACCTAGTACAAGGAGAGTGTACGCAGAAAAATGGAAGAGATTTTTATTTTGGAGTGCAGCAAAGAATTTGGAGATTTCTGAGCCTAATTTGAGTGTGGCTCTTCAATATCTTACTGAGTTATTGGACAAAGGTTTGTCCTTCTCTTCCATTAAGATTCATGCTGCAGCAATTTCAGCTCACTATGATTGTGACCCACCTTTGTTTTCGCATCCTTTGTTCAAGCAGTTTCTTAGAGGGGCAAAGAATATAAGACCCCACGTAGAGCTCCTACTCCTGCTTGGGATCTCAATTTTGTGTTGGAAAAACTTACTCTACAACCTTTTGAGCCTGCAGCTACTGCTGAATTGAAATACTTGTCATGGAAGACTGCTTTTCTGTTGGCTATTACTTCTGCAAGAAGGGTGTCTGAGTTGCAGGCCCTTATGGCAGTAGAGCCCTTTTGATTTTCCATAAGGATAGGGTATCATTACGTACTAATCCTTCCTTTATGCCTAAGGTGGTTTCTAGTGTGGCTTTAAACCAAACTATTCATTTGCCTACGTTTTATGCAGATCCTCAAAATAAAGGGGAAAAGATTTTGCACACTTTAGATGTACACAGGCAATTGCGTTATTATTTAAGCAGGACTAAGGATTTTAGGCAGTCCCAGCAGTTGTTTGTTTCTTTTGCTTTGAGTTCACAGGGCAAGCCTGTGTCAAAACAAACTATTTCTAGGTGGATTGGCTTTTGCATTGCATTCTGTTATTCCCATCATGGCAAGGAGATTCCAGCTGGGATTAGGCCTCATTCCACTAGGGCTACTGCCACTTCAACAGCATTTCTAAGGGGGGTGGCAACTAAGGATATTTTGGAAGCAGCTACTTGGAGTTCAGTGCATACTTTCTCTAAGCATTATCACCTTCCTATCTACTCTAAGTCTAGGGCTGGTTTTGCCACAGCTGTTTTACAAGGCATGTTGTCAGCTCCTACTTCTTTATGATTTGCCAGCCTCCCTTACCTCTGCTTTGGGATTCTACCCAATAGTCAGGACTGCAGCAATGGAAAACGAAGAACATAGTACAGTTTTGTACCTACCATAAATGTAGATGTTCGAGGATTCCATTGCTGCAGTCCAATTTACCCTCCCTCCTTCCCCTCTGTGTTTAGGGGTGGTTGTGTAGGTGAGTTTACATGTATATATGTTTGTATATATTGTTGTATATATTGTACATGTTTTTGGTGCAGGTATTTTGGGACTTGTCTTTTTAGGGTCTTCTGACATCTGGGGCAAGAAAAGACTGAGGATATGACGTCGGTCATGCGCATTAGTACCCTGACGTACTGACGTCAGTCTAATGCGCCCTGACTGACGTCAGCCTTATACTCTGGTATTCGGGCCGACGGGACGCGGACTATACCCAATAGTCAGGACTGCAGCAATGGAATCCTCGAACATCTACATTTATGGTAGGTACAAAACTGTACTTTTCCCTCCCTCCTTCCCCTCTTGGGACAGGCCTATTGGCTAACACCTCCTCATACAACCTGATTGGTGTATTCATTTATGGTGCATTTGCTTGCACTACTGTATTTTGATTATATGGAATTGCTTTATTACACAAATTTATGTATTGCCTTCCTTCTGGGGGCACCTGACATCTGGGGCAAGAAAAACTGAAGAAAATGGCGTCGGCTGGTTCTTTTATACCCCTGCTGCACTGACGTCGGGGAAGAAGCGACTACAACCGACGCCGGACCTAGACTTTGGAATTCGGCCGACCGGGGACCCGCCTGATGGCAGGAGAACCCATCTGTTATGACTGCAGCTGTATTAGCACTCTAACATCTACATTTATGGTAGGTACAAAACTGTACTTTCTAGACATTGTAGATGTATTTTCAGAGTCCGGCCTGTCCCCAGACTCGTTACCCCCTGCACCTGCTAAGCCAGACAGATACTACAGGGTCCGGATTATCATAAATTCCTATATAAAAACCCAGCTGCTGACTCAGAAACTATATCTCAGGGTCCCAAAGGGGTTAAAGCTTCCACTGCAAAAAAACCCTGTCCCCTCTGATGGGGATTCTAGAGCTCTAGACAGATGGGGGGGGGGGGGGAGTCTACACTTCTGCCACCTTGGCTGTAAGGGTTTTAAATTGTCAGTTTCATATGCTTAAATATCAGCAATATTTAATGTCACTGCTTAAACAGAAATTGTTGACAAATACTGAATGTTCGGAGAACAAGGAATTGCAGGATTTATTGCATGCAGCTGAGCAAGTGGGAAAGCATACTTTGCAATGTGGTTATGATTCACTGGACGCCTCTTGTAGGGCCGCTGTTACAGGTTCTGTTATTAGAAGGCATGCTTGGTTAAAGGAACAGAATCTGCCTGATCGTGTTAAAGCAAAATTATTAGATGCACCATTACAGCATGATACTTTGGTACTAAAGCAGAAGAGGTGTTGAAAAAAATGGAGGATAAAGCAAAATCCATGCAGACAATCTAGGATTTCCTACAGGTACAGCCACACCAGTTTAGCAGGAACTGGCCTTCTAAAAATTCATCCTTTCCAGTGTCAGCCAGACCACAGAGGCAGATACAGGCGTCCCAGAGGCAGATCTCAGCCCCAAGGCTCATACAGGCCTAAACAGTGGGGGTGCTCCTACCTCCAAAAGCGGAGAAGACAAATCACAACCTTACAGGAAACAGACCCAATGACTTTCTTCTGCCAGATCCAAGTACTTTTCTTTTGGCAGCCCCCTTAGGGGGAAAACTAGCACTTTTGTCATCAAATTGGCAAATGGTTACCGAAGACAAATGGGTCCTGAACATAGTGTCCCAAGGCTACAGGTTCCATTTTCACACTCTCTACCAAGGTCAAAAGGTATGCCGGACCTGCCACACAATCAATGGGCAAAGGCACAAAAACAAATTACAGCCCTCATGGACATGAGGGCCATTCAGCAAGTACCACAACAAGAGCAGGGGCAAGGATTTTACTCCAGACTTTTCCTAGTACCCAGAAAGGACAAAACCTGGAGACCAATACTGGACCTGTCTATACTAAATACGTTTCTGGAAGTTCCAAAATTCAAGATGTTGACTCTACAGCAGCTACTGCTCATGCTGGGTAAGAAGGCTTGGCTCGTAACTTTGGACCTAAAACAGGCATACCTGCATGTCCCAATCAGACAAACTTGCAGAAGATACCTCAGATTCATAGCTGGCTCAATGCATTACCAATTCTCTGCACTGCCCTTTGGCTTATCTACTGTGCCCAGGGTCTTCACAAAATGCCTGGCACCAGTAATTGCGTTTTGCAGACAGAGGAATTCAAATATATCCCTACTTGGACGACTGCCTAATTCAAGCAGAGAACAAAGACATTCTTCTAAAGCATCTGGCGTTGGTAAAAAGATTACGAATTGGCCTAGGGTACAGAGTAAACTAAAAGAAATCAAAACTAGTACCCTCTCAAGAGATAATATTCCTGGGTGAACGTAAATACAACTGCCCAGATGGCTTATCTCACACCAGACAAACAAAAGCAACTGACTACTTACTTCAAGAAATTGGCAACAAAAACCCACTTATCTGCAAGTAAAATCCTGCAGGCCTTTGGTTTCATGGCATCCTGCATTCTACTAATTCCATATGCCAGACTGCATATGAGGAAACTACAATGGTATCTAAAAAGTGTTTGGATTCAGCATTGCCACAGCCTGGAGACAGTAATTGCACTCATTCCCTGCCTGCAACAGGAGTTTCGATAGTGGGCAGAAGCCTGTCACCACAACAAGGGTCTGACATTCAGTTTACCCACAGCCAGACAGACCCTGACGATGGATGCATCAGATTATGCCTGGGGGGCCCATATGGCTGGAGAATGTATTCAGGGCACATGGCCTGCAAACCAGATGCATCTTCACATCAATCAAAGAGAGATGCTAGCTGTTCAAAATGCCCTGACAGCTTTCTAGGACCTGCTTCATCCAGGACCGCTACTGATAGATGGACAATATCACGGTCATGTGGTACATAAACAAGCAGGGAGGTGCACATTCCTACCCCTTCTGCAGACAAGCAATGACCTTATGGGACACAGCATTGGCTTTTCAAGTTCACCTGCAAGCACAACTCCTGCCAGGAAAAACAAATACTCTGGCAGACGAACTAAGCAGAAACCTCATGGATCCCCCAGAATGGAAACTGGATCCAGAAGTCTTCAGCATGATAATAAGGAAATGGGGATGCCCAGACATAGATCTATTTGCCTCCCCTCACAACTGCCAGCATGGAAAGTGGATTCCCTATCCTTCAGCTGGAAAAACCTAACAGTATATGCCTTTCCTCCACTGCCTCCCCTTCCCAGGGTACTCCTAAAGGTCAGACAAGAGAAGCCACAAATGATACTGATTGCACCAGACTAGTCACGTCAGCACTGGTATCCAATCCTAAAGCGCTTGTCTCAAGGTCCGGCATGGTTGTTGCCTCAAACTTCTCACTTGCTGACCCAACAAAACAGTCTGATCCTGCACAGCCAACTCAGGACCATAAATCTGGCAGCATGGCGGATAATGTAGCCATTCAGAACACTCCTCTTTCAAAAGCTGTTATGGATGTTCTCTTGGAGGCCAGAAGGCCCAGTACCAGAAAATCTTATGCAGAAAAATGGAAGAGATTCTATGCTTGGAACAAGGCATTGAAACGTGTACCAAATATCCCTCAGATTTTACAATACCTAACTGAGTTGCTGAGCAAAGGCCTTTCTTTCTCATCAGTTAAGATTCATGCCTCTGCCTTTTCAGCCCATTAAAATACGGAACTACCTATCTTTTCTCATCCTGTAATAAGGCAGTACCTCAGAGGGGCCAAAAACATTAGGCCTCCAAGGAGAACACCAATTCCAGCCTGGGACCTCAATTATGTTTTGGAAAAACTCACACTGCCTCCTTTCGAGCCAGCATCAACAGCAGATATAAAATTCTTATCCTGGAAAACAGCTCTGCTCCTAGCAATAACCTCTGCAAGGCTAGTCTCAGAGTTACAAGCACTCATGGCTGTGGAACCTTTTATCATTTTTCATCCAGACAGGGTTTCTCTGAGGACAAACCCTATATTTATGCCTAAGGTGGTGTCCATTGTGGCCCTCAACCAAGCCATTCACTTGCCTACCTTTTTATCCAAATCCACAGTACAAGGGTGAGAAAATTCTGCATTCTTTGGACATACACAGGCAGTTATGCTTCTACTTGGACAGAACTAAAGCTTTCAGAAAGACTGAGCAACTTTTAGTGTCGTATGCTGCAGGATCACAAAGAAAGGCTATCTCAAAACAGACTATTTCTAAATGGATAGGCCATTGCATCCGTTTCTGCTATTTTCATCATGGAAAATCAGTGCCTAAGGGCATTAGGCCTCATTCCACCAGAGCAGCAGCCACTTCAGCAGCCTTCCTCAGAGGAGTACCAACCAAATATCTTAGAAGCTGCAACTTAGAGTTAGTTAAGTGCACACTTTCACAAAGCACTACCACTTACCTCTTTACTCTAAGTCCAGAGCAGGCTTTGCCACTGCAGTTCTGCAGGGCCTCATACCCTCTCCTAATCCTATTTAGCCCAGCTACCCATCCTCAGCTTTGGGATTCAACCCAAGAGTTATGATTGCAACAGTGAAGCACGATGAACATAGTACAGTTGTGTCCCTACCATAAATGTAGATGTTGGAGTGTATTCACTGTTGCAGTCCAGGTTACCCACCCACCATCCCCCTTTTCTTTGCTGGGACTTATCTGCACTTCTCTGTCCTATACAACCTTTTTGGTGCATTTGCTTGTAGATGAAGGAAATGTTATTTTTGTGCATGCATTTTTATTGGCATATTTTTCAGCCTACCAATTTGGGGGCACCTGACATCTGGGGCAAGAAAAACTGAAGAAAATGGTGTCGGCTGCATCTTTTATACCCCTGGCGCACTGACGTCAGGGAAGAGACGACAGCAACCGACGCCGAACCTAGACTTTGGAATTCTGGCCGACTGAGGGTAGCCTGCCAGCAGGATAACCCAAGAGTAATGACTACAACAGTGAATACAGTCTAACTTCTACATTTATGGTAGGTGCACAACTGTACTTTTTGAGGTAAATACCTTGACTGTTATGCCATACCCACCCTCTTGTTGCTGAGTTATGTGGTGGTAGTAGTGGTAGTGGTAAGGGGGGCTTGAGGCTGTTAGTGGGGCTAGGATTAGGCTGTGACTTCAGAAATTTGAAGGTTAGTGGATGAGATGATTTGAAAGTCTTATTTTGTCGTGAGTTTTTTTAATTTGTGGAGATATTTGCAGTACTTGGGAGTTGACAGGTATATCTTATTTATAGGTAAAGTCGGTTTCTTTTGAAGTTCATTGTCTGATTTTAAATAAGAATGGAGTAATGGAGAAGTGGTGTAAGTAATGCATTAATAAGAAATTGGATGTAAGAATTTATTTTCGGTTATGTCACCTTAGCACGTCAACTTGCCTTTGTTATTGAATTTTGACTTTTCCACAAGGGTTTTGGCAGTCGGTTTGTAAAACTGACTATTAGACTGTAGTTAGGGTTAGAGGTCACATGCTGAAACTACAATTTGAAATTCTTGTGTATATTCTGGACCAGAACGTCGATTTTTTTTTTTTTTTTTTTTTTTTTATCATTATCACCTTACTTACCGCTTTTCTGCTTGGTATATACTTCATGAACTTGGGGAAGCCTTTTTTTTTTTTTTTTTGAATAATCATTGGAGGTTAAATGTATACCTGATTTGATCCCAGTTTGCACGTTATTTAAATAGGATCCAGGAAGACCTAAACTGTATTCTTACTGTTACTATGATGAGTAGTTGTCGAAGCATATCTCTTAACCTATTGTTCTATTTATAGTGACATTCCTCACCAGTGCAACACATCGTAAGTTGTGTTTTTTAACCCTTGGTGTGTTACATGTGTTGGTAGCATTTCTTTCCTTGTCTGATAAATATCAAAACTTGTATGCTGTTGAGACTAATTTTCATTGAAAGAAAAGGATTGCTACTTTTCTTTCCACAAAGGTTTGTTTTGACCGTTGTCTAACAACTACTACTTGACACATTACATTTCTGGATCAGCCTCACGATGCTTACAAAACTGTGTAAGCTCTCTTCAGTTTTGGTTATCTGTAGAATTATCGATTTTCATTTCAACTACTTCAAGCAAATATAGCTTCTCTGGCAGGTATCTACTGTAGGCATAAATTTCCTGGTTTAAAATTCACTGATAGTTATTATAATGCCATTGTACACCACCATCCAGAATGTGAACAATGATGTCTTAAATTATTCTTTATTGGCTTGTGGATTTACTGCTAACAGGATAGTTTAAATAATATGTGGAAGGTTTTCCCCAAAGGGAGTTAATGTGCCTAGCAATGGAACAACATAACCCAGCTGTCAATCCTTAAAAGCCCACGCAGGAGAGCTCTTTGGCAGTGGGAAAGCTCTAAAAGCATGGCACACAAACCAGTAATGTGAAGTTGTTAAATCTCACCGTTTATTTTCACTGATGGGTTAGGAGCCGATCCTCTGCTCTGACGTGGCCGATAGCAAAGCTCAAGGTTTGCCAATAGCTCGAGACCAAGCCCTTTTTCCCATGATGCACTGCTGGAATTACCTCCGATCTAGTTTGCTGCGGCACAGATCTCAGTGTTGCAGATAGCTCGGACCATTATTAATAGATTAGATTAATCTATTTGCAAGTTTAAAAACTTTTTTTCTTAACTTCTTGATTGTGTGTGTGTGTGTGTGTGTGTGTGTGTGTGTGTGTGTGTGTGTGTGTGTGTGTGTGTGTGTGTGTGTGTGTGTGTGTGTGTGTATATATATATATATATATATATATATATATAATGTGTGTGTGTTTTAGACTTAGTTTTAGATAAGTGCCCTGTGTTGGCTTCTGGTTTTCTATAGTGTTGGCCTTCTATTTAACCACTTTCTTAGGCGTACTTTGGTAGATAATTTCTAAAGTGTGTTGTTTCAATTGTTTAAAATTCTTTAATTTGATAATAGAGATGTCTGACGAGAAAGAGAAGCCACATCCAAAATCTGGCTTCAAAAAATGTCCGGATTCTGGACAAAAAATGTCAGTCACTGATGGGAATGTTCAATGTGTTTATTTTCTGGGGGCAAAACATCTCCAAGACTCTTGCAGTATCTGTCACTCCTTCTCCTCCAGGGTACTTTAAGAGAGAAGGAGGAAATTAGTGGATAGGGGTTTACTTCAGCACCCTTTCTCCGAAGTGCTGGGTGACCAGGATGGTGCTAGTAGATCCTCAGTCTTCCAAATCCTCAGGTGACTCGAAAGCATCCAAAAAGATTAAACAAATGGGAGGGTGTAGGGTCATCGGTTCCACTGTCCTCTGAACCAGAGTGTCCCTTTTGTTCGGAGCCAGCTCACAGTTTTGGAGCCGGTTTCTGAGATTCCCTCATCTCCTCTGCTCCAATCACCACCTTCGGTGTACTCCTCGAAGTCTTCTGTCAGCCTCTCAGATATGGACTGGCTAGTGCAGAAGCTTTTACGGGCACCAGGCCTTGCTAAATTGTCAGCTCCGACTCATTCGTTGGAGCTGAAGACCATTAACCTGGACTTGACGACTACTCCTCAGAGCCATACTGGACTTTCGGAGCCGAAGGAGCCTGACCTGATAGTTGTTGTTCCAGTAGAGCCAAGACCTGCACCGGTGTTATCAGTTCCATCTACTCTGTTGTCCTCAGCGCCAACCAGGGACTCGAGGAGCCGACAGTCTCCTGTCAGGTCCAGGGAGGATAGTCGCATCGATTTGTCTGTGCCGACTCTTCCTCTCTGGGCTTCGGCTCGGATGAGCTCGGCTCCTACCCCGGGCTTGGAGCCCATGGGCTCGGTGCGGGATGATCGGATTGTCCCTTCGGATCAGTCTACCCCTTCTCGTCTGAGCCATGGTGCGTTTGATATCATGAGGCGAGTCCGGTCTCCAAAGACATCATCCGGTCTGGCTTCCTTTTCCCCTCATGCCTGTGTTCGCTCCTGCTTCTACCGGTCCACTCAAGCGTGGAGACCCTGAGCCTCAAGTAGCCCCACAGGGCGCCCCCTGCTATGCTGAGACCTCACCAGATCCCCCCACTGAGGAGGTACCCGGGAAGAGACTGTGCAAGAGGAGGCACTTGGAACTCCTCACAGGAGTCTTTGACACCTGACACTGACTCGGATGAGTCAGAAGGGTCCCCTCGATCCCCCTCTAAGCATATCTCCTTTGTGAAGACGTTGGAGATCATCAGAGGGGCGGTTGGCAGTCCAAAAGCCCTACTGAAGACGAGTCAAGTGCTCTTGAAGGCTTTCGGGTCTCAACCTTCCACTTCTTGGGTGTCTCCTCCTTACGATGAGCTCATGGAGCTGATCTCTCATAAGGCATGGGAGTCTCTGGAGGCCATGGAACCTGTCCCTCGGAAGCCAAATAAGTTCATCTCTGCCCCAGTGGACAAAGCCTTTTTGACTAAGAGGGTGCCTGTTGATGCCATGCTGGTGGCTGCAGCCACCAGAAAGGAAATGTCTGAGACGTCCTAATCTATCCATCCTCCTAACAGAGATTCTAGGATCATGGCTAGATATGAGAAACTCGTATTTAGTTCACAGACCTTTTCCCTTCGATCACTGAACTATTTAACCCATTTTACAAGACTGCAAAGAGATCTCCTGAAAGAGCTAGGACATTCTCTCCAGGGTATGGTAGCTGTAGGGGTTGCCGACAAAGTTAACACACAGCTTGCTACCCTAAACTCTATTGTGAACTCGTCCATGCTTCTGATATCTTACGCAGCTGATGGTTCGAGTAGAGCTGCTAGTTCAGGCATTGCTCTGCGTAGACGAGCCTGGATGCGTCTGTTTCTTTGCGGAGCCTTTCAAGTCTTCCTTTATTAACACCCCATTTGATGGCTCATCCCTATTTGGGCCCAAGGTAAAGGAAACTCTAACCAGGTGTGAGCAGGAAGGCAAGACTCTATCTGCAGTTGGAGTCTGTTTTTCTACCCCTTCTCGGCCCTATCCCAAGGACCTTAAGGGTGGAAAAAATGTGGTTCCGTAAAGCACAGGGAGCCTTACACGTGGAGAAACCCCCTCTAGAGTCAGAGGAGGGGGTTATAATGGAAGACTCTGCCCGCGCGGCAGGGGGGTTCCGCAACAGCAGGGTGACAGAGGCCAGTTCTCTGGTCAGCCCTACCAGCGCTCCTGAAAGGAGACCCGGCTGTCTGGCTCTGGAGGCAGTCGGGGGTCGCTTATCTTTATACCCAGAAGCCTGGCTAAGTATATTGTCCGATACTGGGTACAAAGCATAATTTCCAGAGGGTATTTCATACCGTTCTTTTCCCCTCCCACTCCTGTACACAGAATCCCGGATGTTCTACCCAGTCTCAGGGAACAAGCAACTATAGAGGTCCGCAAGTTGCTAGAAAGAGTCATCCAGCCAGTCCCAGCAGACCAAGTTGGATTCGGAACTTAAGATTCTTTTTGGTTCCAAAGAAAACAGGACTGGAGACCTATCTTGGACCTCAGCAGACTCGACCAATTTGTAAAAAAGAGAAATTCCAAATGGTCACACTTCAGACCATTCTTCCCTTTCTAGGGAAAGGCGATTAGATGTGTTCCATCGATCTCAAGGATGCGTACTACCACATAAAGATGGACAAATGCTCCAGAGATCACCTGCGTTTCCGGCTGGGAGCCAATCCCTACCAGTTTCGAGCCCTGCCCTTTGGTCTCACTACAGCCCCCAAAGTGTTCACCAAATGCATGGCAGTGGTCACGGCTCACCTGAGGCATCTAGGATTCCAGGTGTTTCCATATCTAGACGATTGGCTCCTCATCGCTACCACCAGGCATCAGTTGATTCAGGCAGCACAATCTACTCTGACACTCTGCCACCACTTGGGTATTACAATCAACTGAGAAAAGTCTGCCTTGTCGCCATCGCAGCATGTAGTCTTTTATAGGAGCAGAGTTAGATACCTCAACCACCACTCTACGTCTTCCAGTCGAAAGAGCCTCACTTCTTCGCCAACACGTCCACTCATTGGTGTCAGATAACAGAACTACAGCTGCAGAGGTCTTGAAGGTACTAGGTTTGATGGCGGCAGCAATTCTAGCCTTTTCAGTCGCAAGGATGCATATGCGAATTCTTCAATGGCGCCTGTTCGCTCAATGGTCTTAAAATTACCAATGAACCATATGATTCTCATCTCAAATTCTTGCAAGAGAGCCCTTCAGTGGTGGTTGCCGTCTCTTCATGTCACAATAGGAAGACCCTTTATGCCCCCCCCCCAGTAGCCACTGTGACCACAGACGCTTCTCTGATAGGGTATTGGGGGGGGGGGGCATTTTCAGGGAAAGACTGCCCAAGGAACCTAGACGGATCAAGAGTCACATCTGCATATCCATGTTCTGGAGTTAAGAGCAGTACGTCTGGCATTGCAGTACTTCCAGGACTCTCTTCCTCTAGGGACAATTGCAATTCAGACAGACATGTCAGTGGTCTGGTACTTGAACAAACAGGGGGGAAACCAAGTCGTACCCCCTTTGTCGAGAAGCCCTCAGGGT
Source organism: Protopterus annectens (assembly GCF_019279795.1). Classification (NCBI taxonomy): domain Eukaryota; kingdom Metazoa; phylum Chordata; order Ceratodontiformes; family Protopteridae; genus Protopterus; species Protopterus annectens. The sequence continues at coordinate 1,151,882,801 of NC_056731.1, forward strand.
ATGGCAATGGGGCTGTGTCATCCCAGCGTTTTCTGTTAGCAACGCACATCCCAGGGAAATCCAACATGATAGCGGACAAGCTGAGCAGGGCAATCCTGTTGCCTCACGAGTGGTCTCTCAACCAACACTTTTTGCTTACTTGATTTTTCTCAAATGGGGCCAGCCTTGCTGTGACCTCTTTGCCAGTCACATCAATACCAAATACAGAAGCTACTTTGCCCTAATACTACCTCCAGGACATCCCCCGTGAGACGCACTCGTACACGATTGGCCTCTGGGTCTCCGATATGCATTTCCACCAATTCCATTGATACCCAGGTTTTTATAGAAAGCAAAATAGCTGGGAAGGACTGTTATCCTCCTAGCCCCCCATTGGCCTCGACATATTTGCTTCCCTTTCCTTCACCATCATCTGCTGGAGGATCCATGGATCCTGTACCCAGTTCCAGACCTCCTGACACACCCGTCGGGGGACCTCCATCCTTCATTGCAGTCTCTAAAGCTGACTGCTTGGCTGACCCACTTCCCCAAATAGCCAGGCTTCGTTCACTCTCAGATGACCCAAGAAAAATTCTGTTGTCTTCTCATAAGCCATCCACCAGAAAACTATATCGCAGAAAGTGTAAAAGGTTCTCCATTTGGGCCAATATATGAAAAATTGACCCTTTCCGAGCTCCTTTGTCGTTCATTTTAGAGTTTTTGACTATTTTTAAGGAAGGAGCCGCAGCTGCCACAGTTAGGGTTCAGTTAGCCCCCATATCAAATTTCCACCTTGGATTCGATGGGTTAAATATTATGGCCCATCAGTTATCTAAGGTTTTTCTCAAAGGGGTTTTTCACATGAGACGACCTGTCAAAATCCCTTATTCTCCCTGGAATTTGAATTTTATGCTGTCTCAAATAATTCTTCCCCCCCCCCCTCCGAACCAACATCATCTTGTGATCTCAAATTTTTGTCCTGGAAATAAGAAGTTATGTACTCACCATAACGTTCCATCTGAGTAGGTATCTTCATTTGTCTGCAACCTTTGGGATACGGATCCGATCTCGGATCCGAGCCGGCAACTTCTACCACAGCATAGATCCGAGCTCCTAGCTCCTTCCTTTACCCATAATCCCCTGCCAACCCTGACTGACCTCAGATCAAGTTTGCCCCATATAACACCTGTTACTATGTCTCGGAAGGGACTCATCTAGGACAACTCCTAGTCAGAATCGTATTGGTCAGGGGGAAGGAGGGGGGGATGGTTGCAGACAAATGAAGATACCTACTCAGATGGAACGTTATGGTGAGTACATAACTTCTTAATCTGAAGTAGGCACTTCATTTGTCGGCAACCTTTGGGACAGAGTCCCCAGCTACCTGAATCTTGGGTGGCCTTTATGGAAGGATATTCCGGAGCACTGCAGAGCCAAAGGACATTCTACCTGTGGAGACAACATCCAGTTTGTAATGGCTGATAAAGGTATGAGATGAAGCCCAAGTGGCTGTGGAACAAATATCCAAGGGAACCCTAGATCTAAACGCAGTCTATGTGGCAACGGCTCTAGTAGAATGAGCGTGGGCTCCCTGAGGTGCAGGCCTTCCCGAACTGTGATATGCTAAGAGGATACAATTAGCTATCCACCGTGATAGGGTAACTTTAGAAACTGACATGCCTAAATTGGTTTTTGCAAAGGAGACAAACAACTGGTCGGATTGTCTATGACCAGCAGTTCGATTAATATAAAAATGCAATTCTTCTGTGCACGTCCAAAGAATGCAGTTGATGCTCTCCTTTGTTCTGATAGTTGGGGAAGAACACAGGAAGATTAATAGATTGATTAATGTTAGCTTCTGAAGATACCTTAGGTAGAAAGGACGGATTGATCCTGAGGTAAACTCTATCCTGATGGAAGGCCAACTATGGTGGTTTGACACAGAGAGCCTGAAGTTCAGAGACTCTTTTAGCTGAAGTAATGGCCACCAGAAAGGCCGTCTTCCAAGAGAGGTATTTAAGATCAGCCGTGGCCGCCGGCTCGAAAGGGGGCTTTGTCAAGGCCTGTAGAACCAAAGATAAATCCCATGGGGGTACTACCTCCCGGACAGGAGGTCTGAGGAGGAAGGTACCCCTGAGAAAAGCTTTACAGAGCTTGGAGGTAATGAGGGCCTGACTCATGCTCTACATGATAGTGCGAAATCACTGCTAGTTGTACCTTGACTGTAGAGCAGCTAGCCCCCTGATGAAAGAGTGTAGTTAGGAAATCCAAAACTGAAGTTAAAGGTGCCGTAGTTAAAGGTGCCGTAAAAGGATCTAAGTGACTGTGCTCAGCCCAGATGGAGAACGTTTCCACTTACTCCGATAGACCCTTCTGGTTGGATGGCTTGTGTGCTGCTACTAGAATAGCTTTGACTGGTGAGGAGATTCTGGGAGTCCTTATCAGGAGTGGAACTGGAGCAACCAAGCCGTCGGCTTGAGGTTGACCAGATTGGGGGTCGGAACACCCAGAGGGTGAGTAATGAGATCTGGAAGGGGATCCAGAATCCGGGGCGGATGAATAGGGTGAGACCATAGGTACAGGAACCACGTCTGACGAGGCCAGAATGGGGCAATGAGGATCATCTTGCTCCCCAACCGACTGGCTTTCTGTAAAAGTTTTAGCATCAGGGGCAGTGGAGGGTAAGCGTAAAGAAGACCGGGAGGCCAAGCATGTACTAGAGAGTCTCTTGGGGTCTCCCCCTGAGGGGGGATCAGAGCGAAGTAACTGTTGCATTTGGTATTTGAGGGAGAGGCAAAAAGATCACAACAGGGTTGCCCCCATCGGGCAAACACTCACTTTGCTACTAGAGGATTGAGAGACCATTCGTATGGGGTCAGAATTGTACGGCTGAGCCTGTCTGCTAAGATGTTGGACCGTCCCGGAATGTGCGTTGCAGTGAGAAAGCGGTTGGTGGATATCGCCCATTCCCACACTGTCATGGCCTCGTGACAAAGAGGATAAGACCTGGTTCCCCCCTGTTTGTTGATGTACCAGACAACTGACATGTCCGTCTGTACTGCAATCGTCCCAATCGGAAGAAGGCTGTGAAGTGCCTGCAACGTCAAAAGCACCGCCCTCATCTCTAGGACATTGATATGCAAGGAGGTCTCTATATCGTTCCACGTGCCTTGGACCATTCTGCCTGAATAGTGCCCCCCACCCCAGGCGAGAGGCGTCCGTGGTCACTGTGGCGATGGGATGAGGCATCGAGAATGGGCGTCCCGTGTGGAGGCTCGGTGACTGGAGCCACCACACGAGCGACCTTCTGCAAGCCCTGCTTAGGGGAATGGGATGAGACAGGTTGTTGTGGGACAGGGACCATTGCACCTGGAGGGTCCACTGTAGGACCCTCATATTTAGACTGGCTAAGGGCAGCAGAGAAATTGCTGCCACCATGGATCCTAGAGCCCTCAGGACCAAACCGCCGGTGGGGCTTGGAGTTGGAGGATGGCCTGTACATGCAACCTCAGGTTCTGAAGCCGATCTGGAGTCAGGAAAGCAAGCATGAGTCTGGAATCCAATCTCGCCCCTATGAAATCTATTACCTGTGTAGGAGCCAGAAAGGATTTGGCCATGTTGACAGTCAACCCTAGGCGTGGAGCAAGATTGAGTAAGTAATCCCTGCATGAACAGAGTAGATGCCTTGTTGGGGCGATGAGCCAGTCGTCCAGGTACGGGAAGACCTGAATTCCCTGGAGTCTCAGGTGGGCCGCTATTGCTGCCAAGACTTTGGTGAACATCCTGGGGGCTGAGGTGAGACCGAAGGGGAGGGCCCTGAACTGAAAGTGACTGGCTCCCAGCCGGAAGCGGAGAAACCCCCTGGAGCATCTGTCCACTAGAATGTGATAGTACACATCCTTGAGGTCTATCGAGCACATCCAGTCGTTCTCCCGTAACAGAGGGAGAATAGATTGCAGCGTGACCATCCGGAACTTTTCTTTGGGGACTGCCAGGTTCAAGAGAGAGAGGTCGAGGATGGGCCTCAAGTCCCCCATCTTTTTTGGCACCAGAAAGAACCTGAAGTAAAACCCTGATCCGAGCTGATCTGGGGAGACGGGTTGGATGGCTCTTTTTTTGTAAAAGCTGCTGAATTTCTGTAGCAGCCGCCTCCCTCTAACTGGGTAGTATGTCGGGGAGGCTTTTGGTTTTGGGGTTTACAATAAAGGGAATTTGGTAACCTCTGGATATTATTCGAAGCACCCAGCGATCTGTCGTTATGGACTTCCATGTTGCTAGGTGCCTCGAAAAACGTCCCCCGACTGCCTCCAGAGAGGAGCAGTCGGGCAACCCCTCAGGGGTTCTGCGTGGGTCTCTCAGAGAAGGGTTCTCTTGACCCAAAATTCCTGGGACCCCCTCTGCCTCTAGGGCGGCGTCCTCCCTGTCCTCCTCTGCCACGAGAGGACTGGTTGTCCGGAGCAGACTGGGATTGCTGCGATTTCCAGAACCACATCTTCTTCTGACTCTTTTGGTTCTTGGAAAAGGACCTCTGGGGAGCAGAGAAGCGGACTCCGGCAGACACTGTCTTCCTGTCTTTCTCGCTCTGGACTAAAGTGTCGCAAACGGTTTTGCCGACAATGCAGAACCATCAAAGGGGGCATTCGCGAATGACTCCTTAAAGGGTTCCGAGAAGTCACAATGTCGGAGCCAGGCTTGTCGCCTCATGACCATGCCAACTCTGCCAGCTCTAGCGGTTTTTTCAGTGGCGTGGAGACAAGAGCCGCATAGAGGTGTTAGAAATGGAACGTAGAGTAGACATTCGGGAGGAGTACAGTTGTTTGTCCCCTTCCGACATGGACTGTGGGGGGGAAGCCCTTAACGAGAAGGTTGCTGAACTGAGGGCCCGCTTCCCAAGGCAGGCGGTCCATCGCACGAGACTCCTTGCTCGGTGGGTGGACCGCGGAGCTCTCCTGAGCCAACTCTCTCTTGGTTGCCACCGCCACCAACATGGCATCCACGGGGGGACCTCTGCTCCAATGGGTTCTCTCTGCAGGAGCACTCAAGATCCTATCTGGGCGCTTGGGGACTGGTTCTACAGTGTCCGGCTCCTTCCAAGCCCTGGTGGAAAAAGGTCCACCAGGGGGTCGGGGGGAGGGGACACCCAAGAGGTAGATGGCCCTGCCTCGAATGCCTCTAGGAATACGGACTCATTGGAGGAAGCCTTGGGGGCAGACCAACCCCCCCCCCAAGCATTTCCATGATGTCTCCAAAGGAGACATCCTTAGGGGGTGATCTTGGGGAGTCTTCCCCTTCATCTAAGTCCGTATCTTCCATAAGGGACTCTTGGGGGGAGGGGGTCCACGTGCCTCCTCTTACACTTAGCCTTGTGAGGAACCTCCTCGGGGGGGGGGGGCTGTCCTAGGAAGCCTCACCCGCAATGTCATGTTCCGAAGGAACACCCAGAGGCGTTGAAGCAGGCTGCCCCAAAGGCCGGGTGATGGGAGACTGAACCAGCTGAGAGTGAGTGCAGGGGGGAGCCGAAGCCAGGACCGGAGGCCTGGATGCACTCAACAGAGCCCCCTCCACCACAGCGAAAGCTGAGTGGGAGCCGCTCTTGATTGGATCAGAGAGCTGACTCTCACTCTGATCCGAAGCGGGGATCGGAGCCGGGGCCGAGACCATCAGATCCGAAGGACCCGTGTGCTCCGACCGGGACGGAGCCGAAGGCACACCGAATCCCTCTGATCCGAAGCTCGGTCCGCGGCTCAGAGAGGTCGGATCCGACAAGCTCGAGGGACCAGTCGGAGCCGAAGTGCCCAGCATGGTCGGCTCCGACCCGCCCCCGGATCCAACGTGGCTCTGCTCTGAACGCTCCGAACCCGGAAAATGGGTTCAGGGAAGGAGCGATTGGAGCAAAAAATGGGGTCGAGCTCCCCCCAGAGGGGGGGAGGCAAGAGCACTCCCATCTGCAGCTGGGCCTGGATGAACCTCCTCATCATCCGGTCCATGTCTGCATCTGACATACTAAAAGTGGACCTCGAAGAGGCCACCGAGGCAGGTCTGGAGTGCCGCCTCGATGGGGACCGGGTAAACTCCTCCTCTGGTCCCGGTGAGAAGCAAGGGGACCGGAGCCAAGGAGGAGGTGACCCAGAAGCCCTGGAGGGAGAAGCCTGTTTGGCGGGCGGGGCCGAGGAGGAGTCCTCGGCCCACCGCTTATGGTGCTTCTCTCTCCGCTTGGTTTTCCTGGCCTCCCTATCCTCCGGAGCCGAAGAGGGAGGTTGAGTCCAGACCGGAGGAAGGGGAGGCAGGAGTGGCCGCCACCGAAGGTTGGGTAGCGGCCACAGAAGCACCGGAGGTCGGAGCCGGATCTGGGGTCAAAAGGCCTGCCAGAATCAGCTTCGACCTCCGGTCCTTAAGTGCCCTGGGGTTGAACGCCGCGCAGATCGCTCATCCAGAGGAGAGGTGTTCAACCCCAAGGCATCTAACGCACAGAGTGTGGCCATCCGCCGGTGAAAGCTTATGGCCACACTCGGTGCACTTCGAAAAGGTGGCTTTAGGGGCCTCTGACATTATAAAATAAAGGAAACACACCCACTAGGCCCTTACACACACCACACACACACACACACACTACGACCAGCGAGGGCAGGGAGGAGAAGGACCACAAATTAAATTAAAATAAATTTAAGAGAGGTAAAAAAGGGCTAATAGGGAATGCCTAAACAATCGCTCTCACTCACACAAAGAGAAAGGAAGAAAAATTTAAATTTTTTTTCTCACAAAGTTCGACTAGACCAGGAGCTCAGGAACCTAGCTTGAAGCGCGGCAAACTAGATCGGAGGTCAGTCAGGGTTGGCAGGGAATTATGGGTAAAGGGAGGAGCTAGGAGCTCGGATCTATGCTGTGGTAGAAGTTGCCGGCTCGGATCTGAGATCGGATCTGTATCCCAAAGGTTGCTGACAAATGAAGTGCCTACTTCAGATACTATTTTTCTAGTGGTCATTATTTTTTCTACTGGCTATTACTTCTGCCTGCAGAGTGTAAGAACTTCAAGCATTATCTGTCAGACCTCCTTACATGATTTTCCATGCTGATAGAGTATCTCTCAAAACAAGCCCTTCCTTTTTGCCTAAAGTCTGTTCCGAGTCCAATATCCATCAGGTCATTGAGTTGCCAGTCTTTTTTCCCAACCATTCCAACAAATTGGAATACATGCTGCACATGACAGCTCAGATTTTATCTTGATAAAACTAAGGATATTAGAAAATCGGATCAACTCTTTGTAGCCTTTTCGGAGGCCGGAAAATGTAGACCAGTGGCTAAAACAACCCTTACAAAATGGTTATCGGATTGTATCTCATTTGTTCATGCAAATGCTAACATACCTTTGCCCCGCAAAGCAAAGGCTCATTCAACCAGAACCGTTTCTACGTCTTCTGCTTTTCAAGCTAAATTGGCCCTTGACAACATTTGTGCTGCAGCCACTTGGTCTAAGCCTCTTACCTTTATCACTCATTATAAAGTAGATGAGGCTTCCAGGGACAGGTCTTTTTTTGGTTCCACGGTCCTGAAAAATGTACTCTCATGAGCCACCCAGGATTGCGGGTGCTAGGGACACTACCCATCAGTGAGAATAAAAGGCGAAATTTAACAACTTCACATAATGAAGTTATGTACTAACCATAACGTTCCATGTAAGTTGTTTATCTCGCCTTTATTCTCACGTCCCTCCCTCTATCCCCCTCCTGGCTGATAGTTGACCTAGAGGCTAGTATCATTTTGGTTGTTCAATACTACTACTTACTTCTTGGGGAGTGCTCCCCTTACGGGGGTATATATGAATGCAGCAAACCAGATCTGAGGTAATTCCAGCAGTGCATCATGGGATAAGGGGCTTGGTCTCAAGCTACTGGCAAACCTTGCGCTTTGCTATCGACCGAGTTGGAGCAGAGGATTGGTTCCGAACCTATCATTGAGAATAAAGGCGAGATAAACAACTCACATGGAAAGTTATGGTGAGTACATAACTACTTTTTTTTTGGCTGGCTAGGCTTGAACTGCCTAATGGTTTGGGCACTTGAAAGGTATCCTGAAGCTTTGGAAGCTGAAAAGTTATATCTTTGGCAAGATATAACCTTAGACTACTGCAGTAATGATCATTTGAATATCTGCTGTTATGCAAGGTAAGATCTGCTGAGGTGTACAGTTACACTGTTTAGACTAATCTGATAGAGGGATTTTGTATGTATTGTTCTCACAAATTACATTTATTTTTGGGTAACTTGCTCCTTCCCTTTTTGAAAGATCCCATATCTAGTTATTTTATACCCTTTTTACATTCCGTTTAGGTTTTCAATTCCGTTTTCTACTAATTACTTTTTTTGACAGCGAATAATACATTGCATTAAACTTGGTAAGGCATTGGCATTTCAGGTTCTGTGTCCCAGCTGAAAAGAATATTATACAATTCCTCCCCTAAAACGTGCACGCTGATTGGCCAGCCCAACCAGCGTGCCCGTTGTAAATCCCTCAATATACTAACGGAAAAAGGTCCGGTCACCTGGACTTTTTCCGTTTAGTATAAAACACTGTCTCGCTATGTTAAAAGAGTTTAACATAGCGACACAGGTTTAAAAAAAGCAACGGAGATCTTTGTTGCTTTTTTTAAAGCTGTCTCGCATGTTAAACTCCTTTAACATAGCGACACAGTGTGTAAAAAAGCAACGGAGATATTGCGATCTCCGTTGCTTTTTTTAAAAGCTGTCTCGCTATATTAAATGGGTTTAACATAGCGAAACTTCACAGCAAACAAAAACGCCAGCAAGTGTTGGTAGTAGCCACATCCAAAAACAATTTATTGTCATAGGGAAGGAAAACCCCCCTAAAGTACTATTATTGTAAATAACAATAACAGAAAAGACTTTTTACAAAAAGACTTCATTCATCAAACCGGTTTCGGCTCATCAGAGCCTTCTTCAGTGAAATACAAAAGTAAAAAAACAGAGTATCACAATACATCCACATATATAAGGATAGGCCCCTGCTGTAAGGCCAATCCAAACACAGAATTCACAATTGGTCATTAAGGCCAGGTGAAAACAATGCTCCAAGTTTAATGATCCATTTTTTCTCCTTGGAGCTAAGTAATTCCTGCCAAAACTGTTTGTCTTTACATCTCCCCTTGATGCAGTCAATAACAACAAATTTAAATGAAGCAGATACATGTTTTAAACAATGTTTATACAGAGCATTGCTAGTACGTTTGTTTTTAAGGTCACTTAAGTGCTCACAAATTCTAAGACGAAAAGCCCGAGAGGTCTTTCCAACATAGAAAGCAGAACAATTGCAGGTCACCAAATAGATGACCCACTCAGTGTTACAATTAGCCCAAACTTAATATCAAAGACCTCTGGAGCATTGTTTTCACCTGGCCTTAATGACCAATTGTGAATTCTGTGTTTGGATTGGCCTTACAGCAGGGCCTATCCTTATATATGTGGATGTATTGTGATACTCTGTTTTTTTACTTTTGTATTTCACTGAAGAAGGCTCTGATGAGCCGAAACCGGTTTGATGAATGAAGTCTTTTTGTAAAAAGTCTTTTCTGTTATTGTTATTTACAATAATAGTACTTTAGGAGGGTTTTCCTTCCCTATGACAATAAATTGTTTTTGGATGTGGCTACTACCAACACTTGCTGGCGTTTTTGTTTGCTGTGAAGTTTTCCTTGCTTGGCCGTGCAAGGGTTCCACGGGCACCTGCCTCTTTTTTGGTTTAACATAGCGAGACAGCTTTAAAATAAGCAACGGAGATATCCGTTGCTTATTTTAAAGCTGTCTCGCTATGTTAAACCCATTTAACATAGCGAGACAGTAAAAAAAAGCAACGGAGATCTTGCGTTCTCCGTTGCTTTTGCCCACAGTTCTGATGTACTGCGCAGGCGCGCAGGACATCAGAACTGCCGCAGAATACCAGACGGCTGCGGAAGGGCAGTAAAGAGGCATTATACAATGCCATTATTTAAGAAAAGTAATTATTTCTTTTCTTAAATAATGTCATTGTATAATAGCAATAACCCACTTCTGGGTGTGGGTAATGCTGGATTTACCCACGGTTGGCTTTGTTTGGTCCCTTCGCCCTCGGGACCAAACCACGCCAACCATGGGTAAATCCAGCATTACCCACACCCAGGCGTGGGTTATTGCTATAATTTCATTACTGCTGCTGTTTCCTGTTTGACAGTACTCTGTATGGAATTTGTCAACTCCTTATCCCAAATAGATTTTCCTAGTTCTTGTTCTCTCTCCCTTTCCTTTCTTCCCCCCGTTGGCTTAGTTCTTGAAATGTTTTAGGCAAAGTTTAATAAAAAAAAAAAAGTAGTACGTATAATCATAGTCTATTTAAGGATCTAGTAGTATAAAAGACACTGACGGATTCAACACCCAGGAAGCATGGAACACTTCAATTTTTCATCAACGAACTCTTTTATTCATTAAAATACAAAAACAGACAAGCGCTTTCACGCACCTAAGTGCGCTTCCTCAGATCTTCACATTTAAACAGCATTTCCATGGAGTATATATACCCAGTGGGATTCAATTAAATTGAGATGAAATCAACCAATTATTCACTTAATATGAGAGCATAGTGAATGGTATCAATTGTATACATAAAGAGCCAGTGCAAAACCAAGATAAATTCAGCGTAACATTTATGCAGAGCCATTCAAGACTTAAGGTAAAAGTGCATATTCGTTGATGAAAAATTGAAGTGTTCCATGCTTCCTGGGTGTTGAATCCGTCAGTGTCTTTTATACTACATCGTCTCTATTTTTGACTGAGGATTCC